>NW_020838023.1:7159990-7163387 GCF_003676395.1 Aethalodelphis obliquidens | reverse complement strand
AGGCCACAACAGTGAGAGGCCCGCGTACCGCAAAAAAAAAAAAAAAAAAAAATGTAATTTTGCGGTAGTAAAATGTGAATAATTCTTGCGAACAGGAACTGTAACACATTAGCTTGTTCTAAAATATTGGAACAGTGCCCGACACAAAGAAGGTACAGTAGTCCATACCAGTTTAATGAATGGTCTATAATAGTTTCTCTACTTTATTCCTCTCCCTTCAAAATCAGTGACCTTCAGAATGCATTTAGTTTGACTAAGTTCACCTGACATCCTATTTAAAAAGAAACCCAACAGTTGCATAATTCTGTTATATTCATTCATTCATTTAGCAAGTTTTGGGGAGGTGGAGGTATGAGGATGCTAGATGCTGTGCAATACACTGGGATACAGAGATGATGCCCTATCCTCAAGGAGCTATGAGTCTAATGAAAGAGACCCCAAGATAAAAAGGTGTGCGACAGTGTGCACCATGCCATGTGCAGATGAGCAGAGTGGCTGCGGGCACAGACTCTGGAGTCCAGGCTCTTTGGTTTCGTAGCTCAGATTTGCCAGTACCACCTTGGGCAAGTCACTTAATTTCTCTGTGTCTTAATTTCCTCGTCTGTATTATGTTGTGGGAACTAATTTTTTTGGGCAGTTTGGGGAAAACTTCCCTCAAAAATGACATTTAAGCTGTTTTAAATTAATAAGAACCTAAAATGTTTTTTTCTTTTCCTTTCTCCTCCTTTAGGTTACAGTTTAAACATAACTTCCTTGGAGAAGTTTGTCTTTGATTCCCACTGCCCCACTAATTTAAGTCTCCTGTTGTGCTCCTGTTTCACTCTGTGTTTTGTCTTTTTATTAATCGGGAGTACTTATTCAATTTCGTTCTTCTTTGCTACTTTGTAAGCTCCAGGAGAACTGAGATCTGTCCAGTTTATCCCTGTTTTTCCAGTTCCCATGTAGTTCCTGATATTTGTAAATGAATGTGCAAGTCAGAAAAGAAATAAGGGAAGGGCGTTCCAAGCATAGGAATAGCATTTACAAATACACAGAGTTACGAAAGGGCTAGTCTGGAATATATAGAAAGGAATAGTGGAAGATAAGATAAATTCAAGAGAGATTGTAAACTGTCCTTAAAATTAGTGGTGAAAGTGATTTTTAGAAAACTTCTATGGTGATGCTTGTTTTGGTAAAAACATGGCTTGGGGCCGGATTGGATCAAAATCAGCACTGAGAATTTACCTTTTAAAAAGGAAAAGAAACTACTGCATTAAAGTCCATTTTAGTGAAAAGCTTGGTTTTTTGACTACTCTGAATAAAAAATATATTTTTTTTCAGAAATTGCTGCACTGAAGTCTAAGGATTTTGTTCTGCCAGTAGAACTACCTGAGTTTTTAAACAAGTAATCATGATAGCTTTGTTTTTAGGAAGATAACTATGCACTAGGGCCTCTGAACTTCAACACTGTTGACATTTTTGGCCATGAGAATTCTTTGCTCTAGGAGGCTGTCCTGTGTTTTGAATGTTTGGCAGCATCCCTAGCCTCTACGCACAGTCAGGCTAACACTTCCTCCCCCCATCCCACCCTAATCGTGACAACAAAAACGTCTCCAGACATTGTCAAACAACCCCTGGGGAGAAAAGTTGCCCCTGTTTGAGAACCGCTGCTGTGAAGCTATGTAAAGTGTGGATTCAAGTGTAAGACACTTCAGGCAAAGAAACCAGTTCATAGGAGACTAGTACTGTGATCCAAATGAGATGAGGTGGTCTGAATTAGTACAGTTGCAGGCGGGATAGAGAGGCAGATTAAAGAGATTCTTGTAAGTAAGAATAAACAAGATTTGGTAAGCAGCTAGATCTGGAAGGGAGGGCACCTGAGATGATTAAGTTTTTTTCTTACTTGGCTGCATGTAAAGCAGTGTCATTAACCTAGAGTAATAGAGAGAGAGAATTCTCTGGGTATGGCCCAAGAATTGTAGGGTATGGAGGAAGCAAGAAATTCCCGTACACTAGAGTCTGAGAACTACTCACTATTATAGATTCCTAGGCTGATAGAACATTGGAAATGGAAAGAACCTTCAAAGACATTTGATCCATTTCTAGGTGAGATAAAATACATGCTGAAGTTTTTGGTTTGACATTGCATCTAAGTTATATTTATACTATACTGTAGTCTACTAAGTGTGCAATAGTGTTGTGTCTAAAAAAATGTACATACCTCAGTTTAAAAATGCTAACTATCATCTGAACCTTCAGCAAGTCATAATCTTTTTGCTGGTGGAAGTATTTTGAAATATTGCAAAAATTACCAAAATGTGACAGAGTGACTAGAGGTGAGCAAATGCTGGTGGAAAAATGGTTCCAATAGATTTGCTCGAGGCAGGGTTGCCACAAACCTTCATTTGTAAAAAGCGCAGTATCTGCAAAGTGCAATGAAACGAACTATGCCTGTAGTGCTAATCTCCCCCCCACCCGAATACCATAGAGCAGAACTGTGGTTAAGGAGCTATGTTTTCATTGACCAATGTCAGTCTTAATCTCTAACACACACATCTAGTCATTGTCACTTCATAGTACTTTAAAATATTGAATATTAATTTTTAGAAGATGGTTGGATAACACACTGGTATATATCATAATCTGTATAGACTACAAGGAATTGAAATACTCACTTCCTGGTCACAATGCTGAAAACTTACCTTTGTGTAACTAATTGGATGTCTTACTTGGATACTTCTCCCATTCCTGATTTTTTTCATGGAAGTGATATAAACGCTTGGGAATCCATTGTCTTTTCTGTACTGTCACCAACTCCCTCTTACTTTCATTTCACTTTCCTTGTTATTAACAGGAATTCATTTGGGTGTTTTTAATCTTGAAGGTAAAGAACAATCACCTTTGGAGATGAGTATGCATCCAGTTGCAGCAGCTCCACTCTCAGTATTTACTAAAGAATCTACGTCCTCCAAACACAGCGACCACCATCACCACCATCACCATGAGCACAAGAAAAAGAAGAAGAAGCACAAACATAAGCATAAGCACAAGCATAAGCATGATAGCAAAGAAAAGGACAAGGAGCCTTTCACTTTTTCCAGCCCCGCCAGTGGCAGGTCTATTCGTTCTCCTTCTCTTTCAGACTGAGAAGGGGACAAAGGAGACCTTTTCCTCAGTGTTCAGAAGAATATATGTAACTAAAGCTTTGTCAGCTATAAAGAATGATAAAAGGAAAAAAAAATAGTTGCCTCCCATAGAGATTCAAGTTCTAAACATTTGATTTACATTATTTATACAATTGAAATCTAATTAGGAAAATGTGTTTTATAGTTCTGAATAAACCATTTCATCCTGTTTCCTCCTTAAAATACACACACACACACACACACACACACACACACACACACACACACACACA
>NW_020838023.1:6852962-7159980 GCF_003676395.1 Aethalodelphis obliquidens | reverse complement strand
ACACACACACACACACACACACACACACACACACACACACACACACAGCAAACCCTTTCATAAGGCCCTTATATCCACTGGCAGTCCCCATTCACATCATGATCTCCATGTGTACTGCCAAAGTCAATTATGTTTTAAAGCCTTTGATGGATGTTATGGGGCAAAGTTATGTTTTAAACAGAAGCTACAGCCAAATCTGTGGTAAAACCACTATTTCCAGTGAAATATTGTATAACACCATTTGGAACTACTAAAAGACAGAGGCTTTTCTATAGGAATCTTCTCTATTACATATTTTTTTGCGTGTTAACCATAGAAACTAAGCATCAGAATTCATAAGCAAGAATACATGATGTTTTCTTTTGCTCTAAAATACTGGAATTTTCAGAAGCAGCTTTAAAAAGAAATTTGAATCACTTTTTTGATAGCACATTTGGTGATTATGATGTTGGAATTTAACAGAACTATCAAATCCACAGTTCTCAAATCAAGATGTTTAAATTTTAAGTTCCTTTTTTCACTAAGTATGAGTGAATACATTCATGTGTAGAATATGTTTGCCAAATGTGGACAATTTAAATGCCCAATACATATTCTAAAATTATTTCTCTAAGTATGGTACCTTAAAAAGGTGTTTATATACTGTTTATTAACTTGGACACAGACAGTTTGGCTCTCATGTGAGTATACCAGAAGCATTTAAAAACATACGAAATGTTTTGCTTTCATACTTCAATAGTTTGTATGTTTGTGTGTTTTTATTTTTATTTCTAAATTTACCATGTGCTTTATTGTTTGTTTGTTTTAAAATGTTATTCATACCTGTTCTATTTTTATCATTTCCCTTATCATTAGAAAGTTGGACAAAATACTTCTTCCCAGAATAGATGTTTCAAAGGGATCCAGTAAAGTTGGACTTTTGAATATACTTGTTTAATAAATAACTTTTTAAATTGATCATTCTGCCTTTGTATTTTCTTATATCTTTTGTTGCCTTTCTCTTTGTGTGTGTATGTAATACACCTGTTCACAAAGTTTGAGGAGAGCTTTGTGGATAAGCAGGATTTGAGCTGGCCCTGTTAGGAAGAGTGATTTCAGTAGGCAGATGGGGTAAAGTTCTCTCAGCAGAAGAAACAGTATTTTCAAAAGTATGGAGGAAAGCAAGGACATAGTCAGGAATTGTAAAGCAGTGCAGTTGGCCGAGAGTGTAAGTGCAAAGGGTGTGTGATCAGACGTTGAAGAGCCTAAATGGCAGTTGTTTAAATATTCCTATTAACTGAGTGTTGGCCAACTGAAATTATTTCTGGAAAAAGGAATATTTTTTATTACAGTGTTTAGTGATACCATCTATAGAATTCTCAACTTTGAAAATAGTAAGGATAAATTTCAAAATAATTATGTATTGTCTGAAGACAGTGACGAATAATAGCTACCTACATAATTTAAGCACCTCTTGTATATCAAGCATTGTACTAGGAACTGTATGGTATGCATGGTATTTCTAAATTGGATATTTATATTGGATGTTTCTTACGAGGAACATTTTTTTATGGGGAGCTTTCAGTTATTTAAGTTGCTGCATAGAAGTAAACAACGAAAAATATTCATATTTTTGTAGATAACTACACATAAGTAATACAAGCTCTAGTGTTAGTTTTCTCAGTCTCCTCCCCCAGAGGTAGTCACTGTTGCCAGTATTACATGTTTAGATCTAGTCTATACATATATCTATACAGTGTATGCATTTTTTTAACAAATGATACTTGCAGAAATTTTTTATTTTTGTATAGTTTTATGTAGTTTTTTTAATAGTCATTTCTGACTACCACATTTTGTGTCATACCAACAAAGGTTTTTCTTATTCCATGATTGTAAAATAATTCTGCCATTTTTTTTCTATTGGTTTTAAAGTTTTATGTTTCAGATTTATATCCTTTATCTAACTAGAATCCATCTGGAATTTATTTTGATAGAAGGTAGGAGGTAAGGATCCAACGTTATTTTTCCTTCCAAGATGCTACCTAATGTGTTTAAAACTCCATCTTTTCTCTCTTGACTGCAAGTGTTCTATACTAAATTCCCTTATATATTTGGGTTCATTTCTGGACTTTGTTGTCGGTTTCATGGATCTGCCTACTCATCTGCCAGCACCACACTGTTTAGATTATTTTAGCACTGTGGTATGTTTTGATATGGTAGAGCTAGTTTCTCCTCGTTACTTTTCTCTTACAGAACTTTTTGACTATTCTTGTGGGTTATATTCTTTTTCTGGCACACTTATTCATATACAGTAGAACTTATTCTTTGTGATGTACATTTCTCTGGATTTTGGCAAATTCTTGAACTTGTGTATCCAACCAGCACAGTCCATCACTCCAAAACTCCCTCATGTTGCTCTTTTGTAGTCAACTCCCCCAACACCCAACCCCTGGCTTCCACTAATTGATTTTCCACTCCTGTTATTTTGCCATTTTTTGTGGATTTATCTTTCTATATTAATATTAGAATCAATCTTTCTAGCCTTTCTCTGAAATTGTATCTGTAGGTTGATATTGGCTGTGTGTTAAGTCAGGAGTTAACTTAGAATTAATATCTTGGTGTTGATTATTCTTATTAGGGATGTCAGTATAACTATTAATATAATATTTCTTTTTAGTTTTATAAAGTAGCTTATTTTTTTTTCATTTAGTATTCTATAAATGATGTCTTTTCATTATAAGGTTATATAGTCCTTTATGCTAATTTTGTGCTTTTGTTACTGTATTCATCAATTCCAGAGAAACGTAATATATATTTGTTAAAAAGTATTGACTCAGATGATTATGGAAGCTGAGAAGTTCTACAATCTGTTACCTGCAAGCTAGAGACCCAGGAAAGCTAGTGGTGTAGTCCAAAGGCCTGAGAGCAACAGAGTCCGCAGTGTAGAGTCCAGTCCAGTCTGAAGGCCTAAGAACCAAGACTGCGAGGGCAGAGGAAGATCAGCGTCCCAGCCTTCATACAGTCAGGCAGAGAGGGGATTTAACCTTCCTCCACCTTTTTGTTCTGTTCAGGCCCTCAGCGATTGGACGATTGCTCACCCACGTCGGGAAGGGCCTTCTGCTTTACTTAGTCCAGCAATTCAAATGCTAATCTCTTCCTGAAACACCCTCCAGACACAACCAGAAATGATGTTTAACCAGCTATTCCCACATCTCTTGACCTAGTCAAGTTGACGTGTAAAATTAACCATCACAGCCACGTTACTAAATTCTCAATAGTTTAAATGCGTTTCTTGGGTTTTACTTGAAAATAATCACATCTATAAATGATGGGTAATTTTTATTTATTTATTTATTTTTTACGGTACACAGGCCTCTCACTGTTGTGGCCTCTCCCGTTGCAGAGCACAGGCTCCGGATGCACAGGCTCAGCAGCCATGGCTCACGGGCCCAGCCACTCCGCGGCATGTGGGATCTTCCCGGACCAGGGCACGAACCCGTGTCCCCTGCCTCGGCAGGCGGACTCTCAACCACTGCGCCACCAGGGAAGCCGAAATGATGGGTAATTTTATTACCTCTTTTCTAAGGTTTGTGCATTTCATTTTCCGATTTCTTCTTTTGTCTGACTTCTTTTTCTTGCTAAGTTTGCCTGAGAGCTGCAGGGATGGGCATCTTTCCTCAACATCTTCACTCTGCATTTGATAGCCCTTCCTCATGTGTTGTGGGTTTGCATTTCTAATTTCTTAGAAGTCGAAGTTTACAATTTTTGTTTCATGTTCTTATTTCTTTTGGATGATTCTTAAGGAGGAAATGGAAAAGCTACTTTACTACACAAGCCTTGTAAACTCCTTAAAAAGACATTTTGATAAAAATTATTGAAATCCTTGTCTGGTAAATAGCTGGAAAGCTTCTTAGTTTTCCCATCCTCTTCTCCTGACTCATTTCTTCTGTTTCCAACTTACTGTAAATAAATGCAACTCTTCATGTCAAATGTGCTCCAGCCCAAGCCCCAAGCGCTTGAGGACTGGACTGGACTTACTGACTCACTTCTAAAGAATAGAGTATGGAAAGGGGACAATAGTAGCTTTACAGCAAAGAAAGGTGTTAGGACACTGCCTTAACCAAGTGATCATGGTAAACATCACCAGTGATAAGTCATGTCCACATCATGTTCTGATGTGATGAGAAGGGTACCTCTATAGATATACTTCTCTGTGGGTATAAAAGCCCACAATCCTAGTCTACCCAGTCTAATCGTGAGGGAAAAAAATCAGACAAACCCAAACTGAGGGACACACAACAAAATACCTGATTATTATTCCTCAGAACGATTGGAGTTCTGAAAAACAATTATGTGAGAGACTGTCACAGATCAGAGAAGACTAAGGAGGTATGACAAGAGTATAATGGGTTTTCCTGGATTGGATCCTGCAACAGAAAAAGGACATTAGTGAAAAAGCTAGTGAAATCTAAATACATTCTGGAGTTTTGTTAATGTACCAATGATGATTTCTTAGCTTTGACCAATGTTTGGTGGTAACGTAGAATGCTAACAATAGGGGTAACCGGATGAAGGATAGATAGGAATACTTGCTAAGAGGGAAAATTTACTAATGCAGTTGTAATCCTTCTAAGCTATGAGTGTATTTTGATCATTTCTGTAACCTTATTTACTTCATGAAGAGATATAAAAATTCATTTTCCTCACCTCATGATTTTAGAAGAAAATGTATGTATTTAATGGAGGAATATTTGAAGAGAGGTCAAAGGATAAAGACCCGAAGGTTGAAAATTGTGAAACTTAGGAGGAGAAATATTAAAAAAATAATTTTTTCTAAAGAAGAGAAGAAAAGGCTGAGGAGCTTTAAAAAAAAAAAGAATTTTAAAGTTTCCAATTAAGATGCTGTAAGAAAATGAGGACTTTCTGATTCTGAGTCTCAGTTCCAAGAATTCTTGTAGTAAAGAAACATGTTTAACACAACATTTTCCCAAACTTACTGGACTGTGGACCTTTTTCCTGTTAGAATTTTTGAAAATTCTATTCCATAGGTATGATTTTCAGTGTTACCCTGATATTTATACTGTGTTGACTATTTTATCACCAAAACAGGGATTTCTCAACCAACTATTCTAGAAAATTTATTGTCATTGAATAACCAGGCTTTACTTAAAAATATCCTTACTGTTTAATAAAACAAAACCTAATTATTGAGATCCTTCTTTGTTTATCACACTGGTGGAGTACTGTGACTTTTAAAGTTTCTTGGCAAACAGTGGTCTATATTTTTTATTTTTTATTAAAAAAATTTTTATTGAAGTATAGTTGATTTACAATATTGTATAAATTTCAGGTGTACACAGCACAGCAATTCAGTTATACATATATATAAGTATATATTTTTTCAGATTCTTTTCCCTTCAGGTTGTTACAAAATATTGAGTATAGGTCCCTGTGCTCTATAGTAGGTCCTTGTTGGTTACCTATTTTATACATAGTAGTGTGTATATGTTAAGCCCAGCCTTCTAATTTATTTCCCACCCCCCTTTCCTCTTTGGTAACCATAAGTTTGTTTTCTGTGTCTGTGAGTCTCTTTCTGGAAATAAGTTCATTTGTGTCTTTTTTTTTTTACATTCCACATAACGATATGATATTTGTCTTTCTCTGTCTGGCTCACTTCACTTAGTATGATAATCTCTAGGTCCATCCATGTTGCTGCAAATGGCATTATTTCATTCTTATTTTTTTAATTTTTTAACTTAATAATTATCTATGTCACTTAAGCACAATAATTGAATGACTATACACACCACATTTATTTATTTTTTTGCTAAAATAAATGTATTTCCTCTGGTTTAGCCCAGTGATCTCCAAATATTTTTGTTATTCACTCCATTAGTTTAAAAAGAAATTAAGTGCGTATATCAGATGTACGTACATTTGTTTATAAGTATGTAGTAATACATAACAGTTCAGTCTGGGTGGTGGTTTTTTTCTTTAATGCATGCTGACAAGCTTTGTCTTTTCAATAGTGTATTCATATCATTCACATTTAAAGTAATTATATAGTTTATAGCTGTATTAATATCTACCATATTCATTATAAAAAGTATACAAGAGGGGCTTCCCTGGTGGTGCAGTGGTTGAGAGTCCGCCTGCCGATGCAGGGGACAAGGGTTCGCTCCCCGGTGCAGGAGGATCCCACATGCCACGGAGCGGCTGGGCTCGTGAGCCATGGCCGCTGAGCCTGCGCGTCCGGAGCCTGTGCTCCAGAACGGGAGAGGCCACAACAGTGAGAGGCCCCCGTACCGTTAAAAAAAAAAAAAAGTATACAAGAAAGCATCAGATAAAGATGAAATAAATTTTTTGTATATGTCCTGAAATTTGTCATAGCCTTGTACTAACTACTTAATATCTCAAAGCCCAGTATAAACTTTGTTCAAGTTTCATTAGTAACATGTATTTGTCCCTCCATCTTTCAAATTAATAATTTATTTTTTTCTTCTCTGATTTGATTAGGAGATAATAAAAAAACTTTCTATGTACTATGCACTAGTCTAAGTACTTTTTATGCATTAACTAATTTAATCTTAACAACAACCACATGAGATAGGCGTTGTGATTATGATAAAGAAATTGAGGCGTAGAAACGTTAAGCCAAAAGTCACACCTTGTGAGGGAAAGCATTTGGACTCAAACCTAAGAGTTGTTATCTCTTACACTAGCACTGTCCATGTAGTAGCCACTAGCCACATGTGGCTATTTAAATTTAAATTATATTTGAAAAATAAAAATGTAGTTCCTCAGTTGCACTAGCTGCATTTCAACTGTTCAATAACCATATGTTAGTGACTACCATGTTGGACAGCGCCCATCAAGAGCATTTCCATCATCGCAATAAGTTGTATTGGACAGCACTGACTTACACGATCGGTCACCATGTTTTTATCTTGCAGCGTGGCTTTGGAAGAGCTCATGCTATGAAACAAGCATGGGCGTAGCTCTTTTTCAGTTGTTTGTCTGTGCTTATATGATTGGTATTGTCTTCAATCCAGTGTGTTTTTTTTTTTTTATAGGAATCTTTGCAAGACAGTTGTCTACTTTGTTGTGTTTGGTTTAGTTAAACCTAGAGGATATAACCCATAAGTCCATTTAACTGGGCACATATAAACTGCAATATGTCAAAATACAGGAACGAGCGAGGATACCACTGTCCCCAACCCCTTGCTGTTGTGAAATACCTCACATATTGTCTGACACAGGATTCAAGTGAGAATCTCAATGTCATTTGTATGTAGATAGATCCATATAAGCAGATGTTCTAAACAGTCTTCTTAGATCTCTTGCATGCTCCTTGTAGTACATAGGCACCCTACTTGTAAGGTCCCTACTGTAGATCTTTGACCTTACACTTTTGACCTGTTTATCCTTCTTCAGTGCCTCGCTTTTTAAATCATTGCTCCTCTGGCCTGTGCTTTGCAAAAGAATAAGCAAACCTTAGGGCTTGAGACCAGCAGGATTTGCTCAGCAGGGGAACTGAAATCTTAACAGGACACAGATGTTTACTATGTGGGATACAGGGCCAGAAGGAGACAATAAATAAAAGGATAAAAATAAGAGTTCTTCAAAGTTGCTTTCTTTGATTCTTTTAAGAAAAATTGTGGTTGCTTCTTTGGCAAGATAAAAATCCTTTCTTCTTAACATTTCTTGCAAACACATTTTCTTCTTTTAGCACCACTCTTTTTTTTTTTTTTTTGGTGGATAATTTTTTTTGAACTTCTTTTTAATTGAAGTATAGTTGATGTACAATATTTTATGTTACAGGTGTACAATATAGTGATTCACAATTTTTAAAGGTTATACTCCATTTATAGTTATTATAGAATATTGGCTATTTTCCCTGTGTTGTACAATATATCCTTGTAACTTTTATACATAATAGTTTGTACCTCTTAATCTCCTACCTCTATGTTGCCTCTCCCCTCTTCCCTCTATCTGCTGATAATGACCAATTTGTTCTCTATGTCTGAGTCTTGTTTCTTTCTTTGTATTAAACTTAGTGTCACATTTTCTGTTTATTTACCATTTCACTAGAAATTCCTCCATGCAATCATAAAAAAATATGACATTTTAATTGAATTTATTTCACAATTGATAGGGCCTGATATTTGTTTTTTTAATGTGTATGAGACAATAAAATTGGGATTAATGTAATTCCTTTGCCAATACTTTTTTTTTTTTGGCTGTGTTGGGTCTTCGTTGCTGCCCGCAGGCTTTCTCTAGTTGCGACGAGCGGGGGTACTCTTTGTTGCGGTGCGCGGGCTTCTCATTGCAGTGGCTTCTCTTGTTGCGGCACACGGGCTCTAGGTGTGCGGCTTCAGTAGTTGCAGCATGCGGGCTCAGTAGTTGAGCTTTGCTAATACTTGTCAAACAGTTGTCTGTGTAGTGTTTTAAAGTGAAAGGTGACATGAAACTAGTAGACTTCATTATCTCTTGAGAATACACTGTGCTTCTCAATGGGAGCACGATTAGGCAGCTGGGGTATTTTGTGAAGGACTGTCCCACGTGTTACTGGACATTTAACACTCTGGTCCCAGCCCGATAACAGGCCCAGTCATTGCAACAGTCAGAACTTTCTTACCTATCTTCAAATGCCTCCCCTGGAGTGGGTGCTGCTCGGGTTGTGGACTGTCTGGCTATCAGTATTTTCTCCAGACTCTCATTACTGTCTCTCAGCTTAAGGGAGAGAATATTACGACAAATCTCTAGTTAAAATTGAATAAAAATTTCCATTCATAAAAAACAAAACAAAACAAAGCCTTATAATTTCTAACAATAGCTCTTACTCATTAAGCATCTACCATGAGCCTGGCACTGTGCTACATACCTTATGTGCATCTCCTTGTTTCATACTCATTGTAACATGTGACATGAGCGGCAGTATTCTCATTTTACAGATGGATGAGGAAACAATTATTAAATGCATAATATGTGATTAAAATTTATCATCCAATATTTGTTAAGTACATTCTACGTACTAAGCACTGAGATAAATTCATGAACAAGATAGACACATTTTGCCCTCAATGAACTTGCCCTGAGTTTACACAGCTCAATAAGAAGCATGAAGATTTTAACCCAGATCTGTCATTTCTAAAACTGTCTCCTATTTCTACCACTACCTCTACCCCAATTGTCTTCCTGAAGAAGAATTTAGTCAGCCAGAGTCATTGTAACTGATGAACTGTAAATCTATGTAGGTGACAAACAGCACTCGGCAGTAAGCTTTCCGTTCTTTCTCCTCCTTAGGGTTGCTGGGGTCCATGTGAACAGCCCTCTTGAGGATAGTGCAGTGTACAGCCTGCACGGCTGTAAATGAGCAAGAGACATCTCTGCCTGGGATACTTTCCCCTTTCCTATACAATGCTTTCCTGACTAAGGAAGTTGTACCTTGTATTGAGACTCCACTAAAATACCTCCTCTGACCCATAGGTTTTTCATGTTCTAATCAACCAACCTGCCTCTCTCCCTCCCTTCCATCCGTCCTTCCTTCCTTCCTTTCACTCATGCATACGAGTATTTTTGAATGCCCACTACACTGTGATCATAGTGTCAATAAGATAGACAGTCCTATCCTCAAAGATCACACCTCTCAGAACTAGTCTTTCCACTCCCACCTTTATCATCGTGTGTATAACTCATATAGTGCTGCATAGTTTATTAGGTACTAGTGTGCCCTTCAGTACTTTACTATGATGGCATTTGTTTGGAACATTGATTAGAGTAACACTGATGGGCATTCACTTACGTGACTTTCTTATTTTGATTGGCATGATAGCTGCAAGTTTGTATGCCAGTGTATAGGCTGATGTGCAGGGTTTGGTACAAAGGAGAATTGCATAAAATATATTATTTCATTTTCTTACTTTCAAACATTGAGGAGTAGGCTCTAGAGGGCTTTGTTTTTTCAGCTAGTTGCCTATATCAGATGTTCTATGTAACATGCACATATTAGTTATTATGCATATAGTAGAGACAGAGGAAAGGACTCGGCAAACGGGATGGGTCAGAAAGGTTAAAAAAATTTTTTAATTTCTCAAGATAAACTTTTACCCCTAAAACATGTTCCTTGGCTATGTGAAGTCCTTCCCATTTGATTATGAGTCACTGAGGGTAGAGGTCATGTCACTATCCTGTTTATGATGCTTATTCTCCCTTAACCATCTAGTATCACTGCAAGTCACTGTTGGAACTTCACATGGGCTCAGATTGTATTGAATTGACTATGAGAGCAGAAGGTGATTTCATCACCTTCTGAATAATATTGAGAGATCATGGTTCTGGAAAACAGGAAACCTGGATTCTATGTCCCAACTGGAATATCTAGTGTTGTGCCCTCAAATATATCACCCAACCTCACTGGGGCCAGTTTTCTTGAAAAATGAGAAGACTGGATAAGATTGGCTCAAAGTTTCCAAAATCCTGTGATTATTCTGTTACCACTCTAGAGTAAATGCGTAGGGAAATTTACACATTGGGTAAGAAATCTAGGTTGTAGAGTCCTTATTTCCATTTTTAAATATAGGTAGCCTTGATGGGTTTTATTTGAACTTTCTAAAAAGGACTTATATTTCCACTTCAGACTGTCTGCAAATGCTAGGAGCATATGCCTAAGACATTTTGTAGTTAGATATGTGAACATGAAAGTTTTCAAATGACTGTAAACTATTTTTTCTTGTCTTTTTGGAGAGACTCATCTTTTTCCCAAGACCGGCTCCCAATGATGCTCATCAGCTGCTATGATTAGAACTTTTACAGACTCCACAGTCATCAAACCCACACCAGGTCAGTAGGTGTCATTGAATGCCTGCTGAGTGAGAGATTCCATGGAGAATATAAAGCCCCTGCCTTCAAGGTGGCTAGGTTCTAGTAGTAGAGTTAAAATCAATACATAAGTAGCAGTAATAGGAACTTGAACCTGGAGTCTAAGCTTCAACTATTGAGATATAGATAGACCTTCCTCGATTTGTTATGGGCTATATCCCAATAAACCCATCATTAAGTTGAAAATATTGTAGATAGAAAATGAATGTAACCTACTAAAACATCATAGCCCAGCCAACCTTAAACATGCTCAGAACACTTACATTAGCCTACCGTTGGGCAAAATCATCTTAACACAAGCCTATTTTATAATAAAGTATTGAATAGCTCATATAATTTATTAAATACTGAACTGAAAGTGAAAAACAGAATGTTTGGGTCCAGAATGGTTGTAAATGTATGGGTTCTTTACCCTCGTGGTCACATGGCTGAGCTGGGGCTCCCTACTCCTGCCCAGTATCACAAGAGTATCATACTGCATATCACTAGCCCGAGAAAAGGTCAAAATTCAAAAATCGAAGTACGATTTCTACTGACCACATATGACTTGTGCACCATAATAAAGTCAAAAAATCATAGAGTGAACCATTGAAAGTTGGGGACCTTCAGTACTTTAAGGCAGGCCATGAAGGGAGTAGGGGAAACCTTGCCAAGTTCTCTTCAAAACCTTGCCAAGTTCTCTTCAATTACAGATATGCTCTAAAAATTCCTGGTGAAGATTTTTAATTGCATACTTTCTAAAATTCTTGGGCCCTGCCTGTAATTCTATACCAGAGAGCCCTCTTACTCTTGAAATCCAGTGTCTAGGAAGTCTATCCAGGACTGAGAGAACAATGCCAGGACAGATCCTATGACTCTTCACTGTTAATCTGTGCATAACAAGTAAAAAAAAATAGGATGAGGGAGTGAAATTTTAATAAAACTCATTCCTTTTACTTGGAGGATAAGTATGTCCATCCTAGTTGTTTGTGTTAAAAAGTCCTTTTCTGAAATGATGACAGTGGTAGGTGGTTTGTTTGGTTGGCTGGTAGATTGTTATGATTGTCGTTTTAATGTTCCTACTTGGCAAGGTCAAAGTTGATAATCCTTGAATTCCCCAAGTGTAGTAACCACTGCTGTCAGTGCTATGCAGACTTAGCTTATGTCTCCATGGAACTTATCTTCTGCTCTTTCACCCTATCTGAGGAAGTAAAGCCAGTAATACTCTGCTCATTTTATGGTTGAACAAACAGAGTTGGAACCATGTGTTCTACATTTTCTATTAATGTAATACAGGCTTGTCCTGGCATTGATTAAAAATCTGCTCTCCAGACACCTCTGCACATAGTCATTATATGCATAGAGTTATATATGAGGTCACCAGACCTCACATGTCCCTTACACCTTGCAAATATGGGACCAAGTCCTTTCATGCGGTAGGGAGGCATCATTCTCTAAATATTGTGGTTTTAATTAGTAATGGTAAGGGGTTTTTTTAACTGAAAAATGGAGATGTCTATTTTCCTGGCGAAAACTTCTAACATCTTTTGAATATCTTGCTTTGAGGGGACACTTCACACATCAGGTTTTCATTCTCATGCAGTTGTTTTCCATTCCAGGAGGAGCCAACTATTATCCTAAAAGGTCAGTATTTGGTTTCCATGCTTAATCAAGCAATCGAGCTTCATGACAGTTTTTCTATTAAATACAGAGGGGTTTTTTTTGTTGTTGTTAAAACAGATGTCCTTCTGTTGCATCTTAGGTGATTGCCTGGTGTTTCAGAAGACTTAACGCAAGAGCTGGCTACTTCTTCACTTCTTTTTCCAATTATTCCTGCAGGGGCTCTAGCTGAGGCGTGCCTTAGCATGTCTATAAGGGGGAAAAAATGTGAATCTTAAGTAGAGTACAAAAAGTAATTCAGGAGCAATGGAACCGGTTAAAGACCTCTACGCAGTTGTCCTAATGACTCTACATTGTTACTGCTTAGGCTTTGGAGTCCAGAAGGCTGCCTTTGAATCTTGCCTCTGTGATGTAAAACACTGGTTAGGTGCTCACCCAGTCGTATTCGTTCTGTCCTCTTGCTTACAGAACCTTAATTTTGTGTGCGTGAAAATGTGTCTCCTACTTATTTTCGTTTCAAGCTTCACTTCAGCTCAAGGGGCCGTATATGACAGAACCCTGGCCATCTGCTGGGGTTCTGTCACAGCTTTCCTGATAAAAAGAGGACGCTTATGGCTCATACCCTCTTCTGCTCTCTTTCTGCCTTAGACATTGACATGATGTCTGGAAATGCAGCAGCTATCATGTGCTTCTGCAGAAAAGGCTGAAAGAGTCACAGATACCAGCCCCCTGACATTGTTGAAAAGCTAATCCAACATCTGCATTCACCATATTCCAGATTGTCAATTATGTAGAAGAATAAACCGTTATTTGTTTAAGCCATGATATTCATATAGTCCTTTGCTTGAAGTTGAATACATTCCTAACTGCTACAGGAAGTACCATTCTTATCTCAGAGGAAACTGAGGCCCAGATATGTTGAATAATTTGTCTGCTTTACATAGCTAGTCATTGATGGAACTGGAGTTCAGACCCCACAGGCTGAATTTAGAGCCTGAGCTCTTAACCACTTACCTTATGGTTTGCGGAGGAATGAAATGAAATTACTTATATAAAGCATTTTAGCTTAGCATGGTGCCCAGCTTGTAGTACATGCTCATTAAAGTGTTGTGCCCAGCTTGTAGTACATGCTCATTAAAGTGTTAAGACCTTTCCCCAAACCACAGCTCCTTGTTAACGCTTAACAACATAATCCTCAGGTTTAGATTTTGATGAAGTTATTTTCCATTCAGAGAGGAGTCAGCTTTTATCCTGCAAGGTCAGTATTTTGTTTCCATGCTTAACTGAACAATCTAGTTTCATGACTATAGTAGATGCTCAGTAAGTTTGTTGAATGAGTGAATGAATAATTCTTTTTAAGAAAATTCTCAAGTACCACGCTTAGGAGGTTACTGTATACATTTTTGGTATCAGTATAGTACAAAAGTTCAGTGAAAGTTCTAGAAACTAGTCTGTCTCGGTTCAAATCCAGCCTACACCACTGACTGATGAGCTGTGTGACCTTAGGTAAATCACTGAATCTCTCTGTGCCTTAGTTGCTTTATCTGTAAGAAAGGGATAATAATAATCCAAATTGCCTCATAGTAATGTTGTTAGAATTAATTGAAATAATACAATTAAAACAATTTTTGTAAAGCCCTGGTATATGCACTCAACAGATGTTAGCTTTTACAACTATTAATTATTTTTATTAATCTATATGTGCCCTGCCAAAAGTGGCTCCAATTAATTAAGCCATGTTGAAAACAAGATTCTCCTGTAGTAGATGCAGAAATTTAAGTGTGGATTCATGGTGACTTACCCACATTCAAATATAATAGGATCAGAATAAAAACTTGGGAGTCTTAGCTTGGTAGCCAGTTCCTACATGCTTGCTTTCTTTTGTAAAATATAAATTCACGGGCTTCCCTGGTGGCACAGTGGTTGAGAGTCCGCCTGCCGATGCAGGGGACACGGGTTCGTGCCCAGAACCGGGAAGATCCCGCATGCCGCGGAGAGGCTGGGCCCGTGAGCCATGACCACTGAGCCTGCGCGTCCGGAGCCTGTGCTCTGCAACAGGAGAGGCCACAACAGGGAGAGGCCCGCGTGCCGCAAAAAAAAAAAAAAAAAATATATATATATATATATATATATATATATATATATAAATTCACTTTAAGTCTTGGTATTTGCCTTTTAACACTACAAAGAAAAAAAAGTGTACTCTTAACTTGACAAATTATAAAATGTCATTCCCACTTGGTTCCCTCTCCCCATTTCTGTTTTCAGATTTGCATATAAATTTATTTGAGAGGAGTCAAGTCAACTTGATCAGGAAAAAATAGCATCTACCTTACTAGCAATTATCATTACAACTTAAAAATGAAACAGTCAACAACAATGACAACAAAAACTGGCAATTATAATGTTAGCTTACAGAATTCTATTTTTAAAAAGGGGCTAAAACTTCTGGAAAGGTATGAAGAGATCTACAGACCCATTCTTTAGTGAAACAACCATAGCTGGTGAAAATGATAAAAAAACACAACATTTAAAGTCTCTGGAGGGACTTTCCTGGTGGCACAGTGGTTAAGAATCCGCCTGCCAATGCAGGGGACACGGGTTCGAGCCCTGGTCCGGGAAGATCCCACATGCCGCGGAGCAACTAAGCCCGTGCGCCACAACTACTGAGCCTGCGCTCTAGACCCCGCGAGCCACAACTACTGAGGCCCCTGCGCCTAGAGCCCGTGCTCCGCAACGAGAAGCCACCGCAATGAGAAGCCTGCGCACTGCAACAAAGAGTAGCCCCAGCTCGCCACAACTAGAGAAAGCTCGTGCACAGCAATGAAGATCCAATGCAGCCAAAAATAAATAAATAAATTTATTATTTTTTAAAGTCTCTGGAAATTGTCCTAGGAGCATATAGCAAATGGAGAAATATTTATTCGGCAAAATCTATCAAATGTGTAAGACTAGTGAGAATCAGTGGCACTTGAATCATAACCCTCTCCCTCACTCTCTCTCCCCACTAGCTGAGCTTGAAGAAAACTCTAGTCTAGGCAGGTGTGGCCAAAAAGACAGAATTCCCATTCCCTCAGTTCCCATTCAAGGGATGCAGTATTTTACCAGAAGGAACAGGCCAACAACATTTCTAATCCCATCCAACTTCACGTCACAGAGGCTAAGTTCCTGGTAAGTGCATCCACAAATTTGGCTACCTCTGTCTGCCAACCTTTCCTCCCCACTCCCTCCCCCACAGAGTAAAGGGTGGAAGCTTACCCTAAGCATGGCAGTAGGAGAATAATGCAGCACCAATTATTGCCACCCCAGCCAACTCATAGGATGAAGATTCCATGCCAGAAGAGGCAAGCTGAGAAGGCCAGTGGCTACTACCCCTCCCCAGATCTCTGCTCATAAAGCAGAGGTGTCACTCCAAGAGAAGCAGGCCACAGTCACTGTCCAGCACCTGGAACAGTGGTTCAGAGATTTTGCCCAGGGGGGAAGATGCAGCCAATAAGAACAAAGAGCTCTGAGCCTGTCCCTGAAAAGAGTTGACTTTATTTGAAACAGAGTGAGGGGAAGTTCAAGCCTAAAGGCATTCTCTAAAACAATGGAGGCTTGGTGGTAAGAAATTAAGAGAGGCTGGTAGCTCTGAGAGCATCAAGTTAAACCATAGGCCAGGTAGTTTGTTAGAATCAGGAAAAGAGACAGCTTCTAAGAGCCTTCCTGATCTGAGAAAAAAAGCCTCAAAGACTTGCCTCAAACTACCCATGCGTGAATTTAATTAGATAAAACTGAGGAGCAGTTTATGTCCCAGGGCATTGTCAAAAAGAATAGGACAATCTCATGTAATTAGTGGAGCCTAACAGCCAAGTGTGGTACAAAAGAGATAGACAACTAGACAGAGAGATCAGAAGAAAAGAAGGTCAAAGAGAGCCCTGCTAAAACCATTGTCATCCCAGGATGACTGTGTTCATGCCAAGCCTTCACATTATGGGGGGTGGGAAAGGAGAATTAGATTTCATTAAAGCAGTATAGCCAAGCCACTAAACAAATAAATAAGTGCACGCACATGCACACACAAGAAGCCCCAGAAGGAGAGGAGAAAAATCAGTATCCAGAATTGTTGCTATATGTTACCTAAAATGTCCCATTAAAAAAAAAAAAAAAAAGACAAGACATGGAAAGAAACAGGAAAGTATGACCCATACATACAAGAAAAGCAGTCAATATAAACTCTGAGGGGCTAGATCTCAAATGTAATAGACAAAGCCTTCTAAGCAGCCATTATAAATATATTCAAAGAACTAAAGACACTATACTTAAGGAATAAGTGAAGGTATGATGACAATATCTCATCAAAGAATATCAATAAAGAGAAAGAAATTATAAAAAAGAAGCAAATGGAAACTCTGGAGTTGAAAGTATAACTGAAATGAAAAATTCACTAGAGGGACCAACAAGTTTGAAAGAATCAGTGAAGTGGAAGTTAGATGGATAGAGATTTTGCAGTCCAAAGGACAGAAAACAAAAAGGATGAAGAAAAATGAACAGAGCCTCAGAGAAATGTGCAACACCTTTATGCATAAACATGCACATAATGGGAGTACCAGAAGAAGAGGAGAGAAGGGAACAGAAAATAACATCACAAGAAATAATGGCTAGAAACAACACCCCAAATTTGATGAAAGTCAATCTACATATCTCAGAGATTCAATAAATTGTAAGCAGGAAAAACACAAAGAGATCCACAAAGAGACACATCACAGTAAAAATGTTAAAATACAAAGACAAAGAGAAAATTCTGAAAGCAGCAGGAGAAAAAGGACTCATCACATATAAAGGAATCCCTCTAAGACTAATATCTGACTTCTCAGAAACAATGGAGGCAAGAAGGCAGTGGAATGACATATTTGGAGTGTTGAAGAGAAAAACTATCAACCAGTAATCTTACATTCACCAAAGCTATATTTCACAAATGAAGGCAAATAAAGATAGATCTCGATAAAAGCTGAGAGATTTTATTGCTAGCAGACCCACCTTACTAGAAATAATAAAGGGAGTTCTTAAGGCTGAAAGCAAGTGACTGCAGATGGTAATATAAACCCTCATGAAAAAACAACACTGGTAAAAGTAATTGTGTAATTATAAAAGACAATATAAATGCATAGTTCCCCTCCTTCTACTCTTAACTGATCTAAAAAGCAATTGTTGGACCTAAAACATGTAGAAATGTAATACATCTAACATAACAGCACAATGAAAGGTGAGAATAAAGCTGTACTGAAGTAAGGAAATGACACCAGATTATAATTTGAATCCACAAGAGAAAAATGAAGAGAACCAGAAGTGGTATATAAAAATGTTACTATATCAAACTCTATAAATAATATTTTCTTTCATTTCTCAATTTCTTTAATAGACGTAAGATTATATTATGCCACATTTTTAACAATATATTGTTGATTTTGTAATATATAGAGATGTAATATATATAACAACAATAGCATAAAAAAGGGGAATAGGAAATAGATATGTGTAAGAGTAATGTTTCTATATCTCATTGAAATTAAGTTAATATAAATCAACCTAGGTTTTGATAAGTTAAGGTGTATATGGTAAACCCTAGAGCAACCACTAAGAAAATAACTCATAAAAATATAGAGAAAACAATTAAAGGAAATAAAATGTTACACTTAATGCAAAAGAAAGCCATAAAGGAGGAATAAAGAAGGAAAAAAAAGACATGAGACATATAGAAAACACAAAATAAAATGGCAGATGTACATCCAACTATATCAATAACAAAACTAAATGTGAATGCATTAAACAATCCAATCAAAAGGCAGAGATGTCAAACTGGATTAAAAAATAAAAAACAAGATCCAACTATATACTGCCTATAGGAGACACAGTTTAGGTTCAAAGATAGAAATGGGTTGAAAGTAAAAGGATGGATAAAAATATATCCTGCAAAGGATGAAAAAGCTGTAGTCAATTTAAAAAGCTGAGTGGCTATACAAATATTAGGTAAAAAAGATTTTAAAACAAAAGTCTGTTATTAGAGATAGAGAGGGACATTTTATAACGATAAAGGGCTCAATCCATCAGGAAGATATAACAGTTATAACTATATATGTACCTAACAACAGAGCTCCAAGATACATGAAGCAAAAATGGAAAAACTGAAGGGAGAAACAGACAATTCAATGGTAATAGCTGGAGATGTAAATATCCACTCTCAATAATGCATGGAGCCACTAGGCAAAAGATCAGGAAGTAAATAAAAGACTTGAACAGGGGCTTCCCTGGAGGCGCAGTGGTTGAGAGTCCTCCTGCCGATGCAGGGGACACGGGTTCGTGCCCCGGTCCGGGAAGATCCCACATGCCGCGGAGCGGCTGGGCCCGTGAGCCATGGCCACTGAGCCTGGGCGTATGGAGCCTGTGCTCCGCAATGGGAAAGGCCACAACAGTGAGAGGCCCGCGTACCGCAAAATAAAATTTAAAAAAAGACTTGAACAATGCTATAAACCATCTAGATCTAATGGCCATCCTTGGAATACTCCACTCAACAAAAGCAGAATACATATTCTTCTCAAGTGCACATGGAACATTTTCCAGGATAGACCATATGTTCAACCATGAAACAGTCACTGTAAATTTGTAGGGATGGAATTCATACAATGTTTTCTGAACACAGTGAAGTAAAATTAGAAATCAGTAAACACAAAGAAATTTGGAAAAATCACAATTAGGTGGAAATTAACAAACTCCTAAATAACCAAAATTCAGAAAATACTGTGTGTTGAATGAAAATGGAGGCTCACATACCAAAACTTATGGGATACAGCTAAACATTGCTTAGGGGAAAATTTATATCTGTAAATGTCTACATAAAAAAAGAAGAAAGATCTCATATCAATAATCACCTTCTAAACCCAAATCAAGCATAAGGAAGGAATAGTAAAGACTGGAGCATCAATAAATGAAGTGGAAAATAGAAAAACAATAGAGAAAATCAACAAAATTAAAAGTTGGTTCTTTGAAAACATCAACAAATTTAACAAGTCTTTAGCTAGATTGACCAAGGGGGAAAAAACTCAGATTACTAAAATAAACTATAAAGAGGAGATATTACTACCAAGATTCCAGAAATGAAAAGGATTGTGAACATTGAAAACATCATGCCAAATGAAAGAGGCCATTTAAATTAAATGTCCAGAATAGGCACATCTATATATATAAAGAAAGTTGATTAGTGGTTGCCTAGGGCTGGGTTGGGAAGTGGGGGAGATGAGTCACTGTTAATGGGTGCAGGGTTTCCTTTGTAGTGATGAAAATATTCAGAACTGATGGTGATGCTGGTTGCACAATTCTGAATATACTAAAAACTATTGAATCTTACTCTTTAAATGGGTGAAATATATGAATATATTTCAATAAAGCCATTATTAAAAGGGGAGGGGTGATAAGAGAAACATGCCTGTCAGATGGCAAAGACAATTATAAGGAAGAGCTAGAGAAGGCTTTGTCAATACGTGGGATCATAAAGTAGGAGAGGAAGAAGGTTAGTAGTATGCAGGGTGGGAGGCTTTTGTTAGAGAAGACTTGGAATTGGAAATTTCACAAGTATGCATGCAAAGAGTTGAGGAGTGGGAGGGAGAATCATGGATGTTAGGGATTTGAGGAAATGAAAATATTCTCCTACAGTACTTGCAAATGGCACCTGCTTGCAATGCTTTAAGTTGCATGTTTTTCTCTTTGCAAACTGGAAAAATTTATATTTGATTTAATATCTACTTATGTCCCAGAAGGCAAACTTATTTTTTGATGCTGAAACACAGCCAGTTGGAATAATTGGTTGCTTAGGCTCTGTGTTTGCACCAGACCTTGCTTTTCATCTCAAGGAGAGAAACTTCTGGAAATTACTGACCTCAAACCATTTTCATGCAAAAATGAACCAAATTTAAAAAAAAATCCTTTGATGCAATATGAATTTTACAATGATAAATTAAGCCTTGTCTGTCAAAGTATATTCCTATGATTTGATCTTTGTTAAGATGTATTTAAAAGTAAAGGCATTGGCCTGCTAATTGGGAATGATTTTGCTTTAAAAACCTTTCAGCAATTCCATTTTTGAGAATTTTATTCTAATTGAGTCAGCTAAACAGTGATTGTGGTATAATTAGTTACTTTAGTATTGTAGTTTCCACTTCCATATTTAACTGATATGTTCCAAAGAGTAATTTAAACCCTTCATCATGAGGTGGTGATAAAAAAAAATGGTGGGTATGTATTTACAACACCAGGTTTAATATAATCATTACTATATGCTAAGTAGTGAGGTTAAGTGCTGGAGGTATGAAGATATGAAGGTAAATGAGATAGAATAGTCCCTTCTCTGCAAGGAAATTTTCATCTCAAGGGACAGGTTGTCCTAGAAACAAGTAATTTCAATACAATGTGGGAAATATTATGTTGGATGGCAGCCAGGGTGCCCTGTGACAAAGATGAGGGCACTAGGCAGGCAGAGGTGGGCAGGGATAGTGGAAAAGACAGCTTGGTCAGGTGGAGATTTTCAAAGGAGGCAAAATTTCAAAAATACGTGTTTGAGGCAGAAACATACACACTTTCCTTTTCACATCAGAAATTAATCTTTATTAAATAGCAAGTAACATATTAAAACAATTTTTAAAGAAATCATGCCAGTGATGCACGGTTCCGTCAGGAATTTCTTTCTTTCTTTTTACTGTAAATCTTATTTTTATTTTTTTTTTTTTTTTTTTTTGAAGTTGAGGAGTTTATTAGGGAAATATGAGAGATAAAGACACCCCAAGTGAGAGAAAGAAAACTCTGAAAATGTCCCTTTTCAAGCCAAGTGGGGGCCTGGGCTTGACCTCCCCAAAAGGACAAGAAACTGGTGGGTTAGCAACAACATTCTCTGGCAGCCACCTCGCCAGGGCACCACAGCCAGGACTGCTTCTGACCCCCGGCCAAAGGTGGGGAGGAGGCAAAGACCGTTTATAGAATCAATGCAGAGGCAATGAGAACTGCAAGGAAAGGCTGAGAGAGATAGAGAGACAGAGAGAGGTGGGGAGGACCTTGACAGAGTCCCACCTTCTGGCTCTTAGCGCCTCAAATATGTTGACAAGTAGTTCTACAAAGTGTCACTGAAGAAGTAAAATGCCTAATGTTGTTTCTGAGAGTTCCCCTGGCTCCTCCCCACACGCCACATCACACTGCTGGGTGTACATGGCAGAGCC
The DNA here is from genome assembly GCF_003676395.1 of Aethalodelphis obliquidens. Lineage (NCBI taxonomy): Eukaryota > Metazoa > Chordata > Mammalia > Artiodactyla > Delphinidae > Aethalodelphis > Aethalodelphis obliquidens. The sequence goes on along the minus strand of NW_020838023.1, from coordinate 7,138,279 downwards.
CAAAGGCCACATTTTTGAAAAAAAGGAAAACAAGAATAAGCCCTGTTGCTCTTTAAGGAGAGAGGAAGGAGCTGAAGGCTGCTGGGGCCTTTCCCACGAGGGTCTGCGTTCTGTAAAAGCAACTTCCCAGCAGCAGCATGGCACAGTTCTAGGTGAGGGTCTCACCTTTTGTCACCCTTGCTTCAATGTACTCTATTCTCCGCTCAAGAGCTGTCAATTTCTCGTTTAGTGTTGCGAGTCTTGAACGACAAGACATATCGAACGAGTTGAGAAAGTCTGCGATTTTCTTGATGCTGCTGGTGATGACCTCAATGTACTCCCGGTTCGCCCAGTCCTGGTGAATCTCCCGCTGCACCGGATCCTCTTGCCCCGCCATGGCTGCCTGTAAATCTTATTTTTATTTTTTAAATTAATTTTTATTGGAGTATAGTTGATTTACAATGTTTTGTTAGTTTCTGCTGTACATCAAAGTGAATCAGTTATACATATATCCACTCTTTTTTAGATTCCATTCCCATATAGGTCATTACAGAGTATGAAATAGAGTTCCCTGTGCTATATACAGTACGTTCTTATTAGTTATCTATTTTACATACAGTAGTGTGTGTATGGAAGGTACACCATCTGCTTTCCTGGGTCTCCAGATCTTGGACTTCTCAGCCTCCATAACCACATGTGCCAGTTCCTTAGAATAGATCTCTTTTTGGCATGGGAAGGAGCAGTAAGAAGGCCAAGAGGTTTAGAGCAGTGGTTCTCAAACATTTTGGTCCAGGACCCTGTTGTGCTCCTAAAAATTACTGAGGATCCCCAAGAACTTTGCTTATATGGATTCTAGCTATATTTGTCATATTAGAAGTTAAAATTGAGGAAATTTAAAAATACTTACTGATTCATTTAAAATTATAATAATAAACATAACACATGTTAATATAAGTAATATTTTTATAAAAAATAACTATTTTCCAAAACAAAAAATTTTAATGAGAACGGTAGCATTGTTCTGCATTTTTTGCAGATCTCTTCAGTGTCTGGCTTGCTAGAGGACAGCTGAATTGTCATAGCTGCTTCTGCATCCAATAAGTTGTAGTGTGTTGTTTTGGTTTTAGTATATGAAAATAATCTGGCCTCACACAGATACGTGGTTGGAAAATGGAAGGTATTATAATAGCCTTTTCAGATATTTGTGGTTATTCTCTTTTGATAGTGCATCAAAACTCAACAAGTGGGCTTCCCTGGTGGTGCAGTGGTTGAGAGTCCGCCTGCCGATGCAGGGGACACAGGTTCGTGCCCCGGTCCGGGAAGATCCCACATGCCGCGGAGCGGCTAGGCCGGTGAGCCATGGCCACTGAGCCTGTGCGTCCGGAGCCTGTGCTCTGCAACGGGAGAGGCCACAACAGTGAGAGGCCCGCGTACCACAAAAAAAAAAAAAAAAAAACTCAACAAGTGATAGTCTTTCACAGGGTAGTTGCAAAGTGGGATCTGAGACCGTATCAACAAAATATTTGTTCTCTGGGGACACAGACATGAGAAAATAGACATGAAAGCAACATCTTAGTATTAGGATAAAAGAAATCTTGATCTCCAGACCCCAAAAAGGGTGTCAGGGTGTACGTTTTGAGAACCATTGCTTTAGAGCATAGTAATTGAGGAAATAGTGGGTGAAGGTGTCCTCAGAGAGTCCATGTAGGAACTTGCAGGTTGTGAGGAGGACTTGGAAATTTATTCTGAGTAAAATTTGAAGTCATCGTAGGGTCTTGAGCAGAGAAATAAGTTGGTCTAACATCTCAGAAGTTCACTCTCTGTGTTTGTGGAGCACAGACTACAGAGGATGAGGGTGAAGCAGAGAGGTCAGCTAGGAGGCAGTTGCAATCATCCAGGTGAGAGATGACGGTGGCTTGGACACAGAGGACATCTTGGAATATCTCTGGAATAACAGAAATGGAAGCCTATCTTTACCTAATGTCATTTTGCCACTGTGTGAAAGTTGATTAAATGAATTTAAGCAGAAGCCTCTATTTTCCTTTGTGATACTTCTGATCATCTACAAAGGCTCTTGATGCCTCAAGGAATCAAAGTGTGTCAGAGCATAAAAGAACCTTGAGGAGCATCTTTGTCAGTGATTTCTAAATTATTCTCTAAGGAGTCACGGGATCTCTCTGAAGATTCCATGTCAGTAATTATAGAAATTAAAGGAAACCAGTAGGGTAGCACTAGGCTCCCCCATCTCTGCTTCGGCCTGAGCAACTTCACTTTTACCTGTTTTATTAATAGAGTCTTTAAAAGTCGTTTGTCCAGGGAAAGCATTCTGTGGCTAACAAGTGTCTGTGAATCAGTTGGGCCCTCTGCTCAGTCAAGGTGCAGCCTCAGAGTTCTTCTCAACGAAGTATTCCACTTATCTATGAATAACAGGTCAGAACTGGCACTTTAGGTGGACAATGTTTGCCATTCCTCATGTAAGTCCAAACTTGGTGTCTTATCACACAGCCATCAGTAAATTTCAATGCCTCTCACTGACTTTACTAGTTTCTACTTTGCACCCACCCTGCGCTCATGGCTGTGTAACTGTCATCCACATAGAGATCACAGAATGGTCAAGCTAAAAGAGTATTTATAGAGTGTTTAGGGGTTGAAAACTCAAATGCCTTCAGAGGACAAGTGGACAGCAGGCAAAGAGTAGAGACCAAGTGGGAAGATGAGCCCAGAGTGTGGATGTCTTGACTAAAAGGCAGTCAAATTCAGAATTTTTAAAAATTCCGGCAAACAATGACAATTAGTCAACAAAACAAATAAAAACATTCCACAATGCCTTATGGGCTTTTTTCCCCCTCTGGAATCTCAAATTGGTTCAACTTGCTCGTTTTTCGGAGGAGTCTTTTCTTTTTATATAAATTTATTTTATTTTATTTATTTATTTTTGGCTGCATTGGGTCTTCATTGCTGCATGCGTGCTTTCTCTAGTTGTGGCGAGCAGTGGCTACTCTTCGTTGCAGTGCGTGGGCTTCTCATTTCGGTGGCTTCTCTTGTTGCGGAGCACAGGCTCTAGGTGCGTGGGCTTCAGTATTTGTGGCACGTGGGCTCAGTAGTTGTGGCTCGTGGGCTCCAGAGCACAGGGTCAGTAGTTGTGGCGCACGGGCTTAGTTGCTCCGCGGCATGTGGGATCTTCCCGGACCAGGGCTCGAACCCGTGTCCCCTGCATTGGCAGGTGGATTCTTAACCCCTGCACCAGCAGGGAAGTCCCTCGGAGGAGTCTTATAAAGGTGCCATGACATGAGCGATTGTGTAGTTTGGGGACTTACAGCTTGGATTTTAGAGTCAGACTGACCTGGTTCGTATCCTAGGACCACTGTTTGCTAGATGTGTTATCCTGGAAATAATGACTTCCACAAGCCTTCATTTCCTCATCCTCACATCCACAGAAAGCACATGGTCCAGGGCCAGGCACAGTAAGTGCTCAGTAGAGTCCCACACAACTAGTCTCGTGCAAAGCTGGAAGATTCCCCATCATCCTGCGATTTTACTTTGAGGAAGTCTATGATTGACTTCTGGTCTCTGAGTGCGCATGCTCACGTGTGTGTGTGGACATGGCTGCTAAGACATAGCAAAGAAGAGGATTGGAAAAAGAGGAGACCTGGGCAAGGGGACGAATTAAGGGATAGTTTGTGGCACGACACAAGCTTCTCTCAGCCTGATGTTGTTTCTCGGGAGCATCTGTTTTGCCTTAAGCATGGGGTCCCTTTAGGGGATGTTTTTAAAGGAAGTTGATCTTTTCCTCAGGTTTTTCCCAGCTCTGCCATGTGGTTCCGCAGAGGCCAGTGGCATCCAGAGTTTGTGCACAGGCAGCACTGCCTCCTGGGAGCACCAATTTACTGAGAATGAATATGGACTGCTGAATGGCTGTCAGGAGGGAACAATTTTCCGTCAGTTCAAATCTAGAACAGATGCCCTGGAATTAAAAAGTCATCCTGTCTCTGGTTGAATAGAGAATGAAGTTTGCAAATGCGGTTTTAAGCATGTTGCTTGGATGGGCTTTATGTTGCAGTATACCCTTCTCTAGAGTGTTAAACACTTTATGAATATCTGTTGGCTCTTTGGGTACAGTATGGTTTTGATTAAATTAGATTCACATTTCTGGAGAAATGTCCCTGACATATCCATGTAGTGTAGGTTTTCGGTACTTAAAAAGAAATGCTTTTTTAGAGGGTCCACTCCATCGATTCAGGACCTTGAGACTTGCAAGTTAATTTCTTGTAATTAAATCATTTATAATGTGCTTAAAGGGGAGAGGCAGCATGGTATAACGGTAAGAGTATGGGCATCAAAGTCAGGAGGACAAATCCCAGCTCTCTGCCTTCTTTCTAGGTGTCTGACTTCATCAAGTCACTTACATCTCTCTGAACCTCTCTTTCTTCATCCCTTAAATGGGCATAATAACATCTCCTACTCAGGACAGGGCTGTTAGGAGATTCAAACTGCATAATGTTGAGTACTCAGCTCAGTGTCTGGGAATTAGTGGGTGCTTCTGAACACCAGATCAACACCCTCTACTATCTTAACAGCCTTGATGAGCAAAAATAATGAATCACATCTGTACAGTCTGAATTAGCACATCATGCATTTAGGTGTCTTTAGTTCAGGGGGAGCAATCTTCAGTAGTTTTCTTATCATACGGCAAGTTCTGGGAGGCAAGTCGAGCAGAGAACTGAGGATGACATCTTTTTCCCTTTCCTGGGCTTTCCAATGATCACTGATGTTCTGCATTGGAAAAGTGTAAAATAAAAAAACAACCGCAAAGGAAAGCAATAACTGATGATGCCAAACAAATCAGGCTTGATTCACAGTTCTAGTAGATAGATCGTGAGATGGGAGGCAACTACAGTGTGGGCTTAAGTCTCCTGAGAAAATTTGAGAGTTAAGAAAGGAAAGTTTGAGAGCCCCAGAGAGATAGGTAGAAAGGCCAAAGGACCAGGCATAGTGGCTTCCTCAGGGTTCCCGGAACCCAGACTGCCCTGGAGAAGCACCATCCCCGGGCTCTACCGAGAGGCGTGAGCATGGGTGTTCTGTGTTCATCCATTCTGCTTGACGGAGCTGCACCTGCAGTGATTTCTGAGCGGTACCTCCGTAACTCCTGAGCTCAGCCCCCAATTTTATCCCTCCCTCACCTGCTGAAATGCTCATAATTGCCTTTCACGTGAAGGTGTTTTTCTAAACCAACCACCCTTTTTTCTCTCATTAAAATAAAAAAGAAAAATCTTTTCAGGAGAGTTTTCCAGTTATTACCTACTTTGCTGTGTGTCAGATGGGTGTTTTCCAGTGAGACAGCTTGCCGAGGGTGGGGCTGAGAACACAGGGCTTGTGATTTTGAAAGAGGAGGATGTGGTGCCTGACGCACTATTCTGGGAAGTCTTTTAATAAGTGTGGTCTGAGCACCTATATCACAAATCCTACCTAGACTGCTTATTAAAAATTCAGATTTCTGTGCCCTACCAAATCAATCTTTCAGGGGCAAGACCTGGGAATCTGCGTATTTAATGAACGCTTGAGTGATTTGATCACAGCTTCGAGAGTCCCTGCCCTGGTGGAGAATCCCCAGGGGTGAACTACATTAAGGTTCAATCAGTCAAATGTATGACAGATTTGCTTACATAATTGCCCCTAAGACAAATTCCATCTACTGTACCTCAGCATCTTTGTAGAGCGCATCCTGGTACTATTTCTCTTCCATGCAAGGAATGCCTGTACCAACGGGCTTGAGACGGAGAGGCAGGACCAGGGGGGCGAATAATCTTCCTTATCCCCTCTACACTCACTCCTTATTCTGCACTAACAAAATCATCATTCCCAGGTAGAAATACACAGGTCCTTTGATCCCAGTTGTGTTCAGTAGAGTACCACTGTGAGCATATCTGAATTGTTTTGTTTGGAGCTTCAAGGAGGAGAGAAAAAGTGTTTAGCAGCTCCCTACAAGATCATCAGTCCATGACAAAAAATCTCCAGGGAGCAAGTGTTGCCACAATCTGTTGTACAGAAACACACTAAACCCCGTTCCAATTTTGTAAGACTGGTTTGCATGTTCCGTAAGTTCTGTGGTGATCTTTTGCTTTTTGTTTTGTTTTGGCAGAGCTGGAGGAAAACTATCATGGGGGTTATTTCCCATACTTTTACCATAAATTTTTATTTATCCAGCAGGAAAGACAAGAAGCAGTAGATTGAATATTCTGCTCTTAAGAAAGACACAAGCAGGAGGAAGGAAACTCACAAGGCTTTTAATGATATCATTTACAAAGGAAAGTCCTTAGAACCCTTCAGTGCTCCAGTAGGACTTGACTGGTTGGTGTCTGAAGGAAATGAATTGATTCCTGTTTTTGTACGCAGGTGGAAAGAGCATTAGAAGTTATGAATAGTGCTTTTACCTTGATGCCTGTCCTCCAAACTTGCAAACAGAAATAAATGCCCTCTCTCAGAAGTATTTTCTGAGAGAACCAGTTTAACCGAGTGAAGGGGCATCTCTGGTGGTCTTCATTTCTGGTTGGAAAGGAAGGATTTTTGTATCTTAAAACTTTTTTTATAGAAGAGTATGCAAGGAACGATTTTTGTGTCTTAAATGTTTTTTAAAGAAAAGTAGTAATAAAGGAATGCTGAGGTTTGAATTGTGTAACTGCTTACAAATAGTTTACATGACTCTATACATCATAAATTTTCTTACAGTTTTTACCTCTACTTTTTTTTTTTTTTTTTTCGGTATGCGGGCCTCTCACTGTTGTGGCCTCTCCCATTGAGGAGCACAGGCTCCGGACGCGCAGGCTCAGCGGCCATGGCTCACGAGCCCAGCTGCTCCGCGGCATGTGGGATCTTCCTGGACTGGGGCACGAACCCGTGTCCCCTGCATTGGCAGGCGGATTCTCAACCACTGCGCCACCAGGGAAGCTCTACCTCTCCTTTTCATATTAGTCAGACCAAGGTCATAGCAGAGGCTGTGCCACTTAATTTCATAATAGTTGTAAATGTATTGAGCATTTACTTTATGCCAAGCATTATAATATTGCTTTAGAAGTCTGATATTGTAAGAAATCAAAAGAGTTAAGTATTCTAATTTTTATGTTTCAGATAAGCAAACTGAGACTTGGAGATGACCAAAGTTAATCCCTTCCCAGCAAAAAGTAGTGGAAGATCTGTAACTTGAAACTAGACCATCTGGTTCCAAAGTGTGTGGAGTAAGTACAACCATAAGCTTGTAGTTTTCTATAGTACTTTGCTATGGGCATGCACACTCGTGCACACACACACACACACACACACACACACACACAGATGGATGATTATTCCTTAGGGACAAGTTATTCCTTTACTTCATTTTTTATACTGGCATTGGTGGTATAGTGGTGAGCATAACTGCCTTCCATTTTAAAGGGACCAGGTTCAAGAGAGAGAGGAGGGACTTCCTTGGTGGTGCAGTGGTTAAGAATCTGCCTGCCATTGCAGGGGACATGGGTTTGATCCCTGGTCCAGGAAGATCCCACATGCCACAGGGCAACTAAGCCCATGAACCACAATTCCTGAGCCTGTGCTCTAGAGCCCACGAGCCACAACTACTGAGCCCATGAGTCACAACTACTGAAGCCCGTGTGCCTAGAGCCTGTGCTCCGCAACAAGAGAAACCACCACAATGAGAAGCCCGTGCACTGCAAGGAAGAGTAGCCCCCAGTCTCTGCAACTAGAGAAAGCCCGCCTGCAACAATGAAGACCCAAGATAACCAAAAATAAAATAAAATAAAGAGAGAGAGGATATTAGAAGCTGAAACAAAGAACCCAGACACTTGGGAAAATAGGTCAGGGCTGTCAGCCTTCTGATACTCTTTCAAATCATTTTGGTATTTTAGTTTTATTCTTTCACTAACTCTTTATGTTCTTATTAGCAAGTGCTAATGTCCTTGACTCTGGGTTTTCTCATCTGTAAAAGATGGAGCTGGAGCAAATAACCATTAAATTCCTTCAGTTTCTAACATTCTGTATGTATGGTTCCTGCCTTGAAGAAGCTTGCAGCCTCTAAGGCAGGTGTAAAAATACAAGCAATGCATGATGTAAACAGAAGTTCAAGTGAGTGATTGAGGTCTCTCTTCAGGTGGTCTTGAAGTCGTTGCTAAATGAGTGGTGAAGATTGTAAGGAAGGTGTAGAGATGACTCAACCCTGGTGCCATCTGAAAAGATTTACCCAAGAGGATAAAGTGTAAGCTGGGTTTATAAAAAGTTCAGACAATCACACTTGCAAAAATTGACAAATTGAATATATGCTCTTTGTAATGAGTCAAATGCTACAGGAGTACAGAAGTTGAAAGGTAGCCAGGATGGGTAGGGAAAAAGATGGGAGTCCTTGCTCTAGTATAGTTTGGTTTTTCATTGTGCTGTGTTCCCCTTAACACTTCAAACACATTGTGACTGACTTCACATCACATCGTTGTTGTTCACTCTTGGCACTTTGAGTTGATCTGGAATTCCTAGATGACACTTCTAGATCATCATATCTGGTACAGTGCGTGCAGCAACGATGCACTTAGCAAATAATCGGTTGAATGAATGTTGTTATATTTTGGAGATGTTTGTTCACCCATTTAAACAACAACAGTACCTCAGTTGAACACGTTGTGGGCCTGGCACCACGTGCAAAGATTAAAGTGAGATTGATCTTGCTCTCACATATCTCCATAGTCCCATGGGGACGTGTTCATAAATGCAAAGTAGGAAGGGAAGAATTCCTCAAGAGAAATTTTGTAATTGAGACTCTTCCAATTTGGATGGACTAGAAGGAAGGGTGCAAGTAAATTTTCAACTCAATAAGGCCTAAAGAGAAGACATAGAATGGGAAAATATAGCCCCAAATAACTAGGTGATTTTCTTTGTCATATCAGTTCCCCAACTCTCAAATGGATTAGTACCCTTAGACCTTGGATATTGACTCAAGTTTTCTCCACTATTCCAGCATCTTGTAAGGCTGTATCCAAGAGACTCAGATCACTTCCTGACTTGTGGGCAGAAGTGTATCTAATTCTAGAAGAATCCAGAACATGTATGAAAACAATATAACAAAAGTGTTGGTTCTTATCACAGACTGAAAAAGAACTCAGATGGAAATGCTGGCCTGAGACTGAGGGGGAAAGGCGAGGAGAATAAAAAGAATAGGCTAGTCTTTTAATTTCCATATATCACCTCACAGAGAATTAAGCATGGCAAGTCTAGGTGAGTGGTGGTTCCGTTTTTAAATTAATTCATTCGTTTGACAACCACAAATGGAGTGTTGATAATGTCCAAGGCAATGTGCTAAGCTCTGAGAGACCCCAGAAACTCACCATTTCTGTAAATCTGTGACAGAATATTCAAAGTGTATTAGTTTACTAGCGCTGCCATAACAAAGCACCACAGACAGGGGTGGCTTAAACAAGAGACTTTTATTTTTTCACCATTCTAGAGGTTAGAAGTTCAAGATCAAGGGGTCAGCAGGGTCGTTTCATAGACCTTTCTCCTTGGCTTGCAGATGGCCATCTTCTCTTTCTATCTTCTCACAGTCTTTCCTCTGTGTGTTGCCTGCATCCTAACCTCCAGTTCTTATAATGACACCAATCATATTGGATTAGGGCTCAACCAGATGTCCTCATTTGACCTTCGTTACTTCTTTAAAGTCCCCGTATCTCCAAATATAGTCACATTCCAAGGTACTAGGGGTTAAGACTTCAACATATGAATTTTGAGGGGACAAAATGTAGCCCATAACATGAAGCTTCAAACACTCAGCCTCAATTCGGGAAGGGGAAAAGCTTGGGGGTGTTTATTTTATTAAAATTTACCTTTAATAGGTAAATAAATATAGGTTCTTTTAACAAAATGAAAACCAGCTTGAAGAATCCAAAGCATTAAAATTTTCCATTCACTCAGGGTTTGATTGTTTGATAAAGATAGTGATTTAAAAAAATTTTTTTGGCACTAAACTCCATTAACCAGCCCTGACTGTTTTGTTTACTAAGTCCTTAGTTACAGCCTAGAGTTGATGTAGAATATCTTACTCTGGAAATGTGTACACATTGTACAAGCTCTAAAAGAAGAAAAAACATGATACTTTGCTGGCTTTAGGGTATTTGCTATAAAAAGGATTTCAAGGGTGTTAAAACATGGGATGGATGGTGCTAAATAATTTTCTTCCAATGGACATAGGCAAATTGTTTGGACTTGGATAAAAGGAAACATTTTGACTTGGGATCAAGGGGAACAACGCGACATTAAGATTGTTGGTTAGGCTTATCAACAGGAAACGCTATGCTTATTAAAGGCACTTCTATTCCCATAGAGGTCATTTTCATTTATGACCTTAGTCATGACATATAAGAGCCTGTGCAAAAAGATGAAAGATAATGCAAAATTCTATCTCTGAGTCGATTTTGTTATTATCACAGGGTGGTAACTTAAAAAAAAATCCTAATTTTGTGCATGGAATATTAGATTGAGGTTATTTAGATAGTACAATTTATATGGATTTTAAATCTAGTAATGTTATTAACTTGATTTTTTCCATTGAGAAAGAATAATTTCCATAATGCATTTATAGAATAGTTGAACTCTATGACGTATTGTAAGGCATTTTGTTCAGCTCCCTTATCTTACAGGTGAAGAACCTGAGGTTAGCAGATGTGGCATATTTCTCTTAAGATTATCCTGTGAATTAGTGAAAGAATCAGGACTTAACCCAACTGAATTCAAGGTTCCTCAACTTCCTATTTAGGGCTTGTTCCAACTAGAGAGTCACAGAGCATTTGTGCTAAATGACCTCGGAGGCCGTTGAGTCAAATCCTCTTGTTATAATTGATTACTTCATTGTTGTTAATTAAGGGACTTGCAGCCCACAAAGGTGAGACAGTCTGCTGAGGGCACAGGGAATTGATGGCAGAGCCAGGATCTAGAACCTACATCTTTATTCTCCAAGTCCCTGAGAGCCTTCCTCCAGGATTTCTCTCGGGATGTTCTGAGTGTATGCTGTGCACAGAGCTAGTTAACGGGGCCCTGGCCCTTTATCTCCCAGGGGAAGGAAGCATGGGGTTTGGGGCTACTCTTCTTGGAATCTTTATCTTCCTTTTGTACAGAAGGATGATGAGACAGGGCTCAGAGATTCCAACAAGAAACTAGCCAAAGTTCCAGTTTTACTTACGTGCAATGGATCAACTGAAGAATATTTTTATCAATCAGTCAAACTACTGAGTACCTGCTGGTATGCAAAGATAAAAAACAAAAGAGCCCCAGAAAAATGCACTCTTTCTATGCTTTCTCCATCATCCATGTAGGGAAACTAGATATAAACACTCCAGTATATACCTAAAAATACACTAAGCATAAAACTTTTCTACTCGCATACCAGGTATTCCCTTTCTTTTAGTCTCAGGGGCACGTCTCCTCTCCCCTTCTAAATGGAAAGTTCCTTGAAGTAAAACTGTATCTTAGTCATTTCTATCTACAATATTTGTCATGTCCAATACCAGTTTAACTCAATGAACTTGCATTTAACAACAATACAAGAAAGATTTCATAATACACAAGATGTCATAAGGCATCTAGACCCAACTGTGGGAAAAAGGAAAGAAAAGCAGTAGCTTAAACAAGAAGAGACATGTTTCCACCCCACATTCAAGAGGTCTGTAGGCAGTAGCCAGCGCTTCACAGTGCAACTGGTCTAGACATCTTCTTTCTTATTGCACTGCTGGGTATGACTTCCATTCCAAAATGGCTGCTAGAACTATAGCGATGACATGTAAATCCTATCCAGCAGAAGGGAGGGAAGTGAGGAAGAATGATATGCCCCCTTTTTTAAAGAATACTTCCAAGAAGTTGCATACCCCACTTCTGCTTATGTCACATTAACCAAAATTTAGTCATGGACATAGCTAGCTGCAAAGGAAGCTGGGAAATGTAGTCTCCCCACCCCCCCGCCAGGACCATAAGAATTCAATTAAATATTAGGGATTTGGGCTTCTCTGGTGGTGCAGTGGTTGAGAGTCCGTCTGCCGATGCAGGGCACACGGGTTCGTTCCCTGGTCCGGGAAGATCCCACATGCCGCGGAGCGGCTAGACCCGTGGGCCATGGCCGCTGAGCCTGCGCGTCTGGAGCCTGTGCTGCGCAACAGGAGAGACCACAACAGTGAGAGGCCCGCGTACTGCAAAAAAAAAAAAAAAAAAAAAAAAATCAGGGATTCAATTACTGGAGGAGAAGGAAGATCAGGGAGAAAACTGGCAGGATCTGACACAACTTCAAGCTCCTGAAAAAAGTATTTCACTGCAGTATTTCAGTATTTTTTTCTTTTTTAATCAGGGGAAGGTCAGCCATCTCTAGTCTTATGACTAAGATTGTAGATTTAATAATAAACATCTGATTGTACTCTGGCTCTGCTGATTACTGCATGTGTGTGACTTTGGTTAAGGAACTTAACGCATAAGATTGTTGGAAGAACTAAGCCACAGTCTTGGCACAGATGCAATGTGCAATAAATGCTGGTGTTTATTGTCATTTTTTTCTTACTAATTTCCCTGTTGAGAAAATATATACCTCAAAACATGTCTAGTAAAAGATATACCATCCATCAGCTGGAGGATGCATACCTTATAAGCTGCAGTCACCAGCGTGCCAAAACAAGGAGTTGTATTTTTCCTTCTAATTGAGTTGGTCTGGGGAATCATTGCTGTGAATATTCTGTATATATGGGTCTTGGTCGTGTAGCCCCATGGGAAATGCCATTACTTGTAGGATCCTCTGTGTTTGCAGGGCAGGTGTCCTGGATGGAAATGGCATACAGGAATTCCAGAATCTTCATTGGTTGGTTGGTTTTGAATTAATTGAGCGATGAGGTTGAGCACTAGTTATTTACCCCAACCTTGGTGTTTTCAGGCTCTTTTTAACAGAGGCAAATAGGTTATAGAACCACCTGCAGTGACCTCGGCCTAGAAAAAACAACTCAGTAGAACAAATATCCATTGAATATGTGGCAGGCACCGTATTGAGCAATGAACAGCATTGATATCTTGTGGCAGAGACAGAATCCAAGGGAAGAGATGATACCCAGATAAAGCATAATGATAACAGAAGCTCTCAGGTCAAGAAAGTTTGCATATTCATCTCTGTACAACGTAGCTGGAAATGAATATGTGTACAGAACTCAGGTTGGACAAATTTCTATTAAAGAATGAGCAGGAAAAATATAAAGCTATTTGCACTGTGGCCTTTCTTTTGTCACTATTTTGTGACCTCTGTTGGTTTAGTTACCATTTCCTGGGCACTTAACTATTGACAGGGATGAAGCCAATGCAGTCTGGCTGGTTTACAGGAGGGAGGCTAATAGGCTAACATTGTACCAACACAGCCCTGGGTACAGTGATTATGTTTTGCATGACAATCACTAGGAAACTATGATCTGAAGTATATTACATTTTTTAGTTTACAGGTATTTGTTAAGTTATTGTAATCTGACTTGGAAATTAGCATAGTGGAAACAGGATGGTGCTTTGAATGCAGGACAAGCTTGCGTGTAAATCTAGCTGCCTCCTTAGCTTCTGTGTGATGGCACAAGGGTTACTTAATGTCTGTTAGCCTCTGTTTCCTCTTCTGGGGGATTTTTGTGAAGATTAACTGTAATGATCTATGCAAAACACTAGTGTATTGCCTGGTATGTATTAGATACTTATTATTAGTTTCTCATTTTCCCCTCCACTCTCCTTCCTTCCTGCCCAAATTGCTCTCACCAATTGCCAAATTCTGTGGACAATTTCAGGGCTTGCTTTATAACCCTTGTCAGCACTGGACACTGCTGACTGTACGCCCTTTCTTGCTTCTCTCTCCTGTTGTTTTTCATAATGCCGCTGTTTCTTGTTTTCTTCCGGCCTTTACAATTCTACCCTTCATGGGCTCAGCTCTCCCCACCAGCCCCTTAAATACTGGTGTTCTCCTGCTTCCATCTTCATCCTCCTCTTACTCTATACTCTCTTTCTCGGCAAATTAATCTATTTCATGGCTCCAGCCACTACAGCTTTCAATGTGCTGGAGACTTCTAAATCCACACCTTCTGCCCTGACTCCTTCCTGAATCTCAGTTCTGTGTTTCCAACTGCTTGCTTTCTATCTTCCTCTGAATGTCCCAGGAACTTCAACAGATTAAAAAATAAACTTTTCCCTCTGCTATATTTCCTCTCTCAGCTAATACATGGCCATCCACCAAGTTATGTTTTTCTTTTCCACTTGGCCTAATCTTCCCTTTTAATCGGTTACAAAGTCCTGTCAGTTTGGCCTGCAGAATTTCTCACAGACTTTTTCTCTTCCCCATCACTGCCACCACCACCCTAGTTCGGGTTTGCTTCACCTCTCTTCTATTTTGAATGAGCACGATAGCCTCCTAATTGGTTTCCCAGCCTCCATTATCTTTCCCCTCCAGTCCATCTGTCAAAATCATAATTAGTTTTATATCAACATATTCTCTTCTACTTAACTATTTTCAATGGAGAAATTTTGGCTAAGACAGGGGTGGATAGCTGTTTCTACTCCAATTCTATTGACATCTTCTAAAACCAACTGAAAAAAAAAGAAAAGAGAATTTTTATTTTCAAAGAACTTAGGAAATACCTATAACCTCAAATTCTGAAGAATAATTGCTAAGCATAGTAAAATTTGGATCTAATTGAGGAAAGACAGTAATAGTAAATCTGTATTTCCACAGTCGTCTTTAAAAAGAGGCAGCACATCATTAATGAGCCAACTGTGCCTGAAACAGCAATGTGTGGGGTTGTGGATGGACTAAGAAAGTATCTAAGTTCCAGTTCCCCACTGTGGAGTGTCATGGGAAGTGGAATCAAAAGAGAATCCTGCAGACATGCCATCTCTACAAGAGTTCTCAGAGTGAGAGTGTACACTAGAGAGGTGAAAATCGTATCAGGGTCAACTGACATATACAGGTAGACACGTACACACCAAACACTGCTGACATAAGAGCCTTCACTGTATGCCAGGCAGACTCCTTGTTCTTCCAGCAGGTAGTTCTCTCTAAAGAAATAAAAGGAAATTCCCTGGCAGTCCAGTGGTTAGGGATCCAGGCTTCCATTGCAGGGGGCCTGGGTTCAATCCCTGGTCAGGGAACTAAGATCCCACAGGCTGTGCAGTGCAGCCAAAAAAAAAAAAAAAAAAAGTGAAAAAAAGAAAAGCTGACATATTGAAGAAGATAAAAACAGACCACGGACCAAAAGTTAGAAAACAGAGGAAGCATTAAGAATAGAAAACATAACAAAGAGAATGTAACTAAGGACAAACACCTCTATCCTGTCAATAAATTGAAATGAGGGTAACATCATCTTTTAAAAGAAAGACACAAAGAATGAAAAACTAAAATCAAATGTATATATGACACCTTATAGCAAAACAAACTCTTGATTGATTAAAACTGTAAACATAAAATAGGAAGTCATAAAAGTATGAAAGAAAAAATGGGTGGATTTTAAAATAATATTGGAAAGGAAGAGACATTTCTAAGAACTGGACAGAGCCCAGACTGAGAAGCAGGAATAAGCCCCGTACTCTGGGATGAAGACAGGGACTCATTGTTTATGGCCTCCATTTGTACTGCTTGAATAATGTTTCAAATATGTGTATGGTTTTCATAATGAGAATAAAAAGGCTAAATACAAAATACAATCAAATTCAAAAGAGAACATTTCAAATCTCTTTAATGATCCTGCATTACTTGTAGGATAAATCCAGAAGCTCTGCCTCTCATGGTTAGCTAACCCAGCTGACCTTGCAAACACCAGCTCCCAGCATTTCTCTCTCTCTCTCTCTCTCTCTTTTTTTCGGCTATTATGCATAAAGTTACTCAATGTTCTTGTACTAGTATTTTTGTGGCTCTATGTATTAATTCCTGTAGACATATTCCTAGGAGTGGGGTTTCTGGGCCATAGGATGGGTATATGTTTAACTTTATAAAAAACTATCAAATAGTTTCCCAAAGTGTTTGGACCACTGATGCCACACCAGCAACATATGAGAGGGTCAGTTGCTTCATTGCCTTGCCAGCGCTTGAGATGGTCGGTCATTCTTTTTAATTAATTAATTATTGATTGAAAGATCTTTATCAGAGTATAATTGCTTTACAATGTTGTATTAGTTTCTGCTGTACAAAAAAGGGAATCAGCTATATGTATACATATATCCCCATACCCCCTCCCTCCTGCATCTCTGTCCCACCCTCCCTATCCCACCCCTCTAGGTGGTCACAAAGCACCAAGTACTATGCGGCTGCTTCCCACTAGTTATCTATTTTACATTTGGTAGTGTATATATGTCCATGCCACTCTCTCACTTCGTCCCAGCTTCCCTTTCCCCCTGCTCGTGTCCTCAAGTCCATTCTCTACATCTGCGTCTTTATTCCTGCCCTGCCACTAGGTTCATCCATAGTGTTTTTTTAGATTCCATATATATGTGTTAGCACATGGTATTTGTTTTTCTCTTTCTGACTTACTTCACTCTGTATGACAGACTCTAGGTCCATCCACCTCACTACAAATGGCTCAATTTTGTTCCTTTTTATGGCTGAGTAATATTCCATTGTATATATGTACCACATCTTCTTTATCCATTCATCTGTTGATGGACACTTAGGTTACTTCCATGTCCTGGCTATTGTAAATAGAGCTGCAAAGAACATCGTGGTACATGACTCTTTTTGAATTATGGTTTTCTCAGGGTATATGCCCAGTAGTGGGATTGCTGGGTCATATGGTGGTTCTATTTTTAGTTTTTTAAGGAACCTCCATACTGTTCTTCCCCAGCATTTCTTTTGATCAAAGAAATGAATGAATAAATGGATGGATGCATAAACATTTTTTTAAAAAAAATCTTGCACTCATGTTTCCAATGAACATCACATTTTGACTAAAAGAGCTCTGAAATCTTACTGTGTACTGTCCTGTATTTGTCTTAAGTATTTTTTTTTCTGCCTTCACAGAATGCATTTGAAAGTGTGAAGCTCTAGGAGCTGGGAACTCAGCTCATCCACAACCACGTCTTTCCCATTTTACAGACTAAAAGTGTCAGATTTCTTTCCTTGTAGTATTGATGGATGTTTCCAAATGCAAAGATGCTGGGTTTTCTAAGATGTCTTCACTCATGGGTCTGCCCACCCACCCCTGACATTGCCTCTCCTCTAGCCATACCTATCTTGTTATAGTTTCTTGAGCACGTCATGACTTCATTGTCTTTATTTATTTCCCCCTTTTGCATGAATGTCTCTGATTCCTTCCCAGAAAATTGTTAGTCATCCATTAAGGCCCAGTTCAAATGATGCCTCATTTATGAGCTCTGACCCTACTGTTCCAGGCAAAACTAGCTTTTTCATCATCCTTGCTCTGGTAGCACTTTAATCTGAGAGAGGCTAGATTTGTTGTCTTCTCAGCTGCTCTGTGAGTCCCAGGAAGAGCAGGTGAATCTGAGCCCCCTTCAGAGCACCTGATCAGGGCTCCAGTTGCTGGGAGAATTGACTCATTCCCGTGGGACTTCCGCGATTAGGGATTGTGTTGAATGCCAGTTTGGGCTCCATGCTTGCTTGGGCAGGTCACCATACAGGAGGAAGGGGACAGGAAGGGTCTGGACACGTTTGCTAATATCACACACGTATGTGTTTTACATAAATTACCTCATTCATTCTTCACCTTTCAAAGTAGGTCTTATTATCGTCGTTTTGGAAATGAAGAAATCTGAGGCTCAAAGAGGTTAAATAAATTACCCAGAGTAGATGGTGGAGTTTGGCTTCAAATTTGGGACTTTCTGGCTCCAAAGCCTGTCCCTGTTCAATTCTGGAATCTGTGTTCTGGGGAGGGAGACGTTCGGCTGAAGCAACAGTATTCTCACTTGAGAGGCTACATCTCCAAACTCTCTTTTCTCTTCTGCTGTGGAGGTGACCAAGGGCGGGGCTGAGGGCAGGGATATGGAGGGCCATGTTGGGGAAGCGGGGTCTGGGAAGATGGGGAAAGTCATGTGTGGCAGCTTTCCCTCTGCGTGGCGTTTACTCTCTAATCCTCTGTGGAAGTTCTGGATTTGTGGATGCTCTCCTGACCCCAGTCCTGTCCTTCCAAAAGACCAGCTGGAGTGATTATGTTTTCTGGAATAACACAGAGAAGATGATGATTAATACTTGGCAAACTTCGGAGGAGGAAATGTGAAACACGTGCCTGTTTGGGGTTCCTTCGCATGTTTCTAATCAACCAACCAGATTTCACTAGAATCTTTTATGGCTTCTCTGAAATTTGTAGTGAAATTGAAAGCCAAGTGTAGCCCTTGGACCAATTTGTGGTTGCTATAATAACTATCCCTTTCCCTGACTCCTTCCACCACTTAGTGAAAATTATTATTGCAGTAAAGTTTCTTAGTCATACTTTCCAGGGGGTTGAAATTTCTTAGCTTGTCATATGGATAAATCTTACATTTATGTTAATACGAGAGCAGCATGGTTGGATGAGTCTTTGCATGGAATTTGACAAAAGACACAGTTGAAATTAGTTATTGAAAATTCTATATGTAGGATGTTCTCCACCTTCAATTCAGTTTAAGAAGCATTTTGAACACCTATTATGTGTGAGGTATGTCTGAAACTGTGTGTGCAGAGATAATTCCTACCTTTACTTCTTAGGAAAGTCCATAACTTAAACTGAATACATCTTAGTGAACTCTCTATCCTTATAGTCCTGAGGCCAGATGATGATACCACCAGTGACCCAGTTGCTGAAGCTAGAAATCCTAGGATCTTTTCTGATTCTTCTCCCTCTCTTATTACCATATTTAACCAAGTCCAAGTGATTTTTTCCTCCTCAATTTCTAAAAAAAATTTGCATCCTTATCTCCATTGCCATGATCAAGGTCTAGGCTTTCATCATCTCTTGCCAGAATATTCCAGTGGCTTTCATTCTCACTTCCCTGCCCACAGGCTCTCATCTTCCTTACCCCTTCTAGAGCAATTGCTCAAGACACAAAAATGAATATGACACTCCCTTGTTTAAAACTCTTCATGAACTCCCTCTTACCCGCAGGATGAATGCAAAACTCCTCATGAAAATATTCAAGGCCTTCCCTGTGTTGCCCTGGGTGCCATGTTGGGGGAAGGTGGACAGGCCCATGAGTTGAAGACACCTTGGAAAGACCATCATCTTTTCATTTGGAAACATCCATCAAGGCTACAAAGAAAGAAGTCTGGCATTTTTAGTCTGTAAAATGGGAAAGCTGTGATTTTGGATGAGCTAAGATGAGTTCCCAATACCTAGAGTTCCACCCTTTGAAATGCATTCTGTGAAGGCAGAAAAAAATACATTTAAGCCCATTATAGGACAGTAGGTAATAAGATTTTGGAGCATTTTTAGTCAAAATGTGATGTTGATTGGAAACATGAGTTCAAGGTTCTTTAAAAATATGTTTATGCATCCATCCATTTATTCATTCATTAATCAACAGATATCCATTGAATACCTAGACAAGAAAGTTACAAAGAACCATGGTACAGTCCCCGCTCTCAAGTAAAGAGATAAATAGGCAATTATAAAACCATAGAATGAGCACACTGTTATGAAAAACACATGGTGCTTTGAGAACACATATTGGGGGCTCCTAATCTAATCCAAGAGGGTCAGGGAAGGCGATATTTAAGTGGAGAGAAGAAAGAAGAATGTGACTTACCCACGTGAAGAGAAGAATGAAGAAAAGTTCAAGTGGAGGAGAACATGGGCAAAGAGTCAGAAGCAAGACAGAGGGGAATTTTGAGATGCTAATATGGCGGGATTATAATGCTGAGGTTAGGATGGAAGCACGTATAGGGGCTATTAGATATGCACCTACAGCAGGAAGTAATAGGTCATCCAGGGGGGATCTCCAGCCCTTCCTGTGTCTTAGGCAGAATGGGCCAGTGCTAGGGCTCATGGCTTGGCATGTGGAACACGGACCAGGTTCTAGCTCACTTGACTCCTTAGCTAGAAACTTTTGTCTATAGGCAGCAACCTTGACCAGATTATCGCTAAACTAGATTATGGAATTAACACTTTATCTTTGGGACAATGGGAAACCCTGCAGTGTATTAAGCAGAGGAATTAGGTCAGGTTGGAATTTTAGGACGATCTGTCCGGCTGCAGCATGGAGGGTAGGTTAAAAGACTTCAAATTGGAGTCAAGGAGAATGGTTAGGTGACTTTCTCAGCGGTCCCTATGAGAGGTTATGGTGGCCTGGCCTTAAGGAGTGGCATTCACTGGAGTTAGTGCCAACACATGAGGAGTTAAGAGAAACTCAGCAGGAGCCTTCGAGGAGCCAGGCAGGAATTCTAGTCTTGCTCTTTCTTACAAAAAGCCCACCTTGGTGAGAGACACAGAATAGTGGATTTGCTCCACCATGATTTTGACTCAGTGAGGAAATAGTTTCTTTTTCTTTCTTTTTAAACACATTTACTGAGGTGTAATTGATATAAAAAACCTGCACATATCTAACGGATATAATTTGATGAGTTTGGCCATATGCATACACCAAATCAAAGTTAACAAACATAACCATAACCTCCAAAAGGACTCTTAACAATAGACATTCAACAAAGGAGCAGGTAGAGAAACAGCACGAGATTCTGTTTGTCCTCCAAGCTGGCCCAAATGAGTATCGCCTATGACCTTTTGTTGTATAATCACCTCACCTGAGCCTGAGGGGCACATTGATGTTTGTGATAACTTGTTCTGTTTTTCCTCCCATCGGAAACATTTTCACGAGGCAATTGAAGAATCTCATTCATTACCCCGAAAAGCAATTTGAGCTTTCGTGGTTGTGCAATCGCACCAAGTTAAATTTTTACAGGCCCTTGGTTGGCCTGGGGTGGGTGAGATGTGAGCCAGCAGGGGTGGGTGGGAGAAGGACAGGGAGTCAGACGGTAAGGGAATTAGCCACACTGCAGATCTGCACTGGTCTGTGTTAATATCCTCCCTCACCAACTCAGGGGTGCTTTGAGCGCTAGTGTTTGATCTGGAAAAACCATTAATGAACAAAAGAATCATTCATATTTTGTCCAGTTTTCTAACCATGTTCAAAAGTCTGTTATTTTTATTTTATTTATTTAGTTTTTGGCCTCACCACGCGGCGTGTGGGATCTTAGTTCCCTGACCAGGAATCGACCTGTGACCCCTGCAGTGGAAACATGGAGTTGTAACCACTGGGTCACCAGGGAAGTCCCCAAAAATCTGTTATTTTAACCAAAGGAAAAAAAAAATCCCTGCCTTAAAAGAACAATGTGTCAGGAGAGTTGAATTCTATCCCCAATATTTTCCTTTCTCAGGCATTGTAGAAACTTGATAAGACACAACCTTTTCTGGGCTTCATTTGCTTGTCTCAAAACTCCTTTCAAAGTGAAACTCCCGTGCTTCTCTGAAATATTTGCATTTTGAAGTGTCAGCCCATAGTAGGCTCTCAATATATATCTGTAAAATTGGAGGAGCGAGCCTCGTGTGCTAGGCCCAGGGCTATTAATAGGAGACACAGAAATAAATGAAAAAGGTCCTTGTGTTTTAGTTGTTCACAGTCATACGCACAGGTGATGACTGGACACTGTCTAGGCTCTGCCCCACAGGCATGTACAGGGGCTGTGAGATCACAGAGGGGAGGAAGTCAAGAAAGAGAGACAGTTGAGCTGAATCTGTACAGAGGTTTGCCAGATGTGCAGGAAAGGCCATTCAAAGCAGCAGAAGTCAGATGAAGGTCCACGAATTACCCTCTGTAACTCGAAATAGACACTGGATGCTTATAGGCAAGAACAGCACCCCTGGAGCTGGCAGGATAATTGACCACTTGATAGCAAAATGGGTAGATCCTGTGCCCACTTGCTACAGATGGATGTGTCTGACCATTGGATTGCCTACCAAGGGTCAGCCACTTACGTGGTTTTTTTTAAATTTATTTTTTATACAGCAGGTTCTGATTAGTTATCTATTTTATACATATTAGTGTATATATGTCAATCCCAATCTCCCAGTTCATCCCACCATCACCACCCCCCCACCCAGCTTCCTGCCTTGGTGTCCATACATTTGTTCTCTACATCTGTGTCTCTATTTCTGCCTTGCAAACCAGTTCATCTGTACCATTTTTCTAGATTCCACATATACGCGTTAATATACAATATTTGTTTTTCTCTTTCTGACTTACTTCACTCTGTATGACAGACTCTAGGTCCATCCACCTCACTACAAATGACCCAATTTCATTCCATTTTATGGCTGAGAAATATTCCACTGTATATATGTGCGACATCTTCTTTATCCATTCGTCTGTCAATGGGCATTTAGGTTGCTTCCATGACCTGGCTATTGTAAATAGAGCTGCAAGGAACATTGGGGTGCATGTGTCTTTTTGAATTACGGTTTTCTCAGGGTATATGCCCAGTAGTGGGATTGCTGGGTCTTATGGTAGTTCTATTTTTAGTTTTTTAAGGAACCTCCATACTGTTCTCCATAGTGGCTGTATCAATTTACATTCCCACCAACAGTGCAAGAGGGTTCCCTTTTCTCCACACCCTCTCCAGCATTTGTTGTTTGTAGCTACCTACATGTTGAATTCAGATGTACCTAAGAGACACCGTAGGAGGGCTTAGCAGAGGATGCCAGAGGCAGGGCTGACACATAACAGTACAAGGAAAGTAAAGAAATTGCTGGAGAGGAGTGCAGATAAACAAGACAAGACACAGGGTCCATTTAGCCTACATCCTCTGCCTGCTAATGGCACTGATGAGCATTTGGTGGGAAGAAGTATGTTCTCTCCATCAGCTTTTTATGCCAGGAATGGACCTAATCCGTCTCCTCCCTCCAACTTTCCATTGACAAGTACTCTTTGGCTTCAGCTACATCTTGCCACTGTCCCTACTGTCATCAAGCAAAACACAGACGACCATCTGGCAGTGGGTATCTGCATGGTGTGTGAAATTTTCCCAGAATAACGGTTTGAATTATTTTGTAAAGCAGCAGAACTTTCTTCGCATATTAAATTTTACTTAGAAGAACAATATGAAAACAGCTGTAGTCAAACATCGACAAGTACCACACCATAAATATTTATCAGGCACTTGTAATGGCCCAAGTGCTGTGCCGTGCACTTGCTATGCATCCCCTCATTTCATCTTTATCACGATCCTATGATGTGGTGCTTATAAGGTAGGGTTGTTTTTATCCTCTTTTTAGAAATGAGGTAGCTGGGAATGAAGAGTAACAGCTAACATGTGGCAAAGCTAGAGTCTGATCCAGGCAGTTTGTCCTCGATGTGGCGTCCTTCTGGTGCAGGAAGTCCTGTCCCAGTGGCCTGGCTGTGACGGGACTGGTGTGGCAGAGCTGAGCCATCCGGGAATCCAACCGCTGTCCCTTTCTTCTGCGGTAGCAGGTGTAGCTAATCCCTGTATCCTCCTTCCCCCAGCTCAGGAATTTGGTAATTTACCAGGTTGCTGTGTAATGTGGTCTAAGAAATACTGCTTTGGTTTGTCCTCCAAGATTTCTCTACAGAGTCCATAATCTGCCACATCGACTCAATATGAGAGGGATCCTGCGGCCAAATAAGTCTTCAAATGTGGAAGTAAATGCCTATCACACACACACACAAAAGTAGTGTATGACTCCATTTATATGAAATGTCCGGAAGAGGCAAATCTATAGAGACAGAAAGTAGATTAGTGGTTATCTAGGGCTGGGGGGCTGAGCAGTCATGGGGAGTGATAATTAAGGGGTACAATGTTTCTTCCTGGAGTGATGAAAACGTTCTAGAATTGATTGTGGTGATAGTTAACCCTGTGAATATCCTAAAAACCATGACTTGTACCATTTAAATTGAGGAATTTTATGTTACATGATTTACAGCTCAATTAGGCTGTTAAAAATCCCCAAACAAACAAAAAAAAACATAGAGCATCTCTTTAAAAACTTGTTTAATGTGGTAATCCATTAATTTATCTCTGGTTGGGCGGTCTGCAAGACATGGGGGTACAAGGAGGAAGGATCACCGGGTCAAAACCAATCATGACACAGCTGCTGGCGGCAGCACAACGGCTCTAACGGGGACACGTGCAAAGAGAAAGGTGAGCCCTTTGGGGACACTGGGAAAGATCTGGCAGAGGAGTTGGTATGGAGCCCCAATCCAGATTTTACCGGGAAGTCCAGAGGCAAGGAAACTCCTTAGACAGCTGAGATGCTCTATGGGTGCTCTTGGTAGAGCTGATATCACGTGAAAGCTTGGAGCAAGGACAGTGCAGGACTTGTTTTGCGGTTTGCATGCCTGGATAACATGATGAATGGGAGGACTCAGGGGAAGAGGATTGAAGGATAAGCTGGAGCGAAGTGACCCCATCCCTTGAATCATTCATTCATCCCTTCATTTCCTTCTCAAGCATCACCCACGTGTCAGGCAGAGGTTAGGTCAGTGGTCTCAAGCTTGGCTTTACGATTGCCTGGAAAGCTTACCAAAACTGGTACCAAGGTCTCATCCCAGAGGGTGCTCTGGGCATCAGGATTTTTCAAAACTCCTCAGGGAATTCTAATTGTAGTCAATGTTGAAAACCAGTAGGATGTCTGATGGAGATAAAAAATTAAAAAAAGATTAAGGCGAAGATGGTGTGGCACCTGGGGGTTTAATCAACAAATGTTTTCTGAGAGCCTATTAAGTACACCCCGGGCACTGGGGATACAGCAGTGACTAAAAGATGGGTCCAAGCCCTCATGAAGGTTCAGACTAGTGGAAGCAGCAGGAAATAGGCAAGTAAGGGAACAAGGGAATCTCTCATTACAACATGGGATAAATGATGTGATGGACATAAAGAAGGCTAACAGGTAGCTGATGATGAGGGAGAGGATGGTTCCCTATATTGGCTGTCAGGGAAGGTCTCTTTGAGGAGGTGACTTTAAGCCTGGTTCTAAAGGAAGGAACTGACCTTGGAAGATCCACAGGAAGTATGTTCTAGACAGTGGATACATGTGGTGTGTGTGTGTGTTGTTATTGTTGTTAAAACGAACAGGCATGTATTCAGACCGTATTAGGAAAAACGGAGTACATTGTATGAGAGACAGTTGAATATGTTTAGCGACTGTGATTTTTTTTTTTTTGCGGTACGCGGGCCTCTCACTGCCGCAGCCTCTCCCGTTGCGGAGCACAGGCTCTGGACGCACAGGCTCAGCAGTCATGGCTCATGGGCCCAGCCGCTCTGTGGCATGTGGGACCCTCCCGGACCGAGACACGAACCCGTGTCCCCTGCATTGGCAGGCGGACTCTCAACCACTGCGCCACCAGGGAAGCCCCTGTGATATTTTATTTATTCTTGTATTCCTAGAATCAAAGATGCTGACTGTCATGTGATTTATACATGCAATGTATAAATGTCTGATGAATAAATGAACTAGTGAAATCAGTAAAGAAGAAACTGAAGGATAGAGGGATGGCTGATGAAAGAATGTTCCAGAAGACATGGGAAGAGAGGGATTCCATAGCATACAGAAGGAGGGCCACTTCGAAAGTGGGAGGCAAGGTGTGGAGACTGGAAATAAGTTTTCTGGTGCAAGGACAGGAAGCAGAGTTCCCTCCTGATAGTGCTTGTGCCCTTTGCTGGGGGAGAGGAGGTCGTTTGCTGAAAGTCAGCTGGGAGTGGGGTCCGGGTTCTCCAGGGGTGGGAAGAGTGACTTTGTGGAAGTGAAGTGGTGGGCTGACCAGGGACACTCATAAGGAATACAGTGGTGCTGGACCCGGCACCTAGGCTGCAGAGCACACACAGGTGGTGGTGCCAGTGGACACCGTATGTGATGCTGTGTAGCTCTAGCAGACCGTTACATCGTGGCTGAGGGTTTGCAGATGGTATATGGCAGTGGTTGGACCAGGAAATGAACAAACTGAGGTGGAAGGAGAGTAAGATCGAAACCGACATTAAAGTCTAGGCTGGGACATAAAGGAAGGAAGTAGTGTCGAGAAGGAGGAACAAAGTGGAAAGAATAAAGGACAAACTCTAATGAGTCAAAAGCCAAAAACGTATAATGGGGAGAAGGGAGTGAGCTGGAAGGAAGGGAGTTCCTATTCCATGGTAGCTGCTGTACACATTAAAGCATCAATACTTTAAAAGACAACAGTAGCTACCTGTTGCTGAGCACGACTGTATGTCAGAAGAAAGGCAAGGGGTTTTACCTACATAATTTCATTTAATTCTCATAGCATGTACCATAATCCCCATTTCACTGCTGAGAAAACTGAGGCTTACTGAGGTTAAATATATTGCTCGCATTTTTTTTTTTTTCGGCCATGGCTCACGGGCTCAGCCACTCCCGCGGCATGTGGGATCTTCCCGGATCAGGGCACGAACCCGTGTCCCCTACATCGGCAGGCGGACTCTCAACCACTGCGCCACCAGGGAAGCCCGCTCGCATTTTTGTAGCTAGGAAGAAGAAGAAACTGCATCTGTCTGATGAAGCCAATGCCCATAACCACCAAGCCAGGTTGATATATATATTCTTCTTGTTGTAGAACAGCATAGGACTCCTGCATCCTTTTCTTATGAGCTGGTAACCCGGAGCCAGTTATATTAACCCATTGGGCTCCGCAGGATGAAGTCCAAATTCCCTCAGGTGACACAGGAGGCTGGTCAGAGTCCAAACCCACACCCTCCTCTCTAGACACAGCCTCCCACACCCTCCGCTCTTGTCTGCAGGAACTATTTTCAGTTTGCCAAAGGCATCAGGACAGCTTTTGGACATGATGTTGTATGAGTCAGTGATGTGCTTCTTCCTCTTCTCCTCCTGGCTGACTCCTTCCAGTCCTGCCAGGCTGAGTGTGAGTATCACGAAAAAATGAGGGTGATGCCATTGGCCAGACCAGACATCTCTGGAGCATCTCCGCAGACCCCCATCACAGCTCTCCTCTTCACACTAAAATCAGGGAGGCTGCCTCCTTGTTCACGGGGGCTTTCTTTACAATCCCACAGCCTCTTCCCCTTCTATTTAGCATTGTGCCATCTGGAAGGACCCAGAAAAAGGAGGGAAAAAGGCTCTGGTCATGACTAGTGACAGACTCTCGTAGCAGCCTCAGGAACCCCTAGTCTTGTACCAGCACCTCAGAGTTGCCAGTCTGGTTCCTATAGCATTCTTTTAGCAGCTGGTAAAGAGAAAAAATTAGACCATAAAGAAACGTGGTCCATGAACTCAAGATATCTGTGGATATCCTTAACCAAAACAGCTATTATTTTAAAACACTTTCTAACGCTTTTATAATCCAAACATTAAAATGTTCTATAGTTACTCTTGCTGTGTATTATGCATTATGACATGTGCTTACGTGTTATAATTAAGTTACTGGGGTGGGTCACCCAGCAGGGAGGTGGTTGGTTTGTGGATGCGGACAGGATGTGATTGAGAAGACTCAGATTTCACTTTCTGGTTGGGTGATTGGGCAAATGTCTTATTTTTCTGGAGCTTCTTTTTCTTTATGTGTAAAATGGTAGTAATAGGAGAGCCTTCCTGGCATTGTTTGGGAGGCCAAGTGACAGCATGATTGTCACAAGCCCTTTGTCAATTGTAGCATGCTTTAGGGGAAAAAATGGGGGTATTATTTTCCAGAGTGTTAGAGGAATTTATACAATATACTGCTCGCGTTTAACCTGGGAATGCTAATTCAGGGAACTCATCAACAACACGGCAGGAAACTTCGGCAGCAAAATCCTTTCGGAAACCCCGGATAAAGAATCCGGCAGAATGAGGGAGAAATGGCAAATCAAACCTCGCAGAGAGTCTCCTTGAAAGATTACGGGATGAAAAATTAACTTGGCACTGTTGGGGGTGGGAATGCGGACGGCTGCCCTGGATGCCCGGTCTTCAGCCTCCGGTCACTTTCCTTCCCCAAAGCCATTTTAGTCAAAGGTCATGTGTGAGTCTTGTCAAAGGCCAGCTTCCAATGGAATCATTGTGCCCCGGGACAGCGGCCCCCTGACTACATCTGCATTGGAGAAATCCCAAAAGCAAACGGCCCAGTGCAAACAAGAGCAGCCCGAGGCAGCCGTCCCGGGGCAGAGCTCACAGCAGAGGCCGCGTCCGCAGCGCCCGGGTCGGAGCAGGCGCCCAGACGCCCGCAGCAATGAGCCGCCGCGCCGAGCGGGTACGGTAGGCGCCTCCCTCTCCCCGTCCTCCATTGCTTGGGCTCCCGGGTCCCAGCTGCTGTTCTGTCAGCCGAGAAACCTTGCAAAGGGCCTCCGGATGTGCCGGAAAGCGGTCCCCGTTGGGCTGCGTTCCCGTGCACTCAGCTGCAGCGATTTCCAGGCGCACGAGATGCAGAGCGGAACTCATTTCGAGCTTTGGTTGCCAGGGAATGTTTGGGTTTGTAAATATGTATCTCGTTTCTGGAAACCCAGCCGGTAGTCCCTGCAGAGAGGGGCCGTGGACGAGTCTCCGGTCACCGCGGCTGGAACCTGTGCCAAGTGGGAGCTCCCCTGGGCGCAGCGGGTCTCGGGGTTCGGGGAGCTCGGTCCTTCGGGGCCGCGAGAGGGCTCGGCGTTTGGTGGATTACCTGTTGCACCAGGGCTTTGCGGAGAGGATAGGGATTTTTAAAGTCATCTGCTTCTGTAATGTGCTGTGGGATCCCACACTTGACTCCAAAGGCAACAGACATCTCGCAGATGGAGGGAGCCCGTTCCACATGGCCGGGTCCCCTCGGGGGCTCCACAAAGGGAAGGTGTTGCCCGGCGTGCACACAGCCGGCGGCGGCACAGCCAGCCCCTCGGCCCTTTGTACTTCACTATTTGAACAAGCTGACTTTCAAATGAATCTGGCTCGGTTTTGGAGAAGAGTTGAGGGAGCCCGGAGTCTCAGCTGAGCAGGGGTGCTTCTGATCCGGACTTGGAAATCTCGCAGGGCAAATACGGCAGGTGGGGAGGGTCGGAAGGGGCAGCCGGCGTTCAGGTGCGAGCGGTGGGTCCAAGGCTTTCGATGGCTGTCCTGCTACACACTCTGGTTTCATTTTAACAGGTTCAGCCCCGAACCGAGCCGCTTCTCACTGATAAAGGCAATGAAAACAAAAGCCTTTCTAGCGCTCAGCAGGACGCAGAGAGGGAAGCCGGTTCTGGCATTTGTTTATGAATTTTTCACCCAGCCAGGTCTGCCGGGAATAGGACGTCTTCCTCACTTCAGTCAATCGATGTTTGTTGAGTTTCTGCACTTCCTCTCTAGCTGAAAATTTTTTTCTCCTTTACCTTCCCACCAAACGTTTTTTATTTAAATAAACAAATTTATTTAATTTTTGGCTGTGTTGGGTCTTGGTTGCTGCACTCAGGATTTCTCTAGTTGCAGCGAGCCGGGGCTACTCTTCGTCGTGGTGCCCGCGATGCGGGCTTCAGTAGTTGTGGTTCGCAGGCTCTAGACCACAGGCTCAATAGTTGCTCTGCGGCATGTGGGATCTTCCCGGACCAGGGCTTGAACCGGTGTCCCCTGCTTTGGCAGGCGGATTCTTAACCACTGAGCCACCAGGGAAGTCTGCCCCACCAAACTTCTTGAACGAGTGGGTGACATTCACCATCTCAATGCCCCCACTACCCAGTAACTTGCTCATCCATAGTCAATGGCTTCTGCCCTCCCTTCTGAAGACAAACCTTGGCCAGGGCCACCAGAGAACTCTTGGGAGCTAAGCCAGAGAGTGTGTTGTGTTCAACCTCCCCCAAGTCTTCTCTGTGTCATTTTGAACTGTTGGCCATCCCCCACACCATCCCTCTCTTTCTTTCTTTCTTTTTTTTTTATTAAACTCTGTCCTGGATTCTTTGATACCACACTTCCCTGGTTTTCCTCTGACCTTCTGAGTTTCACTTAACGCCTCTAAAGTTCTTCCCTTCATCAGCATTGGTGTGCCCCTGTGTTCCTTGACTCTCTTCCCTTTCCATCCAGTAGTCTCCCTAGGAAACCTCTTCTACCCCCATGGGTTCACCCACTACATACAAATCTATAGCCTATCTAGATATTTCTCCTAAATACCAACCTTTTCTATAGAGCATCTCCACTTTAAGGTGCATCTCCATGGAGCACCTTAAAATCAACATGTTCAAATTGAATTTGTCTTCTCTCATTCTCTCCCAGGCCTGCTCCTCCTTTTCTATTCTCCAGTGCTCAAATGGCATCCCTAATTGTCCAAGCCAGACATGACAGAATCATCCTAGACAGAATCTCATTCCTCTCTTTCATTCATGACACCTAGTCCTATCTGCTCTCCCTGCTTAATGCATTTCATACACATACCTGTGTCTCCAGCTCAGCTTCCACTGTTTTAGTGTAAGTCAGTACCACCCCAAATTTGATTCTGGTCAAAACTTTCTGTTAGTCTCATTTGAGGCCACTACTACCCATCCCCATGCCCCCTGTCTTGTCACCATATTGTATCAAATGGTCTTTCTAAAATGCAATATGATCATGCAGATCTTTTTTGAAAAGTCTACCGTGGATTTCTATTTTTTTCCTTTTGAGAATAATGTTGATGTACACAGGTTCTCTGGGACTTGCCTTTCTCTTCCCTTTTATCTCTCATCAGTCACTCCCTCTACACATGTTATGCACATTTTAATACACACTTTATGCATGTTGTATGCAAATTTATGCATATCAAACTATTTACTAAACAAGACTTTCCTCTTTGTCCTTCTCTTAGGTCTAACTTCTATTTTTCCCTAAGGACTCAGCTGAGAGCCACTTTCTCTTGGAGACCGCCCCTCATCCTTCAGAATGGGTGGGTGGCTCTCCCCTTTTTTCCCAGAGCTTCCTCTGTTCCTTCTATCAGAGCATTTACCATTCTTTTTTGCAAGTATCTATTTACTTGTCTGTCCTCCACTGGTCTGTAGACTCCTCGAGGGCTGGCATCAGCTCTGTTTGTCTGAGTATACTTCGAGCCTATAGCCTGGACCCAATGAGGATGCTCAGTAAATTTGTGGGAACTCTTGTACAATTCTTGTCAATGACTATGATCTCCAGGCATTGAATAAGATGAAAGAGATACAATGTATAATACAACATGGTAAAGAATGAAGAATGAAAGTCAACCCTGATTATCAGGAAAAGGTGTAGTCTTCCAATTATTTAACAGAAGAAGGGTGTAGACTTTCTGGGTACTTAAGATAATCCCCCAACTCTCCAGATCTACCAGTTCCCTCTCCCATCCACATCTCAGTGGCTTTCTCCTACTGCTGTCCACATCTATCCCAACCTTGCCCAAGGCTGGGAAAAGCTGCACAAAAAGCTGTTTGCAATTTTGCTTTGGCTTTGTGAAAGCGAGGGAACCGTTTTCAGTATAGTACCTGGCCCAGGAAGAGGTTGAAGACCAAGCTAGGTGGACTTGTAAGAGAGCCTTTTGATAAGCTGATATCAAAGATACAAGCTGGCATCTTTTGATACCAGAAGGAAGGCTTAGAAGGGACCAACAGGTGAGCTCTCTAAGAGCTGCTAGAGAGTGATGGAGGCTACAGATGAAAACATTCAGTTTGATTTTCTAAAGAAATTTGTGCATTTGAAACCCTAGACAGAGGTGAATGATGATGAAGAGAGTTACTTAAACTGCAGATTATTCTTGTTTGGAGCCACAGTCCTCGTGGGACTCAAATGTACATTACTCTCCTCAGAAAAAATGCACAATATACAAACATGGTACTTTCCGTAAACTTTCAGGAGGTTCGTACAAGCCTACTCTTGGAACCCCTTGTGTTGTCATGAACCTCGGGTTAGGAATCTTGAATCAAAGAATTCATTCAGGGCTTCCCTGGTGGCCTAGTGGTTGAGAATCTGCCTGCTAATGCAGGGGACACGGGTTCGAGCCCTGGTCTGGGAAGATCCCACATGCCACGGAGCAACTAAGCCCGTGCGCCACAACTACTGAGCCTGCGCATCTGGAGCCTGTGCTCCGCGACAGGAGAGGCCGCGATAGTGAGAGGCCTCCACACCGCGATGAAGAGTGGCCCCCGCTCGCCACAACTAGAGAAAGCCCTCGTACAGAAACGAAGACCCAACACAGCAAAAATAAATAAATTAATTAATAAACTCCTACCCCCAACATCTTAAAAAAAAAAAAAAGAATTCATTCATTCAACAGATATTTGGGAGAGTAGGTGGTGATTAATAGGAACCCACGTAAGTCCAATAATGCATATTCTCTCTTTTAGAGGATCTCAGTGTAATGTGTGGTATTGAGTTTGGAGTCACAGGACTTGGGCTCATGTCCCTGCTTTGGCACTTGCTCGTTGTGTGACTTTCTCTCTGAATGATAGTTTTAGCGTCTATTAAAAAGGATAGTAGGTGTTGGAAATGGTGACTAAAATAAAGTTTGTGAAAATACCTGGAACATGGTTATACTCACTTAACATTAATCAATTCAAAAACCTTGGTTTTAGGAAGGGCCCAGATCCTGTGATATTCTTCTGGATTAGAAACATGCACGTGGGCCGGATTAATGACTGGATGCGTTTACTAAAGAATAGCTGATTGACAGATGGACGTCTTTAGGATGGTATGCTACTGGGGTCCATCTTCATTCCTGTTTTATTCAATATTCTTAACATCCATGAAGGAATAGCACACTGATCACATTTGCTCAGAGAAAAGGCATAAGGATTAGGAGTCCAGAAGTTATCAATTAGTTGTAGCATACTTTGACTTTTTATTTTTAGAAGCAGTGTGCAAAAATAGATATAAAATATATCATGCATGGCTGCCAAAAATCAATTGCAAATTATTGGGTGTGTGTGACAGAGAGAGAGAGAGAGAGAGAGAGAGAGAGAGAGAAAAGAGGGAAAGTTAAAGACAAGTGGTGGCTTCATGTAGTTAAGGTTTAGGGATTTAAACTGACAATAAATCAACCATGAGATGTTTCTTCTAAAATAATGTTAGGGGGCTTCTCTGGTGGCGCAGTGGTTGAGAATCCGCCTGCTAATGCAGGGGACACGGGTTTGAGCCCTGGTCCGGGAAGATCCCACATGCCGCGGAGCAACTAGGCCCGTGAGCCACAACTACTGAGCCTGCACGTCTGGAGCCTGTGCTCCACAACAAGAGAGGCCGCGATAGTGAGAGGCCCGCACACAGTGATGAAGAGTGGCCCCCGCTTGCCACAACTAGAGAAAGCCCTCGCACAGAAATGAAGACGCAACACAGCAAAAATAAATTAATTCATTAATAAACTCCTACCCACAACATCTTCTTTAAAAAAATAAATAAATAAAATAAAATAATGTTAGGTTTTATTAAAAGAGGTATGGTGTATAGCACATGGAAAACAATAGACCTTCTAATCTGTATTATGCAGACCACATTTAGAACAATTGTACCTGGTTCTGGGTGCTACACATTAACACATTTTTTGAGCACATACATATATATACACACGCACACACACACACGTGCGCATACACACACGCACACACACGTGCATACTATTTGCCAATCACTGTGCTAGACACTTATGACAACAGTGCTGAAAAGAGCAGACCTGCTCTCAGAGTTCACAATATAGCAAAGGTGTTAGATGAATAGGCAGGTGATTTTAATTAAATGTTTTACTTGTATAATAGGGGAAGCTTAGGTCCCTGAGGAACCACTTAAGAAGGGGTTTTTAATCCAGACTTAATGGAATTGGGGTAGACTTTCCGGAGGCAGTGATGTTTAAATTGAAACCCAAAAGCTGAGTAGGGGTTATCAAGGCGCAGGTGGTATAGGGAAGAGGGTTCCAAGTGCAGGTGACAGTAACTTCCATAGGGCAAAAGTCCTGTGCAAGGAACTGAGAGAAGGGATACACACACAGAGGAGAGGGGATGAGGGAGATGAGACTAGAGTGGTGGTCGGGGATAGAACTTCATGCTCTGAAGCCGTAATCGATCCTGAGAAGAACAGGGAGCCATTGAAGGTCGTAAGCACAGCAGGGTCACAATCAGTTTTGTGTTTTGGAAAGGTCAATATGGACAAAGCGTTGGAGGGATGGTCAATGAGAGAGAGAGAAAGAGAGAGAGAGAGAGGGAGAGAAACGACATAGGAGGAGTTATTATAGTATAAGCAGGAAGGGATGGTGGCTCCAACAAAGATGGTAGCAGGGAGATGACAAGAGAGGAACATTTTAAAAGCTAATTAGGAGACACAAAGCAAATAGTGACAGGGCTTCCCTGGTGGCGCAGTGGTTGAGAGTCCGCCTGCCGATGCAGGGGACGCGGGTTCGTGCCCCGGTCCGGGAGGATCCCACATACCGCGGAGCGGCTGGGCCCGTGAGCCATGGCCGCTGGGCCTGCGCGTCAGGAGCCTGTGCTCCGCAACGGGAGAGGCCACGGCAGTCAGAGGCCCGCGTACCGCACACACAAAAAAGAAAAAAAAGCAAATAGTGACAAACTTCAGGGATGCTGTAGGAAGGATGTCTGTAGGACATTTAACCTGCAAAGGAGAAAGTCTAGAGAGCTATAGTATCTGTCTTTACATCTTTTACTCTCCATGGGAAGAGAGATTAGTATTGTGCTTTTCTCTCTGAGATGCCAGTGCTGGGCCAAATGGGTGGGAGATACAGGGAGATAAATTTCAGCTCAATACAATGAAGAATTTTCTAACAGAGCTGTTCCAAGGCAATGCATTCTTTGTCACAGAGATATTTAAACAAAGGCTTAATAAATATGCTTGGAAATTTTGGACAGGCAGGGATGGGGTGGCCAAGCTGGAGGGCATTGACATTTCCTTTCAACCCCAGGATTCCAAGACTGTGTGTATGAAGTTCAAATATCTTACTTAGGCTGGCACTTAAGGCTCACTGTGACCCAGCCCTTTGTAGGGAAGTCTTATGTCCCGGTTTCCCTGTATAATCCTAGTGCATGCCTGGTGTCTCCTAGTAGCTATTATGAGCACTCAATGTTCACTCTCAAAAGGTCCTAGTTTGAACAATAAATTTTATGATCATCCATCCCTTGACTTAATGTTCCTGCCTCCTGCCCTGGCATTCTGTGAGAAACCTTACAAACAACTCATACTGAAGTTTTTGTTACTCCCGGAGGAAACCTGGCATTTTGCTGCCTGTTTGTTTACTTAGGCCGTTTCCTATGTCAGGAATACTCCTCCTCTGTGCATTCTGCATCCTTCATTGAGAATATACTTTTTCATCAAGGCCTTTTTATAACAACATGGGTTGCATTAAAGTGCTAAGTACATAATTATTTTTATAAATATTTGATCTCCCCCTATTATCCCCTAGAAGTCCAGTACTAAGATCTGTGAAAAATAGTCAGCCAGTGGTATGAATGGTACAATGTGTAAGGCAGTAATGTTTCAGAAGGAAATTCCCATTTATTAGAAAAAGTCATATTTTCATTTTTAAAGTGATTCATGCATTTTGTAGAAAAAGTTTAAATTAAGGAAAGTACCAGGAAGAAACAAAGAATTGTCTACAATCGTAGCACCTATAGATAAGCATGTGAACATTTCAGTGAATATCTCTTCTATATTCTTTTATGCACATGTAGTCTTAATATTGGAATCATGCATATCCTTCTGTAACCTGCTTTTCACTAAAACATACCAAGTGTGTTACCCCATGTCATTATATATTTTTCAAAAACGTGGTCTTTGGGGGGTGGTGAATTGTGTTCCATTCTGTAGCTGTCTCATGCTTTGTTTAACTAACTTCTGGTGGACATCAGGTTGTTTCTATCTTTTCATGTTACAAATAATGCTTTGATGACCCTCTGAGACATACATCCATGTACCCATATATCCATCTGTATGGGACATTTACATTTTCTAAAATTGCAAGATAGTTGACCAAAAACTGATATTGAGTTGCTAAGAAAGCATGAGTTTAAAAAAGGTCTAATTTTACTTTAAAAACTTCACTATTATTCTATGTTATATAAATCTATTATATATGAGATATTACGTGCATGTGTGTGTGTGTGTGTCTCCACTTATTAATTCTCTAATTTCATGAAGGTATCTGATTTGAAAATGTATCAACAATCTGTGGGCTTGATGCAGAAGTGAGAGATAACAAGTGAATACATTTCTTGAACAATGAATTGAGCTTGAAATCTAAAAACTTCAGTGACTGTATCAGGGTGACAAATTTTTGTTTCCAAGCTAAATATAAGGAGAAGTGATGACATGTATGTTGCAGGATAAAGAGAATTCTCTGAAAAGAGAGACACTGCCTAATGTTCTGGTGTCTGGAGGAGATATGTGGCCATGGTCTTAGATCTTTATTCTAAAGTAAATAATTCATCTTCTTAGACACTCAAGGAGCAGGTAGGTCTCCACTGTAGAGTGAAATGTTTCATCTGAGAAGCAGGCCTTGGTTGGGAAACACTGTGAATCAGTTTGGTGACTTTTTAACAAAATAAATGAAAGATCTTGTCATGGGTTGATTTGTATCTATCTGCCACTCCTTGAAGTCCTAACCCCCAATACCTTTAAATGCGATCTTATTTGGAGATAAGTTCCATATTAGTCAGGGTTCTCCAGAGAAACAGGATCAATAGGATATACACTTGACCCTTGAACAGCACAGGTTTGAACTGTGTGAGTCCACTTATACATGGATTTTTTTCAATAAATATGTACTACATTTCTACTCAGTCTGAAGCTGGTTGAATCCATAGGTGCGGAACTGTGGGTACAGAAGGCTGACTATAAAGTTATACACGGGTTTTCGACTGCTCTGAGGGTCAGCACCCAACCTTGAGTTGTTCAAGGGTCAACTATATACATATATCTATGTATATATGTATTGGCTCACACGAGTATGGAGGCTGAGAGGACCATTGATGTGTTGTCTTCAAGCTGGAGAACCAGGAAAACTGGTGGTGTAATTCACTTTGAGTTGAAAGAATTGCGGGGTTAGTGGTGTAAGTCCCAGTCTGAGTCCAAAGGTTTGAGAATCAGGAGCACTGATACTGAGGGCAGAAGGAGATGGATGTCCCAACTCAAGCAAAGAGAGAAAATTCACTCTTCCTCTATCTTTTTGTTCGATTCAAGCCCTCAGTGGGATGGATGGTGCTCACCAGCCTCGTTAAGGGTGATTTTTTTAAAAAATTTATTTATTTTATTTACTTTCCTCATTTTTTTGGATGCGTCGGGACTTAGTTGCGGCACATGGGATCTTTGTTGAGGCACATGGGATCTTCTGTTACGGCGCACAGTCTCTTCGTTGTGGTGCACAGGCTTCTCTCTAGTGGCGTGCGGGTTTTCTCTCTCTAGTTGTGGCGGCTTGTAGTTTGCGGCACATGGGCTGTCTCATTGAGGTGTGTGAGCTCAATAGTTGTGGCGGGCAGGCTTAGTTGCCCCGCGGCACGTGGGATCTCAGTTCCCTGACCAGGGATGGAACACGTATCCTCTGCATTGGAAGGTGGATTGTTTACCACTGGACCACCAGGGAAGTCCCGAGGGTGATCTTCTTTACTCAATCAATTCAAATGCTAGTCGCTTCCAGAAACACCCCGCAGACACCCCCAGAAATGTTTTGGCAGCTATAGGGGCATCACTTAGCCCAAACACATCGACACATAACAATTAACCATCATAGGGTCTTTACAGAGGTAATCAAAGTAGAGTGAGGTCATCAGGGTGGGCCCTAATCCAATAGGACTGGTGTCCTTATAAAAAGGGGAAATTCAACACAGAGACATGGAAGAAGATGATGGGAAGAGACACAGAGAGAAGATGGCCATCTACAAAGCCAAAGAAAAGGGGCCTGGAACAGATCCCTCCCTCACAGCCCTCAGAAGGAACCAACCCTTCTGACACCTTGATTTTGGACATCTAAGCCTCCAGCACTGAGAGTCAGTACATTTCTGTTATTTAAGCCATCCAGTTTGAGATACTTTCTTATGGCTTAATACAGATTTGAATTAATATAGATTTCATGAGAGCATAATCCCCTTAGCATGGCTTCAGCTGGTAAAAATACAACATTATTTTGCTCTTTGGTAACCAGAGATTATGGTGTTGTCCCTAGGAATGACAGCTGACGATATATTGCTGTTTCAGTCAGCAAATATTTTCATTACCGTGATCTCCTTTGACCCTGATCAAAGCCTAAGAGATGGGCATTCTTACATCTCTGTAAGAATGCCCATTAGGGATAGGAAACAGAGGCTCAGAGAGACTAAGTGAATTATTCAAAGTTGCAAAGCTTGGAAGAGGTAGACCTGAAACTCAGATATTGGCTTCTGGATACTAAATACCACACTAGTTTAATGAAAACACAATGCTTTTCACCTTCATGGACATGTCAAATGTCATCTTCCTTCTTTAAAATTTGAAAGACACGTTTGTGGCATGCTGAGCCAGATTTTTCGTGGTTTTTTTTTTCCCCCCTAAATCCCCTGAGAATGATTTTATAATCCTACTTGTTGGAAGATCTCTGATTGGCTGAAGGCACCTACTCCATCCACGTCCTCGTTATCAAATATTTATCAGGAATTTAGGCACCGTGTTTATGTGCACAGAATATTTCTTCTCCACATAGAAGCTTTGTTTACTGACAAAATGGGCTTTCTCAGGACACGGTTTGATTACTGACAAATCCAACTGCGAAACTTTGGATGTGTTGGATATAATTGAGTTTTTCCATCATTAATTCTGCTCAGATATTAATTCAACATAGTGACATGAGGGGCGCCAAGCAATTTCCAGGAAGCTGCTTGACTTTAATCAGCAGGAACAAATGCAAGATTATTGCACTTTTTCCTTGGGTGACCTAAGCTTGTTCTTGGCACCCGTGCACACAGAGCGCTGGTTGTCTCATAGTGTTTCAGTGGCTTCTACCCAGGGGACTTATTAGTTTTGAACCTTAGGGATAATTCCATAAGAATGTAATTCTTTCCCTCCCTGAAAGAACAAAATGTTGCTTGTGTTGGGCTATTCTTATTATGTGATAAAACCAGTGGTTCCCAAATTGTGGAATCACAGAGATCTGTAGGTAGGGTCGTCAGATTTAGGAAAAAACGGGCAAGGGAACCAAAATACACAACAACAGTAAAACCTCCAGGATGCCCCAGTTTAACTTCAATGGCAAATAAACAAGAAATACTTTTTTAGTATAATTATGTCCCCGATATTGAAAATACTAAAAAAGTATTGTCTCTGGCAACCCTACCTATAAGGTTATATTGGGGGTAGAGTGTTGATAATTTGTCAATATTTCAAAAGTTATGAAAATTGTACGTTTACACAAGTAAGACTTCAGAGGTTCCTGAAAATGTTAAATTTCCTTGATTTTGGTTGGGATTTTTTGGACCCAACTTGAAAGCACTGTCATCTCACGCTGAAACCATAATTTTATTACCGTTTTTGATGACTTGTGTTCCAGGGATCATGCAAAGCACATGCATTATCTCATGTAATCCTCAAAATCAGAGGTCGGAGGACTATAGCCTGCAGGCCAGATCCGGTCACTGCCTATCTTGTAAATAAAATTTTGTTGAAACGCAGCCACCTCGTTTGTTTCTGTATAGTTTGTGGCTGCTTTCATGCTCCAACAGCAAGTGTGTAGCTGTGATAGGAGATTGTTGTATGGCTCACAAGACCTGAAATACTTATTATTTGGCCCCTTGCAAGCAAAGTTTGCCTACACTTGCTCAAACCCACCCTTTGAAGGAGTTACCTATATTCCCATTTTTAGAATGAAAACGTGAAGGCCCACAGAGTTTAAAAAACTGGGTAAGTTCTCACAGCTCTTAGAGTTCAAACTAAGGTCTGTTGAATTCCAAAACTTCTGACTACAGCTGACCCTAAGGCTGATAGTCAATTACATTTATCCTAAATGGGTTTAATAATGGAGAAACTGATTTCTGATTTCTGATTAAATACTGTCCATCCCGAAGATGAGGCAGAAGGAATGGGGTCGTGGTTAGGCACCCAGGCTCTGGAGCCACAATGCTTAAGCCCCAGCTCTACTGCTTAATTTCTCTGTATCTCAGTTTCCACCCTTGTGAATTGCAGATGATGATAATTCCTATATGTGTGATTGTTACTGGGGTTAAGTGAGACAATGTCTAAAAAAACGGGAAGAGCAAAAAAAAAAAAAACAAAACAAAACGGGAAGAGCATTTGCCTAGTGGTCCACTAGGCATTTATTATTTTTATTTCAAATGACTATTTCAAAGCAAGGGTAAAATAAAGAATTTGGAAAAGTTGGGAACATCTGCCATGGTTGATTGACAGAACAGTTCAGGCAGGAAGCTCAGAGAGCACAGCGGCCCCTACTTGTCAGATCACAGCACGGAAAGATGCTTGTCTGGCTTCTTTATACAGGCATATCTCATTTTATTTGCTTCACTGTGCTTCGCAGATACTGTCTTCCGTTTTTCTTTACAGACTAAATGTTTGTAGCAACCCTGCATGGAACAAGTGAACGGGCACCACTTCTCCAGCAGCAATGGCTCACTTTGTGTCTCTGTCACATTTTGGTGATTCTTGCAATAGTCCAGACTTTTTAATTGTTATTATATTTGTTATGTGATCTGTGATCAGTGATCTTTGATGTGACTATTGCAAAAAGATTGCGACTTGCTGATGGCTCAGACAACAGTTAGCATTTTTTAGCAATAATGTATTTTTAAATTAAGTTATGTGCACTGATTTTTAGACACAATGCTATTGCACACTTAACAGACTACAGGATAGTGTAAACATCATTTTTATATGCACTGGGAAACTAAAACATTTGCGTGACTTGCTTTATTGTGGTATTTGATTTATTGCGGTGGTCTGGGACCAAACCCGTAATATCTCTGAGGTGAGCTTGTAAGAGATGTCTTTGTTCTGAAAGTGTCTTTTAGTCCTTGGTTGGCCGTGTTTGCCTTGGGAAGCCGTGCTGTGAGATGTTACAGGATGTTCATCCAGTGCTCACTGGACCTTAAACCCCTTATTACTATTACCTCTGATATTTATAGCCCTAATATCCACCCCCAGTGGCTCCAAATTGACTAAAAATATAGCCAGGCTGCTGGAGAATAACCTTCTTAAATAGCACAAGACAGGCAATTGTCCTCAGAAACACCTCAATCTATAATTTAATCCTTAGGCAAAAACTAGAAAAAAAAATCAGTTTTTACCAGTATTCCTCACCCTCCAAAGCATATTTTGTGTATGGAGTCACTATGAATAAAATCTGTATGTAGACCCTGTTAAATATATTAGAATAGCCTTGATCTTTTGAGGAGACTAGGAGATAAACGTTGTTCCCTGAGAGTGATGGAATTGGATGACTTGAGAAGACTGGAAAAATCTGCAATATTGTGTATAAACCATTCAAGAGCTAAGTCAATATGTAGTCATTAAAAACATGGCCAAGACTCCTGGAGACTTTGCTTTGCAAAAGTGAAGTGGCATGAGCATGCATGGCCATTATCAGCAGGGTTTTGCAATTTCCTAGCGTGCCTGGGGTGCATGGAAACAGGAGCAAAGCAAGTAGCATTATTTTCCTAGGGTTGGCTTAGCCATCCTCTAGGATCTAGAAAATCCTTGAGAACTCTAGCCTTGGAGGTGGAGGGAGAAGCCTCCAGCAACTCTGCTGCCATTTTACAGAGAATAA
Source organism: Aethalodelphis obliquidens (assembly GCF_003676395.1). NCBI lineage: Eukaryota > Metazoa > Chordata > Mammalia > Artiodactyla > Delphinidae > Aethalodelphis > Aethalodelphis obliquidens. The sequence continues at coordinate 7,096,681 of NW_020838023.1, read as the reverse complement.
AGCTGCAGGACAGTTGCCTCATCCCTTTTCTCCTCTGTCTCAATCCTCCACGCTCTGGTTACATTTCCCTTCCTCTCTCGTCACAATCTTCTTCCTTTGTTAATTCATTGAACCAACATTAATTGAATGTCTCTGTGTGCCAGGCACTGTGCCAGACTCTGGGGATAAATGAGAAGAGGCATAGACTTGGTTTCTAATCTCATGGAGTTTACAGTCTAGTGGGAGAGGCACACAGGCCAGGAGTTGTTACCGAGTCTAAGCTCATACTGCTCGCCACACAACAGGCCGATAATGGAGAGACGAGTTGCTGGGGCAAGGAAGAATGACTTTATTCAGAAAGCCAGCCAACCAGGAAGATGGCGAGCTCGTGCCCCAAAGAACTGACTTGCCTGAATTAGAATCCAGCCTCCTTTTTTACTAAAAGGGGAGGGAGTAAAGTCAAACACTTCCTGGTTCCCATCAGCCTCCGGAGGGGATGTGTTCATTTCTTCCTCCCTGTAGTCATTCACAGGTGGACCTGGTCAGGATGTTTCCTGTGAGCTAAACAAAGGTATTTTAGCTTAATGCTCATTACCTGGGAAGCAGGGTTCCCAGAGATGGGCCATTATCTATAATTTAAGCTTATAGGCAACATCCCTTTAGTGATTAACTTGTGATAGAATACGAAGGTTCTTCTCTATTACAGTTAGAGTAAGTATTGTAAGGCGTAAAGATTGGGGAGAAAGAGAATAATGACGTGTGTGTGTGTGTGTGTGTGTGTGTGTGTGTGTGTGTGTATGTATGTGTGTATGTGTGTGTGTGTGAAGGGTGTGGATGGGGTCAGGAAGGCCTTTCTCTGAGCTGAGAACTGAAGGCTCAGTGAGAGCAGAAAAGTCTGTTGAGTTGTTTCCAGACACAGCCAGCTAGTGAACAGTAGCCCTGAAGTTTGAACCTAGGTTTGCCTGACTTTGAGAATTCTCCACTCTTCACTAAATCTTAACCCAGAAAGAATTATACTAGCTCCCAAAATGTTTACATTTAGCTGTGTTGTCCTCCCATGAAGCAACTTGAACAACAGTAAGGAGAGAAATCATTCATCCTTCACCCCATCTGATCATTCACCATGGGCTAGCCACGATGTGTATGCAAGTGCAGAGCACAGCTGTGACCAACGCCAAGGAATGTTGAGGAAAGCATTGTTAGCCCGGACTTGGGGTGATGCGGCCAGAGTCCGCATGCTCTTCAAATGCATCACAATGCCCTCTTTGCTCCAAAGGATCCTGGCCCTCATTAAAATGCAAGGCATGTGCATCCCACTTGCTTATTCCTTTCATTCCTAGACAAACACAAGTCTAATAAAGAGGCAAACAAGTGTGTCCAGGTCATAAGTCCACTTGGGAAAATGGGTATTTTGGGGAGGTTAGACTAATGCTAGCAGGTTGCCATTGCATTGTGAACTCTGAATGTCATTTGGCACTCTGGGGTTCAAGGGTAATATTGCCTGCAGTACTAATTACACACTGCAACTCACCGCCAAGGGAGGTTGAGGAGGTCTGAATGTTAGAATTGGCAGCCATATTTCTTGGGTATTTAGAGTTCTGTTTGGGGAATGTGGCTGGTCCAGATGGAGGAAGTTCAACACTTTCTATGCCAGATGTTGTGGAACTTTCAGGAGATGATGGAGAGGCAATCCCTGTCCTCAAGGAACTTTCAGTTTAGTAGGAAGAATTTCTGACAAAACAAACTCAACCCAGGAGGCAAGGTGTGAAAAAATCAGGAATTTGAACCATTCAGTTTGGGTTTCCTCCACCATTACCTTGTAGTCTTGAGGAAATTATTTAACCTTTCTGAGTCTTGGTTTCTTCATTCATAAAATGGGGTTTTATAACTACTTCATGCCATTGTATAACTACCTTAATAGATGGTGACTAGTAATCACTGTTGCTGTATTTATTACTGTTAGTATCGGAATATGGCAAATTCTGCTCTAACACTGAGTGACTTTGGGCAAACTATTCAAATCTTCGTCTGTAAAATAGGATAATTCTAATGGCCTTATGTGTGTAGTTCAAGAGCTAACTGCATTCTCTCATCACTCTTACCATCCTTTTTTATTCTTTATTTGTAGCTCTTATCACTCATTGACATATTTGTATATTTTATGTCTTTTTCCATCCAAAACAATGTAAGCTCCGGCAAGAATCTGGCTGCTTCTGTTAATTGCTGGTGTCATTTGTGCCTAAATACAATGCCTGGAACATAATATGCTCTCAATAAAATATTTACTGTGTAAATGGATGAGCAAGTGAATGAATGCTAACTCCTAGGTTAAATATTTAGCCAGTTGTCGGCTCCCAGCACACGGGACCTGTCCTTGTGCTTAGTGTCATTACTAGGGGTGGAATATGGTGCGTGCCAGGCCAGGACCCAATACAGAAAGATTGCTCCCGGCCCTGTCAGGTGGTGATCTTTGTTCTTAGCACTGGCATCTTATCAACTGTGTTGTAGCTGGGAGAAGCAACCGGGTCATTGTCAATAGTAAGGTCACATGAGACTAATTGTAAAAATAAGAGTTTCAGAATTTTTATCAATTCTCAAGAAGAAGGGGAAACAGCTGCAGAAAGGGAGGAAAGTCTGGGAAAAGGAGAAAATAGCATCTTTAGCAAAATGTTTTGTCACATGGGACCATAGGCTATAAGTCTCTGACTGAGACTTACCCAGCTCCAACCCTAGAAGGCATGCAAAGCAGCTGCCTCGGTCAGATGACACGAAGATAGTACACTGGTAAAGGGCCCCAGCCTGGAGTTGGTGCCAAAGTGAGAAACTGTCCTTGACAAATTCTGTTCTGTTTCTGAATTGTTAAAGGCACTAGGAAAAGAAACTCTCAACTGCCCTTCAAGTGTGAGATCAGAGGAATTTCTTTTAAAAATAATAAAACAAAATATAGCATAGTGGACTATAGCAAGAAATACTTAGAAGCTGGACTCTGGTTAGGCAGACCCGAGTTTGGAAGCTGGATTCTGGTTAGGCAGACCCGAGTTTGAATGAACTTGTGTGAACTTGAGCAAATTACTCAAACTTCTGTGAGCCTCTGTCAAAAAGAGAAACCAATATGTACTTTGCAAGATTGAGAGAATCCAGTGAGTTCATTCCTGTACAATGTCCGGCAATTCTAGGGGCTCAATAGATGGTAGCTGTTATTGTTAACAATGAACACTACGTGGATTATTTTGCTTAATTCTGCAATAACCCTATGAGAAGGTAAGGGGATTCTTCCCATTTTACATATGAGGAGATGGAGGTCTAGGGAGGTTTTCTAACTTAGTCAAAGCCACACAGCTAGTGAGCATCTGAGTCAGGACTCTAACCAAGCCTGAGAGCCCAGGATTTTCCTAATTAGCAAGTTGTATAACATCTCTCATAAGAGCAACAGAAGCTTAGCGGGACAACGGAAGGTCCAGGACTTCTGCATTCTCTTGCATAATACTCTAGTGGCAAGCTGGGGTTATCGGATTTCAACTTTTCAGTGGCTCTCTGTTTACAAAGCATTGTAAGAGACCTATAAGGCTGCTAGAGGCGATATAAGGTCAGCTTGTCTTATGCCTGTCTTCTAGATCCATCCAGAAGTAGATTGCTTCATATCTTAAGTCCATCAAATGATTTTGTGAAAGGTGTTCCTCCTTTTCTCAGCCCACTCCTGACAGTGTTTCCTTTAATTAGCATGAATTACATTGTGCATGCCATAGGTATTATATATCTATCTATACCTATCTATATCTATATGTATATTTCCTTCAGGAAATGAAATAGTAAGAACAAGGTGTGTATAGGATCCTTAGCTTTCCTTTGGATTTACTCAGGAAAAATAAAACCAAGTTCTGTTTATTTAATTTAATTGAGTAGCTCTTTGCTGGTCATTATATATAGAGAGAGAACTCAGCTCCCTAAGAGAGTTGTAAGAAGAGAGAAAAATAATAGATGCGTAGAGTTGGAAATGACCATAAATGTTGTATAGCCAATCTTCCTTTGAATTTAGATGCTTTATAAGACCAACCTTTTCTTGAATAGTAACCATGAGTTCATTTTTTATAAGAGAACTCTGGCAGCACGGCTGGCTAGAAAGTTCATTTTATTATGAGACGAAACATGCTTCTCTGTGCCTTCTAGTTTTGCTCAAGGAAGTGCAATGCCCTTCAAATATCTGAGAAAGACAACCACACCCACCTTCTCCCATCATGCATGCAAGGCACCCGGGAGGCATGGTCACAGGTTCCTCAGCCATGGGCCATGAGGGGAGCCCATTAGATATCCATTCTCTAAATATTAGTCAGAGTGAACCTTTTGAAACAGAAATCGGATCATGTCACTGCCTGACTCAGATCTCTCCAGTAGCTTCTCAGCACACCCAAAATGAAACATAGAGGCTCACTGGGTGACCTGGGTGGTCCTACATAAACCAGCACCTGATCCAGTCTTTGATGTCCTCTGAAATTGCTCCCCCATCTTTCACTCCACTCCAGCCACACGGGCCTTCCTGAACACACTGAGCTGTCCCCACCTCAGAGCCTTCCCACCTGCTATTTCTCCCAAGAGACACCTGGTTCTTCCCTCACTCCATCCAGATTTTTGTTCAGAGGTCATCTCTCCAGAGAGACCTTTGTTGCCACCCAATTGAAAATAACTCCTCCCATTACTCTCTGTTCTCTGCTCTGCTCTGTTTTCCTTATCATTTATTAATTACCTGACATTATTATATTTCTCGCCCACTAGAATGTGAGATCCATGAGGCAGAAGTTTCGTTTTGTTCACTTTGCATTTCCAGTGCTAGATACATACAAAGTGCTCAATAAAAGTTTGTTGAATAAATGAACAAATAGATGAATGAATTAATGAATGGATTGGGTAATAGGGACTGTTCATCATCTTGGTCCTGCCTCTCTCAGTGCTGTCTGGTTCTGTAGTGACCTAAAACAAGCGGTCACTTAAATGAGATATCCAGAAGTGAAAACAGTCCAGACGGAGTCCATGCAGTGCCAGGCTCAGCTGAACTTTTCTCTCCTGGATCTGAGCGGTAATTGTCTATTAGAGGAGCCTAAGATAAAATGAGGTCATTTAGAGTTGTGGTCAAGCATAGGCTCCTATAGAACTTGCAGGTACCAAAAATTCCCAGCTTTCTTTTGTAAGGATTGTTTTCAGTTCTGGTCTCTCCTAGTGTGAAGTTTTATAACTGAATTTTGTATTCTAGTTCAAGAATCTTACCCCAGACAGATTGATCTGGCTCTCTCTCTATTTCTTCTAAAATCTTTTGACTTCAACCTGTCAAGATATTTTTGAATTTCGATTCAGTCCATGGTACGTAGTACGTGGCACCTAGCTGTTGCTGGAATACTGTGTTCAAGAACATACCCTGTATCCATGATTCAGGAATCAAGAAGCTACCATCTCTGTCACCCCCGCAGATGTCTCCTAGGGCATAGGAAGCTGGAGAATGGACACTGAAATAATGTTTCAGAAAACCTTCCACTTCCACAATCTTATTTGCACAGAGAAGCAGCTGAAAGGGGCTGGAAGAGAGATCCTGTCTTCATTCTGCTGTCCCAATCTCATGTACATAAAGACAATCTCAGCAGCATAACTGGCAGAGTCTATAAACTGTATCTATAACTCATCCTACAAAAAGCCTGCAAGACAGGAGGGCTCCCTGGAAGTGGGGTGGAGTAGAGATTGAAGGAGCCAGTTCTCAGTCTCTTCCACACATAACCCTTGCATACCTCTACAATGGAACTCACCAGAGTGTGTTTAACAGACAGTTGACTTCCATTTCTTCCGATGAAAACATGCTTTTTACCTCAATATCCCTGATACTACGTGGTACTTGGCACAGAGTAAGCTTTTACTAAGCATTAGCTTCTATTATAGGGAATGCTTACTAAATCTGTGTTGAATCAACACTATATGAATTTGTAAAACTCTCACACTCCAAAATTTAGAGCCATTGTCTGACAATGACCTGCATTCTCTCTGATCCCTTAGGAACTTTGAAATGACATGGTTATGATGCCCATGGCTCTGATCACTTCCTCATTACCAACTGATTCTTTTTTTGGGGTCAGTCTAGAATAGAAGTTAATCTGTGGCTTCTGATATGTTCTGAAATAGGAAACATTATCAAGTATCAAGGCTTATCAGACACTTATCAGATTCTCTGCTTTTAATAGAATCATGTTTCTTCTAGAAAATAGTTGAAATTCCCATTCCTTTTAGATCTTGCTAGTTTTGTAATTTTCATTGGGAAATCATGGAGAAAAGAGGGCTCCCCCACTTAATATGTACTTGAACTTGGGCAAGTTGCCCAAGTTGAGCTTGTTGACAGTGATAATAATCTGAAGGGCTTTATGAGGTTAAATAAGGCAATATATAAAAATATCTCTAGTTATGTTGCTGGGCAAAAGGCAGGCACTTACTAAATACTAGCACTTAGGGGGTGTCTGATCCATGCCAGGTATGGTACCACTCATGCATACTTGCTTTTCCCTTTTCCTTCACCCAGTCCTGAGCTGTCCTGATATCCCAACCAGAGCTACTTTAGCTCTGTGACCTTGCCTACGAGCAGCATTTCAGTTTTATTGATTGCAAAGTGGGAAGACTGAGTAAGCCTTAATTCTTCTAACTCATAGCCCTTTTTTTTTTTTAAAGAAATGTTCTTTAAATGTTAAGACACATTTTTTTAAATGAGGTATAATCAACATATCACATTATAGTCATTTCAGGTGTATAACAATGATTCGATATTTGTATATATTGAGAAATAATCACCATAGTAACTCTAGTTGAGATCCATCACCACACATAGTCACAAAACATTTTTTTCATAATGAAAACTTTTACGATCTACTCTCTTAGCAACTTTCAAATCTGCAATGCGATATTATTAACTACGGTCACCATGCTGTATGTTACACCCCCATGACTTATTTATTTTATAACAGGAAGCTTGTACCTTTTAACCCCCCTTCACCCATTTTGCCCTCCCCAACCCCCTGCCTCTGGAAACCATCAGTCTTTCTCTGTATCTTTGAGCTCTTTTTTTTTTTAGGCTCCTCCTATAAGTGAGAACATACAGTATATGTCTTTCTCTGTCCGACTTTATTTCACTTAGCATAATGCCCTCAAGGACCATCCATGTTGTTCCAAGTCATTGTTCTTAAATCCCCACAACTGTCCCACAGACTCTGGTTACTGTTTGTTGCCATTAAATTCGAGCCCCTTGAGATCTGTAGGTGAAATGACAGGGCTACAATGCCTTAGGTTTTCTTCTTAGGCTACTTTATTTGAAAGTAAAATGAAGCAGGAAACTGATGAAGCAGAATGGCAGAGACCCTGAAGTGCTCTAAAGGAGTCCCAGGAAATTCTCCTATTTTTAGGGAAGTAGAGGGTTTCATCACACATCGGGGCTAGTTAAAATAGGTCCACACCACAACTCAAAATGCTTCAGTTTTCCTGTTAATTATCAGGTTTGGAGGGTAACTGAGGTGACTCTGGAGACAGCTTTGAAGGCACTGACCCAAGCTGCAGATCAGGATTAATATTCCTTTTCTGTGGGTCCAGATGCTTTGGAATTTGCTTCACTGTGAGAATAATCTCACTAGCTCTCTTTTATTTTAGCAGCAATTTTTGAGATATAATTTATAAACCATAAAATCCATCCTTTTAAACTGAACATTTTGGTGGTTTTTAATACACTCACAGAGATGTGCAAACACCACCATAATGTAATTTTAGAACATTTTCAACACTCCAACACAAAACTTCATATCCAAAAGCAGTCACTTCCACATCGCCTGACAACCACTAATCTACTTTCTTTCTCTATGGATTTCCCTATTGTAAGTAGTTCATATAAATGGAATCATACAGTATGTGGCCTCTGTGTCTGGCTTTTTTCACTTAGCATGATGTTTCCAAGGTCCATCCATGTTTTAGCATGTATCAGGACTTCATTCTTTTTCATAGCTGAATAACATTTAATTGTATAGATATACCAAATTTTGTTTCTCCACTCATCAGTTGAGAATTCTGCTCTGGACATTTGTGTACAAGGTTATGTGTGGACTATGTTTTCAATTCTCCTGGGTATATACCTAGGAGTGGAATTACTGGGTCATACGGTAACACTATGTTTAACATAGAGTCTAACACTTTGAGGACCTGCCAAATTGTTTTCCAAAGCTGCTGCACCACTTTGTAATCCTATCGATAATATATGAGGGTTCCAATTTTTCCACATCCTTCCTAATACTTATTCTTTTCTGTCTTTTTAATTTTAGCCATCCTGGTGGGTGTGAAGTAGTATATATTTCATTGTAGTTTTGATTTGCGTTTCCCAAATGACTAATGATATTGAGCATCTTTTCATGTCCTTATTGTCCATTTATATATCTTCTTTCTAGAAATGTCTATTCTAATCCTCTGAACATTTAAAAAATTGGGCTATGTGTCTTTTTATTGCTGAGTTGTAAGAATTTTTTCCATATTCTGGATACTAGACCCCTGTCGGATATATAATTTGCAATTTTTCCCCCATTCTGTGGACCATCTTTTCACTTTCTTGCCATCTTGACAATAATGTTTTTCAATCCATGAACATGATTGTCTTCCCATTTATTTAGGTCTTCTATAATATATTTCAATTATGCTGTCTGGTTTTCAGAATACAAGTCTCACACTTGCTTTGTTAAATTGATTACTAAGTATTTTAGACTTCTTGATACTATTATAAATACAACTACTTTCTCAATTTCATTTTAGATTGCCCATTGCTAGTGTACAAAAATACAATTGATGTTTAACATTTAGCTTGTATCATGCCATCTTCCTGAATTCATTTATTAGTTCTACTTTTTTTTTTTTTTGGTATGCGGGCCTCTCACTACTGCGGCCTCTCCTGTTGTGGAGCACAGGCTCCGGACGCGCAGGCCCAGCGCCATGGCTCACGGGCCCAGCCGCTCCACAGCGTGTGGGAACCTCCTGGACCAGGGCACAAACCTGCGTCCCCTGCATCGGCAGGCAGACTCCCAACCACTGTGCCACCAGGGAAGCCCAGTTCTAATATTTTTTAAACAGATTCATTAGGATTGTCTATGTACAAGTTTATGTCATTTGTGAATAGAGATAGTTTTATTTGTTCCTTTCCAAGTTAAATGCCTTTTGTTTGTTTTTCTTGCCTAATTGCTTTGGCTAGAAGTGCAGTGTTGAATAGAACTAGTGAGAGAAGACATCCTTGTCTTGCTCCTGATCTTAGGGGGAAAGAATTCAGTCTTTCACTGTTAAGTATGATGTTAGCTGTGAGTTTTTCGAAGAAATCTTTTATCAGGCAGAAGAAGTTTGTTTCTATTCCTACTTTGCTGAATGTCACTAATTGTTGTTTGATTTCAAGGGGAATCACAGAAATGGCAGTTTTGCTTCCTCCCTGAGAGGGTACCATTGTACTCTAAGCATGTGATGATGCCATTCCATTAGCAAGTATAAACTTCCTTTTAGGTTTGAGTTCAACAACTTTCTTGAGTTGAAGCTCAAATTCTCGGGACTTTCCAATTCAAATAGAAGGCCTTTATTATTGTAGTTAAAACCTGCACCTTGAAAGCTGTCTCCAGAGTCACTGCACCCTTTTCCAAATAAGTGCTGCCCATTTTCTCTTGAGGTTAGAGAGAATGTGAAAAAAAAGTTGTTTATAACATGTCTAACTTAAACCTACATGTAATCTCTCCATAAGTAAAGGCAATTCTCCTAGAACCTTTGTCACTACTAAGCACCTATTACGTGCCCAGCCTTTTGCTACCTACTGAGAATGAAACGGAGCAGAGCCCTATGGTCTGTTCCCCCCTTGTCCTCAGCCTGCCTTTTGTCTGTGGAAAGATTTTAGCCAAAGAATAAGTTTAATCAGAGAGGTGAGAAATTACAGAAACAAAGGAAAACAGTCAAAGGAGACCAAATAATAATAGTTTAGTCATTAAGCATAGTCAAGGACCTTTAGTTCCTTCTCAAGGGCTATAGATCATATTCGGAGCCATATCCTGTGAGCTGTCTTATAGATACTGAAACCCCCGCTAGGTGGAAGAAGTTACCTCCAGGATGACCATTATGACATGACTATAGCAATGACATGAGCTGCCACCATTCTGAGGACTGGCCTCAAAGAAACGGAAACAAACTGACCCTGGAACTGAAGATTAACTATGCCTAAAACCATCAAGATGAGGCTGGTCAGACCACCAGTGACCAATTTCAAGATGACTGTCAGAGCTGACTGTGCTGTTTCTGCATGTAGCCCCTTCCCTCTGTCTATAAAAGCTCTTGCCCCCTGATTGTCTGGGAGTAGGGGGGAGTCAGCCTTTGGACCGGCATCTGCCCTCCCCCCACCCCCTGGGTGCCGGCATCCAAAAGAAAGCAAACTTTCCTTTCCACCAGCCTTGCCTCTTTATTGGCTTTTGAGCAGAGAGCAGCCAGACCCCACTTTCAGTTACATGAACATGATAGTAGATGATGAAGTCTTTATCCTCCTGGCTTTAATAATGGCTAATATTTGTATGTTTCCTATGTTCAAGTACTGACCTACCTGCTTAACATGCATTATATCATTTGGTCTTCATATCAACCCTGTGTGATGAGAACTATTATTATTTTTATTAAAAGAAATCTGAGTTTTAGAGAAGTTAAGCAAGGTCTCACGCTTAAAAGTGGCAGACCTAGGTTGGATGGACTCCAGAATCCAGACTCTTGTTTCTTTCCCCTGCTCTCTGGGGATTTATATTCTTATTGCTGAGACAGGAAATACTTAAATAAAACAGGCAATACTAAAGAACAAGAGATAAATGTTTTGGGTAGAATCTGTAGGTTCTTGAGGGTAGCACAGTGGGTATTGCAGTTGTGAGGAGGGTTCTTGTTAAGATGCTGAGCCTCGGGGAAAGGAATGGATTGACTAAGATTTGTATGAGCACAAAGGAAAGAGGAGCAGGGCTGAGAAGTAGCATAAGGAGAAGTGTGGAAATTAGCTTAGACCTCTGGGGGGAAGAGTCTGACTAAAGTGAGAGTTTCTGTCATTTATCAATGGAAGATCTGGTTTGGGGGTAATTTGGGTCATATTTTGGTGTGTGTGTAGGTATATGAATACTACAACAAAGGGTAGGGTTTAGAAAAGTATTTAAGTAATGGAATTAACTTACTTATTGATTGTTTTTGTTTGTTTTTACAAACTGTACTCCTTGAATTTCCACATTTCTGAGAAAGTGCCAGAGAGAGAAGGGAGGTGGCTGCTTAGATGGGATCCTGGCTTCCCACTCGCACTAGAGCAGCTCCAAATTTAGATGTTGGTATTCATTTTGAGATTTTATTTGAAAATAAGGTTTTAATGCTTAAAAAAGTGTTTCAAACCACTGAGTTAGCCCAATAATCCTGCTTTACAGATGAATAAATATGGGCTTAAAGGGACACAGCTAGTTAGTAAGAGAGCAAGAATTCAAGTTCAATTCAAGTTCCAATTTAAACTTCTTGATGCCAAGTGCTTCATTAGACAAACATTTATTGTCTGTTTGTTATATCCCAGGAAAGATTCAAAGCTCTGTGGAGTGCAAGGATGACTGGTCCCTGCATTTGAAGGACCACAAGGGATAGAGATGCCTAAAAAGAGATTATAGACAGTATGGGAGGCCCATTGCTCTGCATGGGAAGGGAAAAATCAGGGGGTGCTCCACAGAGGAGTGACACCTGACCTGAATATTCACGAATATGTTGGAGTTTGCCAGGGAGAGTAGGTGGAGAAGAGCATTCTAGGCTAAAACAACAAGGTGTATTAAAGAACGAAGATGTAGGAAAGCACAGCTTAATCAGGGACTAGCAAATAGTTCTCAAATTAAGAAAACTTACCCTTTATTTAGCATTCTCCTGTGTCAGGCATTGTGCTAGGCAATTTACATGGATTATTTCATGTAATGTTCTTAAGAATCCTATGAGCTGGATACAGATGAGAAAACTGAGTCTTAAGGTGGAGAAGTAATTCACCTAAGGGTCATGTAAGGTCTCACAGTTAAACAGTGGTAGAGCTGGGATACGAATCCGGGGAGCTTAATTTTGGATTTAGAGTCCTGTGCACCTTGCTAAGCAGTTTGGATTTGATCCTCTAGGTCAGTTGTCCTCAAATTTGCAGCAGAATCACCAGATGGGCTTGTTAAAACATAGATTCTGGGCTCTACCCCTGAGTTTCTTAGGTAAGACCCAAGGATTTGCATTTCTAACAAGTTTCCAGGTGATTCTGACCCTCCTGGGGATCACACTTTGAGAACTGCTGTGATAGGAAGCTACTGGAAGGTTTTCAGCTTGGGGCGGAAATCATCAGATTTGCCTGTATTTTATGCAGGGCTCTCTGGGTAAGGAATGGAAATGAATTACAAGTTGGATAAGAGAGACCTCAGTGAAATGGTGTTTGGAGGGGGAAGAGAAGGCACACAGGAAGAATAGTTATGAGATGAACTTCTAATGTGTGTCCAGAAGAATGAAGATGAAGAGATAAATCTAAAAGTAATCACACAGAAAGATAATTTAGGTATTAATGGCACTCAGCAGGCTCTGATAAAGGATAGTAATAATTGTAATTAATAATGAGACTCTGCAGATATGGTTTCTGATTAGAAACAAGAGATGAAAGGATTGTAGAACAAAAAGTGGTTTTAAGGTTTCCATGGAAAGACATTGGAGAGCAGAGTGGCTGTTGAGGTAGCTGTGTTTTGAACGTGTTGAGTTGAGGCCCTTGTGTGGCCTCATAGAGAGACATCACACTATAGTGGGAAGAGGACCAAACTGGCTTAGGAGGCGTGGTTTCTAGAAACTCAGTCACTCATTCTACCATTTTGAGATGTCACCTACCTCCATCTCTTTATCTACAAGTGGTGTTGGCCACAGCTTCTCAGCCTGCTTATGTGAGACTGGAGGGTAAAGGCTGAACGTTTTCAACCTTGTGTTGATACTTTTAGCAAAACAATTTTCTCTAGTCACATGCCCACCGATTCGTGCTCAGATGTTACACAATCCACATGGCAAAGTAGACTCAAACGTCTTTCATTCACCTGGACTTTTACATGCACGTTTCAGAGTAGCCCCCCCCCAAAAAAAGACTTAAATTGAGTTTGAGATTTAAAATGTTTTATTATAACCTAGGGTTAGGAACAAAGTTGAGTTATTTCCTGGGGGGTAATTCTTCTTAACCTCAATTATGAATAAATGCATTTTCAAGTTTTCAAGTCTACTATAACTTTACTTTAAATCCACTGCCTTAGAAGATTTTTAAGACTACTGACACGTTTTAAAGCTATTAGCGAGATCCCTTATGTTAACTATTTAATTCTAGAGTGTTAGCAAATGGATACATGTCTCTAAGTCTTCCTTATAATTCCATTAAAATTTAAGAAGTGACTTTGCTGGTCATCACGATCATTGCATATTCATTCACTCAGGAGTCATCACATTTAACACCTGCCTGCCCCTCAACCTCCATACCCAATGCATGAACAAGTCCTTTTCCTATAACTCTCCCAGTTTTCTGCCTCTCCACCAACACCATAACTTTCTTGGTGCAAAATATCACTCAGTGTCTTTTGTCTGGATTACTGCTGTCATTTCCAAACTAATCTACTGTATCCATTTGGCTCCCTCCAATTCATAACCACACTGTACAGAGATTAATGCTTCATATCTAATTAAGCTTCCACCGACTTAATCCCTTTAAAGGCTTTCCAAAGCTTTTAGGATAAAGACTATACCACCCTACAAGACTGATGAGGCCCCACATGGACTGACCTCTACTAACCTCTCCAGTCTTATTTCACTCCAGGCTCCCTTTTATCTCCCTGAACTAGTCAAACGGGCTGTCTTCTCTTCTAGTGGATGCCTGGTGTCTCCAGGCTACAACTTTTGCGGCTCCTGTTCGCTCCACCTAGAATCCTTTTCTCCTCTCTTATCTAGTTACTCCCCTCTATCCCTCAAATCACGGCTCATCTGACACTTTTCAGAGTCTTCCGTGACCATCAAACCTGAATTACACGTTCTCATAGCATCATAGACTTCTTTACGTCTATGCTTGCCCCAGCTGCAATTTTACATTTATTTCTGTGTCTATTTGATTGATATGCAGCCAGGGGACTATGTTTGGTTTGGCTCCTCGTATAGAACTAGTGCCCAGAAGAGTGCTTGGTACACAGTAGGAGCTAATGAACATTTGTGCAATGAATGCATATTCTTAGAGTGTGTTCCAGTTGCAGGGGCTCATGCTTAGATACCATTGGGAGTAAATGTAATGCATAGAAGTGTATGATATAAGTTGATGTCATTGAAAGAGGTGACAGTGTTGATTTCAGCTTTCAATTGTGTAATAAGTAATAACACAAGTACTGTTTTCATTTGAATAGGTGTATGCTATTTCTCCACTGGAGAAACCCCCGGGACCATAGATTACCCATAAAACTTTGCCTCTGTGGTTTAAACTCTTAAGTGGTGTCTACTTTATACATACAGGCAGTCCTGGGTTGTGGGAGCAATTGAGCCTGCTTGTTTTTCTATTAGCTGTCATGAGTTTTTGCTCCATTTAGATTGGCAAATCCCTTTTGCAGAGACTGTTGTCCGGTTTTTACTCTGAATTTTCTAATAGTCCTCAACCACAGCAGAATTGAAAAACAAGACTTAAAGAGTTTTAAAATAGGATAGGAAGAATACACATGGGTGCGGTTTTCTTACTTTCCTGGTGTGTGTGCTGTAGTGACTGCTAAGTGGTACCCCTGAAAATCAGGTGGTCAGTGACTGTCTAACACCATAGTCTTAGAAGTATCCTGGGACTAGAATTAAGTCGTCAAGGCACCATGATTGCAGTTAATTTTGCACCATGAGAAGCTGGACATTGATAAAGTTTGAATCCGTTCATGAATGCTTCATAATTACTGCAGGAGGCAAGAGTGACATCCCTCAATTACAGATCTTTCAAATCTCACTGTTAACCTCAAGCCCTCTTACCGTAATCAGGGCTTGGGAACAAGGATTCACAGAAGCATTTCATGAAAAGATGGACTGTGCATTTGTATAAATGCAACTACTGTATTGCAATTAAGCAATACACACACTGCTGCTTCGTACCACCAGCAAAGTAAATAAAACACTATTCTGCTGCTTACAGTTTGGAGATGATCCCCATGGAGGAATAGCCACGGTTTGTCATTGAGATTGAAACTTTAATGTCCAGTTAGTAGTGAATGCTATTAATGGTATATTAAAATTACATTATGAATTAGATCAAGCAAGTCAACCTTCAGGGCAGATATTAACTGATTCAGAGTAATTTATTCTAATGCTCTGCTGTTCTTACATGATTTGTATCAGAATGTGGTCCTTACATTGCTTGCATCAGAATAGCCTATTGTGTCAGTTCTTGTCTGGCTCCTAAACCCCCTTTCTTCTCCCCACCTCCTGGAGCTAATGAATCAGAATCTTGGGGGTTAGACGATAAGCATCAACATTTTAAACGAGTTCCCAGGGTCATTCTTATGCCCAATAAAACTTGAGACCCACAGAATGATTTTTAGGGCCTGAGACTTGTCAGATTGTTTGGGTTCTCTTCTGCCAGGGGGCAGTGTTCTCTGAAATATGGTTGGATTAATAAGCCAAGCTGAAAGCTAATTTTAGTCTTTCTCATACACTTTCTTGTTTACTGACCCCAACCATGGTTGACCTGATACCAAAAATCTTAAATACCAGAGCAGGTGAACTTTCTTGATTCAGTTTTGTCATAGAAGGCTTTAGACTATATTTCAGTCATTTTAGTTGAGTTTCTGGACGTGCGGTATCAGGCTTTTTGGGTTTCTCAATTTTAGATCATGAGGGGTAATTTTATTTTGTGTTTGATTTGATGCCCAAGATAGGGACTTTGGTCATGCTACTGACGGTTAATTTATAATGATGTCTCTTAGTAAAATCCTGTGTAACTGTGTTAGATGGGGTGTGTGTGTGCGTGTGCGTGTTTGTGTGAATGTGTTCCATGCACACAATGACCTGGTAGAAGATAAAGTTCTTTGGCAGATGGTTAACAGAAATAATGGCTGAGTTCAATCCTCTTAGATAATTGGTAACAAGTGCTGTACAGAAGCCAATTCTGGATCACCCTGGCTATTACACTTCAGACTTTCCCCCCCTGCACAGCTACTCTGCATGTCAGAAAAAATTAATGGATAATGTTCAGCTTCTGAGTCTAATTTTTTTTTCAAGGGGGGCCTTCACTGTCCTCATGCTCGATTTCTACCATCAAATGTCAGACAGATTCTAAATCTGCTGGACTCCGGTGAGGGCTGGGGAAATTGGCGAGGGCAGGGGAGCACCTTTGGAACACTGTGCCATAGAGTGCAGTCACAGGACTGCCTTGCAATTTTCCTTTTAGCTTTCGAGTTGTCCTCTGTACAAGCAAGCCTGCATCTTGAAATTGAACATAAAGAGTAAAAAAAATCTTACGTGGGGTTAACATCTTTCATAAGCCTTGCTAAATGCAGGACCCCAAATCATTTCAGTATGGCACAGACTAAAGCAAGAGACTTCCATAGGAAAATTCATAAGCCTGCCATCTCTGCAAGACTGCGAAATGAAAAGGACGTTAGAAAGGCAGCTAAAAGTTTGGCACTGTGTTTTTTTCTTTTGCTCAATTAGCTGTTACTAAATTATAGAATATCTAATGAAACCCAGGACTAATGTGCAATCCACCATAAACAAGTTCTGGCTTTTGTGCTATCAGGTTTTATTTGAGCTGAGCCACTGCTTCCTCAGTAATTTGTTGCATGGTAAGCGCCGTATTTGTTTACATACACACATATGCTGTGTGTAAGAACCATGGTCACCGGGTCCGGCCAGAGAAAATCCAAAGATAAGCTTTCCTCCCTCATTTGAATCCTAAAAGTGTACAGTATTTAAAGACCTCTCAGCTTTTGAGGCCTTGATTTCTTTTAGGAGTCTCCTGATTGCCAACTAGGTTAGTAAAGAGACTTTAATGCTCACGATAGCATCAAAGGGCACAGTGTTTGGTGGCTAGATGATAATTTATCTGGGAAAAACCTAGGGAAGCAATTCTTTAAAGCTAAATTCTTGCTGCCATTGAGATTTCCTTCCTCAATTCAATCATTAATAAAGCTTTTCCATCCCACCCCTGCTGCTCCCACACCCCTCCAAAACCACAAAAACAAAAGCAAAAAAACCCAAAAAAAAACCCAAACCCAAGCTGACAGTTTTTTCGGGAGGAAGAGGCAGAGAGACGTGAAGTTATATTGTCCCTCCTCACCGGGCAGAAGAACTGTGTTGCTTAGTTTGACATTCCCAGT
The DNA here is from genome assembly GCF_003676395.1 of Aethalodelphis obliquidens. NCBI lineage: Eukaryota > Metazoa > Chordata > Mammalia > Artiodactyla > Delphinidae > Aethalodelphis > Aethalodelphis obliquidens. The sequence goes on along the minus strand of NW_020838023.1, from coordinate 7,079,306 downwards.
ATTTTGATAAAAGTTACTTCTCTAAACTCTAACAACAACATGGGGAAACATAATGCTATCTCTTGTGTTGAGTTACAATCGTGGGAGATTTCATCGTGAGAAATATTTGAGGAGTCGGGAGTAGCCGAGAATGTGGCAAAAGGGACAGGGTCGTTTAAACTGCCAGAAAAATAAATAAATAGGCAAGACAGAGAAAGTTATTAGGTTTATAAATTATAAAACTTTCCTTTTAAAAAAAATAAAGTCGTGGGGTTGACTACATTGAATAACTACATTGTAAACCTTAAAAGCTTAGAGCGGGTAGAAACCCTTTTATGGCTCTGTTTCATTTTTATCGGATAAAATGCATTTGGTTTCTTTTTTTAAAACCATGTTTTTAGGAGGGAAGAAAAATGAACATGCAGTGTTATTGGCTACAGCGACATAAGAAACCCTTATGTTACCAGAGGAAACCACATGAAAGTATCTGTGTGTCAGGGGAGGGACAGATAGGGGGTGGAGAGAAGGAGAGGGATATTTCAAGCTTCTTATGCTCAGAGCTGCGATTTGTGAACAAACTGTGATGAAATCAAGCTGTGGACAAATCAGAGGAGCCTGTCAACCTCCCAGGTGGGATTACTTGTAGTTAATAGACTGGACTCAGCCCCAAAAAGCAGTGCATTCAGTGTAGGCAAACAGAACACACTGCAAAAGGCTTTCCAAGAACCCTCTGCCATGGCCAGGAGAAACTCCTGTCAGCTGTATCAGGTAGGAGAATGACAGAATGCCACGGGAAAGCCTTGGTTTTCAGAGCTGCTTCCTGATTTTGAATTTTCTTTTTGTTTCTAAAATGAAGACAGCACTGTATGGTGCCTTTGGGAAGTTGTGAGATTGGGTGGTGATGTTGAAGGCATTTGCATTTTGCCTTCCTGGAATTTGATTTAGGCTTCTCTGGCTGCATTGACAATTTGAGCTCTTTATTCCCTTAGGTAATATCCCTGTTCACTTTTGCTGTTGGGGTCAATATCTGCTTAGGATTCACAGCAAATCGAATTAAGAGGGCAGAAGGATGGGATGAAGGCCCTCCTACAGGTAAGTGTAGCAACTATTCCCATTTTCAATCTTTAAAAAATTTTATACATTGGGTCATCAATGTCAGCTCATTAAGAAATTCATCTTTAAACTGATCTTGCAGTGTAACTACTTTAGTCCTAGATGTCTCTGGAATAAAAGCAGCTCTGTGTATAATTCAGATAGGATAATGTGGTTTAATGAGAGAGCATTTGTGATCTCTTCATGCTAGATCACTGGCTATTTAAATCTCTGTCCTCTGAAATTTCTAAATGTTAAGATAATATTAAAGCTCTTGTGAATTGACAAGGCTGAAACAGAAGCGGTGAGAACAGGTGCTGGCGTAATATTAAAGATACATGAATTTGATTGATTGTCATGTGGTATGAGATGTAGTATTTGCTTCCAGAAAGTTCTGACCTAGAGAAAAATAGGAATGGAAGTAAAAAAGGCAGGGAACTCTCTTTGTGAAACTTCAGGGCTATGAGATTAAGATTTACCTAGAACAGGAAAAATATAAAAGAGAGGAGGTGCCTAGAGGAGCTTACAAGATTGAGTTGCACTCATTGATTTTTCTTTTGGGCTGAGGAGGGGTAAGTTTTAATAGTGTACCTTGACTTAACTAATAGAGCTGAAGTGAAAGAGTTTTCGTTTACAATACACTGTGCCATAAGCAGTGTGGGAATTCTTATGAAGGAGCTCCTTGTGCAGATGGCGGGGCTTAACTGACCAGGTCTTAAGTAATGAGTTGGTTAATTTCCTGGAAATTGGAGCTGCCAATGGTTTTATGAATAAAAATTACATATGAAGTAATGGGTACTCTATGGGGCAATCTTTTCTTGACTGTTCCTGACATCTCAGCAGGTTCGTCTGCCTTCCTGTGCATTTTGTGTTTCTCTGCACTGTATTTCTTGACCTGACTCATAAGAGACTCTCACCTGTCTCTGTTTAGCCAGCACGAGCACTTATTAGCCAAGTTATGATCCATACATTGATGGAATACTGAGTCTTCCTTACATCAAGCAACTTTTGAGTAAGGGTGAAAAAATTATATTAGAAGTAGTTTAGTGAGTCCAAGTGGGGTGTGCTTGGGGTGAAAAGTGAGAAAATAGATGATAAAAAATTGCACCCCTGGGCTTCCCTGGTGGCGCAGTGGTTGAGAGTCCGCCTGCTGATGCAGGGGACACGGGTTCGTGCCCCGGTCCGGGAAGATCCCACATGCCGCAGAGCAGCTGGGCCCGTGAGCCATGGCCGCTGAGCCTGCACGTCCAGAGCCTGTGCTCCGCAGCGGGAGAGGCCACAACAATGAGAGGCCCGCGTACTGCAAAAAAAAAAAAAAAAAAATTGCACCCCCAGGGAGCCAAATGGACAGAATGAGTTGTCTTCTGTTGGGGAAGGGGAGGAAAGTAGATCACTAGGCTGGAGAATCCTGTTTTGATTGATAGCAAATGTTCTCTTCAAAGACTTCTTTTTCTTGTTCCAGACAAGCATAACTCCCATTCACACTGACTGTAACTGTTCAGACTGGAAGCGGGGAATTGGATCCTTAGTTTGGTCACGTGGGCAAGCTAACATCTTGAGAGCCCATTGCTGGTTCTTTCCAATGGACCCTAAAGGAACTTTTTTCCTGTATTGTATTAATATATTACTTTGGCTAAAACTGATATTAAAAGTGATTTCCCTGATGAACGTTGTAAAATCAAGTCGCCCATTATTTCCAAAGTTGACTTCTTTGGAAAATGGTCATGAAAGTCCTGGACTGGCACCCCGGATCTGTATCACTTGCTGGGCCGTCTTGGGGAAGTCACTTATGAATTCTGCTTCCTTAGTTGTACGACAAGGCACAGGCCTAGATGATTTTTAATTTTCATTCTGGATTTGAAACAAAAAAGCCCATGATTCTGTCCACTCTGTTTCATTGCCTTTTGAATGTGTGTGCTCTCTTCAGGAGAACTTGAAAAATATAGACCAGATTTACTAATCCTTGAATATATTTTGTGTATAATAAATTATTTCCATATATTATTAAGAATAACTATAAGAACTAACGAATCAATGCTACTTCTGGAAAAATAATATAATCTAAATTAGCATCTATAAATCGAAGTGATCTTAAACATACTACAAAATATTTGCTTCTTGAATTATTTAATTAAATCATTGATTATTTTCAGCCTTTATGGTATCTTCTAAAAAAATTTATTAGTGAAAATTCTACGGCTAAGAAGTATTAGTCTTGGGACACAATGCCATTTAAGTCTGAGTTTTGGGATTTTGGTATACCTGACACTTTTTATTTTAAATTTTCTGTTGATATAGCTTACTGGCTGTCTAGGCACTGTGGATGATTTCTCCTGAATAAAGACCAAGATGTACTTTGGAAACTGAGTGAGAGCATAGTGCAGAGAATTTAAGCATTTTCATCTTTTTAAATGCTATATGTGCCTGAAATGACACATATAGTTGGTTATTCTGTCAGCAAAGCCTACACATCGGAAAACACTGGGTGAACGATTACTTATGTATTAGAACAAGGTACTAGGAGGAAAGGCTGCTACGCTTATTTTCAACAATGCTTTCATGTTCCAGAGAAATCCTGGGAAGCTAGATGCTTCGAGATCTTTCCACCAAATAGAAGGAACATAAAGGGTATTGACATACGGCCAGCTTCAGACTGACCGGAGCAAGACCTCTCATTCACAAGCGTTCAGTTTTTTGTTGAGCAAATGTAGGTGCTCAGAATCCTCAACTGTAGCTGAGAATGTTCTATATTCATGCACACCCTTGCTGCCGTACTACAGACTGAGGTGTTAAGTTTCAAGGCTGTGGCAGTGCAAACTGTTATAATTAATTAACTAGCACACTTGTTAGCTGGATTTTTTGTTAGGATGTTGGGATCTATTGGAAATCATGGTAGAATAGGATTTCCTCTACCAGATCATAGAAGATCTATAGATTTATTAGAAGATATGAAATGAGCAGAGGTAATTATAATTCTGTTGGGTAAATGTAATGGGCCATCCTGTAAATGAGATGGCTGGAATAACTTTTCAAAGAGAATGTAAAGAATATGTGCAATTCAGTTTGACATCCTTGTCGCATACATCTGATGTAGTCAGCTTGATTTACCTTTAAAATTGCAGGCGAATGTATGTGTATACAAGTGTGTCCGCACTCATGTAATGTGCATATATGTGTATGTTTGTGGTGTGGTGGTGGAGTCTATTTCACTGAAGTTGGTGATATGTACTCTTCCAGTCTCCAGGTGGAAATGGGATATCCTCTGAGAGAAGCAAGTTAATACTTGAAAGACAAAGGGAAATTTATAAGCTTGTGAATAACTGGCTAATACGGACTGGAAAGCTCAGTCCTCATTCTACAATGAAAAGTCACTTAAATGATAGGGTGGCAGCATGTAGGAACTGCAAAGCTGACAGATATATCAGTCATTACTCTGCAAGGAAAATTAAGGGGACTATCACGTCATGGGATTTTATGTTAAATCTAGTGTAGAAATCAGAGGGAGTTTAAGTCAATGGAATGAAATAATTTGAATTAGAATTTAAGGAGGGCATGGATTTTTCAGTTCATTTTTAATTGGTGCTTTGGTGTAGTGGTTTTTCATTTATCTTAAAAATGATACGGAATCTTCTATCTTGTTGCATTAACCAGAAATCTCCATCTTCAATAGAGTTCAAATAGAATATATCTTCCAAGATCATGTCTTAAAAAGAATATCTAAAATTCAGAGCTTATGTACATAATTTGAAAAATCCTTTGTTAATGAAAATGGCATTGTAGTTATAGTCAGATGATCTGAAATTGCAGCTAGGCCTTTGCTAACTCAAGTTAGGCCTAGAGCTCTGCTCTTCCAACCAGGAAAATGGGGGTAATGTTGCCTCTTTATCCGAAAAGACTTTTTAAAACAAAATGCCATGCTAAGACTGATGAGAATATAAAGTGTTAAGTATATGATTTACCTCCAATTTTGTTTGAAGGTCAGTGTCTAAATTTTTACCCTATCAAGTTGACGATACCTGCTATATAAAATGATGTTTCATTGTTTGGTAGCAGATTTGTAAATCGTTCAGACTTACACTACTGACTACTCTCATAAATGCTATTTGAGTGGTTTATAAGTGAAATTAAAGTCTTAAATTTCATTCAAGTCATCTAGAAATCTGTTTTCTTGTAGTTTATGAGGTCTTTCTACATGAGGATGTTGTATTTAAAAACACATTGAAAGTACAGGTGTTTGAAAACTTCCCAGGTGGACCTATTTATTAAAAAAATTGTCTATGAAATCTGGTTCGGAAGCTGTGAAGAGGAGAGAATAGTGATGCCTAAGTAATAGGTATTTATAGAAAGTGATGTATTTAGGAAGCAGAGATACAGACATGTAGGCCTGTATGTAAGTGCTGCTTTCTAAGGGATGAGGTCAAAATGTATGGACACCAAGGGGGGAAGGAGTGGGTGGGATGAACTGGGAGATTGGGATTGACCTATATACACTACTACATAGAAAATAGATAACTAATGAGAACCTACTGTATAGCACAGGGAACTCTACTCACTGCTCTGTGGTGACTTAAATGGGAAGGAAATACAAAAAGGAGGGGATATATGTATAATATAGCTGGTTCACTTTGTTGTATGGCAGAAACTAACACAACATTGTAGAGCAGCTATAAAAATAAAAATTAAATTAAATTAAATTTAAAAAATTAAAAAAAAAGAAAAACAAACAACAAAAAGAAAAAATGACTTCAGTACAGAGAGGTATGACCAGAAAGAACGAATCATATACTCCAGAAGAGGCATCAGACAGTATTAAATCCTGGAGTTGGGTGGTATCTTGAGTGTCGTTCACGTTGTCTGCCTCCTTTCCTTGCATTTTATATTTCAGACAGGGCAGGAAGACACAGGAGAACCAGATCTGTTTCAACGCTCTTGAAAAGGAGGTGACATAACCACAGTCTGTTTCATTTCAAGCTTTTACTCTCACTGTCAGGAAATACTAGGGCTGGGAACCATGGAGAATGGGAGGAACATAGAGGGTGTCATATCACAAACTCTGAATGCAGGACCAGACAAAACTTAGAAGAATCATCGAGCTTTATGCTGAGCTAAATGTTTGCAAACTTAAATACAGCCTCCTTCACTGGCCATCATCCAAATCTGAAAATTTCCATTTTGCAGAGAGAGTTGAAGGGAAATATGATTGGGACTCCAGGATGAAGTAATGTTTAGGTCACAACTCTTGTCATGAATTAGGTTCTTTCCAATAGTCTAATTAAATTATCAATAGTATTTCTTCTGTATATAAATGACACCAGAATTCCACAATGCTACCTCTGTGTCGATACGGTAAGATGGAATGTTTTAGAAATAAAGTTTTACTTAAAGAAATAAAAATAATTTCACTTGTTTCTCTCAGAATTATGAATTTGAATGAAATAAATCAGGTTTTATATTGGTGTTTTTTCCCTAAATCATGAAATTATGCTTCTGTGAAAAAAAGAGAAATGTATAACATTGTTTTATGCATATCATACATGTACGTTACACACATATTTAAAAATTTAAAGTCCCTATTTTTATTTTTTATTTTTATTTTTTTTTGCGGTACGCAGGCCTCTCACTGTTGTGGCCTCTCCCGTTGCGGAGCACAGGCTCCGGACGCGCAGGCTCAGCAGCCGTGGCTCACGGGCCCAGCTGCTCCGCGGCATGTGGGATCCTCCCAGACCGGGGCACGAACCCGTGTCCCCTGCATCGGCAGGCGGACTCTCAACCACTGAGCCACCAGGGAAGCCCTAAGGTCCCTATTTTTAAAAAACTTCCATCTGTGTTGATCTGTAACATTTATTTTTTAAGATTCTGGAACAGACTAGTTTCTTTGAAGTAAAATAACACAATTTAAGTATGTTATTAAATTGGCAAATGTCTCATACAAAATTTCAAACCCCCATTGCACCTAGCACAGATTTCTGACTTGATTGTTTTCAAGTTTTTTGTTTGTTTGTTTCATTTTGTCTTTATCTTTCTTGTTAGTTCTGAGCTTATTAGGTCTGGAAAAGGAAGGCTTTACAGATTTTAGACTTCAAGCAAAGTAAGTCAGAGAATCTTTCCATGTTTGATCATTCAATCAGTTATAATAAAAAGAGAAGTCCTAAAATCTGTGCTTAGCCTGGTGTGGGGAGAAGGACACGGGACCACAGCATGAAATGAAAAAGCCAGCACATGGGGAAGAATTACAGAACTAGAGAAAGAAGCAGCGCTAGAACTTGTTATGAAAGAAGATGGCAGGGATGGAATAGGCCCTGGAAAGGCAAAGCGAACTTTGTTCTACTCTATCCCTTTATTTTCTTAGAAAAGTTGCGGCAGTTCAGTTCTTGGGCTCATCGAACTTGAAGAAGTCTACAGCTCAATTGTTTATCTTCCTATTTCTCTTCCTGCCATTGTCAGCTGAATCCAAGTCAGCCAAGAATGAATTTTGTCATATGTGTCCCTAATCCACATAGGCCCAGGAATTCGCTCTCATCTGAAAGCTGTTGGTAACCCCATCTTGAGTACTTTTATGAGATGTATCTTTGCATTATGAGTGTAAGGGCAAATCTTTCTTAACAAAGCTGTCTTCAGTTTAAGGGTTGGCAAGGAAGATTAGAATTGATAGGGGCAAGCTATTGAGGGAAATTCAATTATTTTCAAAGACAAAGTTAAGGGATAAACTTAGAGAATAACCAACTTTGTAAGAAAAGAGTAAAAATCACGTTGATAGAATGGATGAAGAAAGGTTTAAAATGGCTAAAATTTTGTACAGATATTTTGAAAGGAAAGAAAGAAAGAAGAAAGAGATTATGATGAGGGGAAAGCAAAGGGCATGAATGGAGGAAAATTTCACATGCAGGCTGGGATGCTATGAAGAAGAGGAGCCAGGACAAGTAAACAACTACAAACAATGTGCCTTTGGATCTCTTCTGATTATCTCAGCTATAAGTGTAGCCAAGCATATTTATGTATGCAGCTCATAGGCATGAATACTACTCAGAATTTATTAGATGGCTGTTGGAATGATTCTGTCTAAGCAGTACCCTTGAAAAAGGAAAAATTCAATTATAAGCATTTTTCTTATCTTTATCCTTATCTCTACTATAGGATTTCTCTATTTTTCCTTTTTCTACTTCTCAACCCTCCTCCCCTCATAGTTTCTTAGGGTCCAGCATGCACTGTTGATTGGTTGGCCAAAGTCAATAGAAAAATGTCGTTTAGGAACCAGAGGTAAGGCATTGCATTGGAAACCTGACGTTATTTCTTAAACCGAACTGGTGTGCTTTGTATGTATTTCAAGATCCCAGAATGAACCATGTAAAAGTGTTTCACATCTCATGGTCTAGTGAATCTGTTTGCTTTAGTTGAACTGATCTAATGCCATATGGGTGAGGATTGGGTGACTCTGACTTTAAAGAGGACAAAGAACTAAGGGATGAACAGGATGTTCAGATAAATGGCTTCGGTGAACCTAGAAATGTCATTTAACATCTGTTCTCTCCCTGCCTCTGGTGTTTTGATTTTATAAGTAATGAATACTAATCATAAAAAAATGAAAAATTTGTAAATGTAAATAAGGAAATAAAATTACAAATATCATGTTTTAAATAACATTTGTTAGGATATTTGTATATCAATATTATATAACATATACTTTACACACATATGTTCACATGCATGTATACATATATACACGAGAGAGAGAAGTAAGCAAGCAAAAACCCAAAAGGACATTTGTAAAATGTTAGACGTTTCAAACTGCAGAAAAGTAAGAAGTCTCCTTGCTTCTCTCTTTCTCATTTTCCCCAAAGGTAATTCCTGTAAGGAGTTTCTTACAGTGAAAATAAAATGGTTATTCATACTGGCACCGTGTCTCAATGCCTCTGTTCTCACCCTCTGTCTCGTCTCGAGCTCTGGCCTCTGTTTTTATTTTATATTTATCTTTATCCTTATTGCTTTGGCTCTATTTTTAACACAAAATATATCAACTATATGTACTATTTACTACTATAACAGTTTTCTGTACTTTGCTGGTTAAAAAAATGTGTTTATCAATTTTGTAGATCTTTCCATATTAGCCTATGCAGATCTGACTCGTTCTTTTTAAGGGCTGGGCAATATTCCATTTATGGAGATAGTGATTCTTTCTTGTACGTGTATCTTGGCAAACTTTTGCAAATATATGTGAGAGAAAAATTCCTAGTAGTCGAATTTCTGGGTGAAAGATTCATATGCATTTAATAGTGTTGATAGATACTTCCAAATTGTATAAAATTTTTAATAAAAATTTTCATTCCTAACAACAGGTATGACACTGCTTATACTTTCCATTCGTCAGAAATTAATTATTTTGTAAGCTAAGATGAGGATCCAGATTAATTTTTCCAGTCAGCCCAGCACTACTTACTGATAAATCTTTTTTTCACTTCTTGATTAATCCTTCTTTCTTTCTCTGATTTAAAATGTTATTTTCATTATAAAATCACTTCTCTTATATTTGGTCCTATTTCTCATCCTCATGCCCAGCACTGATCTACTTATTTTCTATAACCAATCTGTTTTAATTATTTAACTTCAGAATATATTTTACTTTCTTTTCAGTGTTTTTTGTTTTCATATATTTATTTTTGATAAGCATTTAATATCCTCTCAAGTTTCAAGAATTCCTTTTTGTATTTTTATTGTGATTGCATTGAATCTTTAAGTTTATTTAGGAAGAACTGACATTTTGTTGTTGTTTTGTTTTTGTTTTTTTCGGCTGTGCCATGGCTTCTGGGATCTTAGTTCCCTGACCAGGAATTGAACCTGGGTCCTCAGCAGTGAAAGCACAAAGTCCTAACCACTGGACCACCAGGGAATTCCCGACATTTTTGTAATATTGATATTTTTACCTCCAAGATGGTATGTTTTACCACTTAATTAAATCTTTTAAAATATCTTTTTTTGTAGAGTTTTACTGTGTTCTTCATGTAGGTTCTAAACATCCTATTAAATTTATACCTAGATATTTAACCTTTTAGGTACTATGATGAATGGAACTTCCATTTAATTTTTGAACTTATACTGCCTGTATTTTACAAATTTGTGGAATTTTTATCTCATTGAATTATTTTTTCCTAAAAGTTTTAGTCGGTTCTTGAGATTTCTAGATATACAATCATATCATATGAAGATAATGTAGGAGGATTTATGTTTGAAAAGCCGAGATTGTAGAGTTTGTGTTTGTGTAACCCTAGTTATAGGTGTAGATTTTATGGCTGGAAGAGATCTTAAGAGTCTTCTATTCCAATCCCATCTGTTCAGACTGTTCTCAGAACATTTAGGCTCAATTTTCCTTACAAAAGCTATGGATATTTGAATAGGGGAACGAACTCTTCTTTCTAAGTATATACTTCAAAGTTCTGTTCTCTCTTGGCATCACAGCATCCACAGAGAAACTATCCCTCATGTTTGTGGTAATAATCATTGTAAACAGTAGTTTTGTGGTAATAATCATTGAAAACAGTAGTAAAACCAATAGCCAACATTTGTTACTTTCTACATGGCTGACACCCTGCTCAGTGTTTTGCATGGTTTGTTTCATTTAATTCTCATTGTAACCTCGAGTTGCTTCTATTAATCCTCCACTCTACAGATGAAGAAACTGGAACAAGGAACCTGCTGAAGGTACATAGACGGCGGGTGATGGATCCGGCTGCTCAGCCAGAGTCTGACTGCATCACCGCATTGTATTGCTACACAGGGTCACCCCTCCATAGCAACATAACCCATTCCCTAACCCCCTTGCCTTTGTCTCTTGTATCTTGTAGTGTTATCAGACTCCCCCTGGACCAACACCTCTGGATCTTGCAAGGGCAGATGCTTTGAACTTCAAGAGGTTGGACCCCCTGATTGTCGGTGTGACAACCTGTGTAAGAGCTACAGCAGTTGCTGCCATGACTTTGATGAGCTTTGTTTGAAGACAGGTGTGTAACTTTTGAGTCTTCTCTAGCCTTGATTAGATGGCTTAAGACCCCCTGCTGTTGTACAACCTGCCATTGCCGTTCTGCTTTGGCCAAACCAAACCGTGAGTTTTAGTTTTGTTTCTTGAATGATTATCAGTTTTATTATGAGCACACCCTATGTGACTGTTGTGTCCACATAACACCCACCCAACGATGGTTCTTTGCAGCTGCAGTCATTATTTGCTAGTTTTGGAAGTATTTGAGGCCAGCCTTTTTTTTTTTCATCTTTATCATTTCTGTCTCTTGCTGTCAATTCCCTCATTCACTGCTAGGATACCTGGGCTGAAACTGTGCACATTCTTAAAGTGTTGGGGTTTTTTTTTTGTTGTTGTTTCAACTTTAATTGTTTTGTTTGCCTGCCCAGTTTCTAACGTTTGTTTTATTTCATCTTATAGTCTACTACTATACTACTTTGATGTCATTCCCTGTTCTCAGTGCAAGTAGAAAATTGTTATGGAATTCTACTTGGGGTCACGTGCTCAAGGCACCTCTCAGATCTTCCTCTACAGGTTCCTGACCTTCCTTTACATTTCTTCCCTATTGGAAGAGTCAGTAGAATATACAGGCCTCTGAGTGAATGTACATGAGTTGAGAAGAAGCACTTTGGAGACTCCTGCCATTCTACCTGCTCTGTTTCCAAAGCCTAACACTTTAGAGGGGACTTTTGAGATACCTTGTAGGCTATCCATCATGCCTCTGGGCAACATCACGTTCAAATTTTCTGGGAAAGGTGATGAGCAACCCTGCTCTTAACACCATTAGATACACTGATTCTACAGCTCTCTTGATAAATTATTACCTGTTTGCAGACATTTATGGTTAGATGATTCTTTCAAAAATCTGACTTATATTATCATTAACATTAGTCTGAGTTTTCTAATGACATCATGAGAAACAGAGACATTACTCTCCTTTACTAAAGAAATAGCCGCTGATTTACATGAAAACCTATGTCAACCCCCTTACTAGTTCTGATTTGTTTGTTTTCTGCCCCAGATAAGAAGAATTTTATTAGGCTGTTTTTTTGCATAATACATTTTCCAAACATTTGGCCATTTTTTGGGTTACTTTCCTTTGGAACTTCTCCCAGCTTCCTTAGTTGTGGGTTTGTAAACTTAAATGCTGAGAAGCTTGTAACCTGAATATATGGATGGAACAGATGTTCCAGGAGAGTTTTTGGCTCTAAAGTGTTATTTCAAACCAGCGGTCTGTATTTGCTTGGCACTGAGGAACTAGCTAATGTTGTGTGTTTCCTCTCTACCTTGAGTATCTTGTCCCTGACACGTCATCTCAGCCCTCCAGATTCCTGATCTTGGAGCTCCTTGCAAAGTTTAATGGATCTCCTGCCTTTAGGTTAGCTCTCTCTGTATGTAGCTCATGCCTTTCTTCCCAAGTTTAATAAATATGGGTTATAATAGCACTTTAAAGTAGTTCATTTCCCTGTGGAAATGAACAAGGTCAAATGTGGAAGAATAAAATATAAAATAATAGCAAAATGTTGACGGAGCAAACAGAAATCTCTGAGATTCTACTATGCTGACACAGCACTCTCTAGAGATAAGCACAATCAATGTTTCAATGTAAACTCTGAGACTGGGTGTGTGTTTAGAATGTGTGTACACATTTATACATGTGTGTATTTATGCCTGTGTGAGGTGTATCTGTATTTGTGTACCTTTGTACACATCCCCCTTTTGAATGCCTACATTGTATTCTATTGGACAGATGCAGCTACTTCATTGAGTAACTGATCAGCATTTATGTTTCGGTAATTTTTGCTATTATGAACAATGTATCAATGAATATTTTTCATACATATTCATATTTTTGCCTATTTTCCTTGAGATAAATTCTGAGGAATGGGATTTGGGGATCAAAGCGTATATGCATTTTTAAAATTTAAATATATATTACAGAATTACACTTCTCAAAGTTGATGTTTCTCTCAAAGGGCACAAGAGCTTTGCAGCACTCCCTTTTCAGCATGTTCTCATTTTAAATAATATTTTTCTGATAGGTAACTTTCTTGTTATCCAATAAAGTTCAATGTTTTTTGTGTTTATTCCCATATTTGCTTTGAAAATTATACAGCTGACTGAATCATACCTTACTTGTAGTTCACTGAATTTTTAAAAATTTCATTCTTATACAAAGTTAGTAATTTCTCAATAAACCTAGCTTGTTAATAGTGATGCTGTTTTGTGAGCAAAGGGATTTTCTTATGGAACTAGAGAGGAATAAGCTAGGAGAGGAATACTGGTTGATAGAGTTATCTCTGAATTGAGGAAAAGGACTCGCATGACCTCTATCAGTCAAAGTAACCTTGGAAAATTGCTAACCATTGGGAATAGCATACCCTGGGCAAGAGAATTCCAAGCATTTATTCTGGTTGGGAAGAGAAGGCAGTGGAAATAGGGGATATTAAAAAAAAATCAGAGAATGGAATCAGGATGCAAAGGTAATTCTAAAAGAATGGAAACTAGACAGTAGTTGCATTGTTTTCTAGTGTGGCAGCTGTTATCCCCTTATCCATTTATTCACATAGCTGTAGTATCTCTAGGTAGAATATTATTAAAGAGCTGCACTGCTTTCTTTTCTTTTTTTAAATTTAATTTAATTTATTTTTTATACAGCAGGTTCTTTTTTTTTTTTTTTACGGTACACGGGACTCTCACTGCTGTGGCCTCTCCCGTTGCGGAGCACAGGCTACGGACGCGCAGGCTCAGCGGCCATGGCTCACGGGCCCAGCCGCTCCGCAGCATGTGGGATCTTCCCGGACCGGGGCACGAACCCGTGTCCCCTGCATCGGCAGGCGGACTCTCAACCACTGCGCCACCAGGGAAGCCCCAGCAGGTTCTTATTAGTTATCTATTTTATACATATTAGTTCTTATTAGTTATCTATTTTATACATTTATTAGTTATCTATTTTATACATATTAGTGTATAGATGTCAGTCAGCACTGCTTTCTAAAATCATTGCTTTCCACTTATGACACGTTTTAAGAGGTGAAGACCTGAAGTGTCCTTTAGCTCAAAGAAGCGTTCCTTGACCATTCTATGTCAAGTAGACCGGGCCCACCCCTGTCACTCACTATCCATGCCATCCTGTTATTTCCTTCACAGCACTTAGCACACGCTGAAATGATCTCATTGACTAGTTTACTTGCTTATGGTCTGTATTTCCCAATTGGAATGGAAGCTCCATGAAGACAAGACCTTGTTCTTCACTACCTCCCCAGCACCTAGAACACGGAAAATATAGTAGATGTATTTATTGAATAAATGAATTAACTCTGAAGTTTCTCAATACAGCAACCCCAAATTTAAAGAGTCATATTTTATTTTCATGGTAATTCTCAATTAGATTGAATAAGTGTTCATGGACTACCTGGCGTGTGCCAGGTAGATAGACTCAGGTACTGGGGATGTAGCGGTGAAAGGAGAGATGTGATTTTTCCTTCCATGGGGCTTACAGTCTAGCAGATGAAAAGTCACACAAAAAGTACAGCACACTCTTTAAAATAAAAATATTACTTTTCCGAAGATATTTTCTTGGTAGAGTTGAGTGTGAGCTCCCAGTCAAGTATGCTCAGATAGAAATCTGTAACCTAGCGATTGACCTCCTTGAAAAAAGGGCTCTGACCTCTGATTGTGGGTAGGGCCACAGTTTGGTCAATGCTTAGAGCTGTGAACGTTTTTAGTATACCTTTATACTCTTCATATCTGTTTAGGACTTTAACCCCCAAGTGCATCTTATAGCAGGTAGAGGCCATTTAGTTGCACTATTATTTTTTTTTAAACTTTTTATTTTATATTAGAGTGTAGTTGATTTACAATATTGTGTTTGTTTCAGGTATACAGCAAAGTGATTCAACTATACATATGCATGTATCTATTCTTTTTCAAATTCTTTTCCCATTTAGGTTGTCACATAATTTGAGCAGAGTTCCCTGTGCTGTACAGTAGGTCCTTGTTGCACTATCATTTGTATTTAAATCAAGCTGATTAAAGTTTAAATAAAGCTACTTGGGAAAATAAGAGTCCAGCTATAGCAACTATGCCTACAATGGTAGGTATCTCTATCACAAACCTTACACACTATACATTGTATTGGGTCATTTAGGACAGTTGGCAAATGGTTAAGGGTTTCATTTTTCCAAAGGAGCCCAGTGGCATTTGGCTTTGTACTCTGATTTGAAAAATTAAAACTCCATCCTATTTGTAAGTCCTCCAAATATCATCTAGGCCTCAGGCCAACTCTAATTTCACAAGCAGATTAAATGATGTGGGATTTTAGCTCTTTTTCTTGGCAAACGTTGTAAGCAATTGTGGCCTCTTTTATTTGGTTTGTGTGAAGCAGTGAGTGTTCTGTTGTGCCGATTTCAGCTGGCGGCTGGGAGTGTACAAAGGACAGATGCGGAGAAGTAAGAAATGAAGACAATGCTTGTCACTGCTCAGAGGACTGCTTGGCCAGGGGAGACTGCTGTACTAATTACCAAGTGGTTTGCAAAGGTACATGTTTCCTCGGGTTGGCTTGATCTTTGAAAGAATAAAAACTGGAGATGTTTGAAGAGACCTTGGATATTGTGGCTGTATCACCTTGGATATGGGCTTGGGAGGCAGGAGGGAGTTGTCCTTCCTAATTTCTCATGCTTCTTTCTTAGTTTTGCTTCTCTGCATTTCACTGATCTGAAATAACAAGGAAATAACCCCAAGTGCCATAATTAGATACAGCCGGAATAATGAGGAGATTTCTAAAAGAGTTCCTGCCTTGGTCCTAGGTCAGGTTTCCTAGAAGCAGAGCCTGAGACAGGAATTGTGTGTATGGAATTTATTGGAAGAGTGCCCTGCAAGAAAACCGTATAAGGGAGCAGGGGATGTGGGAGAGGGGAAAGTAAGCAAGGATGTGGCCTCAGGGGAGGTCTCACCTTGGTCTGCCCTACTGCGGGCTCTGGAAGGTAAATCCCAGAGTCCTTACCTTTGAGGCAAGGGGCATGGCTTTTGTACTCACTGGCTGTAAGCTGTAAGGCAAAGCACCAGCAGCAGCATGGGGATGGGGGTACTAGCTGCTAAAGGGGATGGGACACCAATAGCTCCTGCTATACCCCAAAGCCATACATGCATGTGTGCTGACTTTGTGTGGCTGAGTGTCAAATATGATGGTTTTATTCCAATAATAAATACTACTCAATGGACTGCCAAACATATAAAAATATGCAGTTTCTGTCTTTAAGGATTTTTAAGCCACCATCGCACCCACTTCTAAAGTTAATGGAAGGATCCAAGGATCTTTGTGTAAAGTTTGCAAGTCATTTTTTAGTGTCTAAATTAAGTCCTCTTCCTAGCTGTGACATGGAACATTTAAATAGAGTTTCTGTTCAAATATTTTGGGGGAAAAGCAAATCAGTTCTGAAATATGCATAGTGTTTATTTATGGCAAGACATACTGCTTGAATGCTGAGTTTGAACATTTTTCCTACCCCAGATGATTATTGGAACTGTTGATAAAGCATAAAACTCGTTGAGAATTTATTTCCTTTTCCCTTTTATTTCCCTAGTAAATGTACCAATAAGCCACAAAGGCTATTAGAAGAGAAAATAAAGTCCTAAGTATCACTGGTCGTTGAATCATGAAATGCTGGCTTTTGCTGGTTTAAAATTCTAGTTGCAGTACTTTTGTAGGGCCCATATGTACGCCTGGGTTATTACACGTGTGGTAAAGCTTCCCTATTTTAAGGAGCATGGTACTTACACAATTGTCAGTGGTTAGATTCTTATTGACCAGGGAGATCTCCAGTGCTCTTTACATGGGAGCAATTTCTCCAAAGTCTTGGTCACAAATGTTACTTATGTTCAAGACATATGCTTTTTTTGTTTTAGGAGAACTTAAAGCAAATGCTTTTTGATAATTTTCATTTTCTCCAAAGTAAGCTTCATTTTGTATCTAAGCTCTTTTCTGTTCTCTATTCTTGGTGGGAGTAACTCAAGAAAGACATGGCTTTATGCTTCCAGATCTTAGTGGAAGATAAAAGTGAAAGATAGCATTGGTTTTATTCCTAAGTGCAAGGGCTATTCATGGATCCATTGGCGAATAACCTCTCTATTGCAATATTCCATCTATCATCTCTGAGTAGCCTAAATCTTTTTCCCCAACTAAAGGGAAGTTGTGCCATGTTTTCTACGGCTATGAGATGTTTGGTGGCCTAGGAAAAAATGTTCTGTCTAATGACCAAACAGTTTATTTCTGGAGGGAAACAAACATGGAATTTTGTTCGCTGACGCCACTGGTGTTTTTATCTACAAACCATTTAGACTCGGAAGGCTCAAATAAACACCACTTGGGGTTATTAAATCTAGACTTTCCCATCATGTATGGGTGTAGTTTAGTAAGCCAAAACAGACACTAGGCTTTATTTCAGAAGTTCTTTTTAGATGGCGTCCCATAAACAATGAGTATCAAACAGGACACAGGTCCTGCAATTATACACTTCAAGGCTCTGGATATTTATAATTAGATTCATCAAAAAGTCTACCCATTTTTCCTTACAGGAGAGTCCCATTGGGTAGATGATGACTGTGAGGAAATAAAGGCCCCAGAATGTCCTGCAGGGTGAGTGCATTTTATGAATATTATACAGTTTTAAATATTTATTGATAAAATATCACAGGCTATGGATGGGTAAATAGTTAAAAACAAGGTAAAACTGAAATCCTCTTATATAGGCAAACTTACGAGTACTTCTGAGTAATTTACCAGTCGAATGCTGGAATGTGCATCTTGAAGTAGGGAATTAAAAAACTTTTTTTTCTCCTATCACCTGCACATATCAGAGACTGAATATCCTCTGTATCTCACCTTAGCTGAAGATTTTACGAAGTATGTATAAATAATGCTGAAGAAGAAAAGAAACATTTCTGGCAGTGATTTGGTTTGTTTTCCTGTGTTTTTTCCTGAAGTGCTGCTTTTGCTTTTTGTTTTTTTGGTGACAGTAGTGGTGGTGGGGTGGCTGAAGGGAGGACTACAGAATGTCTCAAAAATATTATCTGCGATGGTAACTCCTACCAGATGCTACAGAAACTTGACAAACCACTACAGCCCTGCTTTGCTGGGATACAGCCAAACTTGAGTGACACCCCACAGCTCAAGTGGGACCAGCATAAGACACTTATTACGCCTTCCAGGAAACTGTTGCAAATTCATGGACCCTTAAAATGCCTGGCAGAAAATAAAATGTTCTACAAATGTGTTTTCATGAATGTATTTGATCGAGTTCTTTTCGTTTTAGGCAGCAGAGCCTGGGACACAAAATCCAAGAATTTAAATATTTTTATTTTTGTCTCCTTTTTAACTTTCATGAGCTACTTGAACTTCTTTGGACTTTTAGAATGGGATGGCAATAGTTTCTGAATGTTTAAAATGTGTTCAGTTATTTTGGAGGTGAAAGCAGTCTATGTGGTAGAAGCGTAAAATTATAATAGTTATGATAATAATGAACTCATATAGTATTGTTCTAAGTTCTTTATATGTGACTCTATTTTAAATGAGTCATTTAAAATATGCCTCATTTGGGACTTCCCTGGTGGTCCAGTGGTTAAGATTCTATGCTCCCGATGCAGGGGGCCTGGGTTCGATCCCTGGTCAGGGAACTGGATCCCGCATGCTGCAACTAAAGATTCTGCATGCCGCAACTAAAAAGATCCCGCATGCCGCAATGAAGATCCCGCGTGCCGCAACTAAGACCCAGCACAGCCAAATAAATAAATAAATATTTTTTTAAATGCCTCATAAGAAATGTAGCTTCAAGTAAATTCAAGCCCGTGCTTGCTGAATTATCTTCAAACTATTAGAAACAGTTTTGCACATAGTTTAGCATCTCAAGTCTGATCGAACAACTGTATCTTTAGAATATAACAAAAGGCCTATTTCATCAGTCCTGCCCTAGTTAGGTGGATAGTCTAGTTCTTTATTGATTGATTTTTAGATCTTCAACAATTTTAATTATTTTTGAAATTATTTTGTAATTAAACTTAAAATAATTTTTGTATAAGTATTTAGTTCTAGTGACAGGAGTACTACTGCTATTAATTTCATCTCCCTCCCTTCCTCCCTCCCTCCCTCCCTCCCTCCCTTCCTTCCTTCCTTCCTTTTTTCTTGTATGTGATAAATATTTGTTGAAGCCCTACTATGGGTCCACAAAATAAAAGATGAATAAGACACAAACTGTGCTTTGAAACGAGTGAAGAAGGTAAACATGTTAATATAGCAATATAATATAGTATAATGTATATATGAATGATAAAAGAGGTATTAATTAATATCTTAAAGGGATTCAGAAGCATGACACCTAATACTATGAAAGAGGAAATCTTAAGCTGAATTTTAAAGAATGAATAGGAGTTTTTCAGGTAGCAAACGGGAGAATCAATATTCCAGGCAAATATAGCGGCTTTTTACATTGTGAAAAACCTTGTTTGCAGTGCAAGAGGCAGCAGTGGAGAAAGTACATTAGGGGAAATCTGGAGTCCAGTCCGTTCCCTGGTCATTTAACTCTGCACTTAAGTTGCCACAAATGTTATGTGGCTAGAAGCCCAGGCTTGTACAGAATCCTCACTTGAAGTTTCATCTTGGAAACCCTCGGTTCCAATTATTGAGAATGACTAGGCATAAAGCAAAGCTGTGACAATAATTTTTCTAAAGCTTAATGTGTTACTGTTTAAGGTTTGTCCGCCCTCCATTAATCATCTTCTCTGTGGATGGTTTCCGTGCATCGTACATGAAGAAAGGCAGCAAGGTCATGCCTAACATTGAAAAACTAAGTAAGTCATTTTCATACTGTGTTCTTATCTGTAATCCATGATCTGCCCAGTAGCCACTTAGCTGTCGGTTTTGAGATGTATGGACACATGACTTTACCATTTGGAGTTCAAAAGTGAAGGTAGCACATGTCTTTGCTCATTTATAGAATGGATTTGCATACATGAGGTGATTCCTGGTTGTTCTCTTGCTCTAATACCTGAATTCTGTTTCTAGGGTCTTGTGGCACTCACTCTCCCTACATGAGGCCCGTGTACCCGACAAAAACTTTCCCTAACTTATACACTTTGGCCACTGTAAGTATTTTTTCAAGTGGTGTAGAATCAAAGCACTGATTTCATGCTGAAATGACTTAGAGAGATTTAAAAAACATGTTCCTTAGTGTTCAAAGAAAATCTTTCTCTTTTTCATCTTACCTGTATCAGTTGTTTATAGTAAATGCCTTTTACAACTCTGTGGATGACTGAACTTCATTGCAATTTTAAAACCTTTTTTTTTTTTCAACTGCAGTTCTGTCTGCATATATACATTCAACCTCTCAAATACCACAGGAGCTATTCTTTATTTTCCGAATTTTCAAATAAAAAATGTTGACTTCAGAGCTGCTATGTTTAAATTTTCAGATACTCCCAATTCTACCTTGCTTTCTTCTTTAAAAAATATAATTTATTTAGTTATTTTTTGTTTGGAGTAGAAATAAAACCTAGGAAAAAGGAATAGTGTATTTAGAAACTTTGGAGGCACATAAGTAAATTTCATTCTAAGGGGTAATTTATTGTAATAAAAATTATCGTCATCTTATTAAATGCAACAGTTAAAAAACATCCCAATATTAAATTTTTATAATCATGTCAAGTTTCACAGATGGCTTATAATTAGTCCATAGATAATATTCCTGTTTGCTAAGACAGACACGTATAGAGGTTATATATGTCTTATATAAAATTGGAAATTAAATATTGTTATAAAACCTTCTATGACAAGAAAATTTATGATAGAACTATTATGTGTGGATTATTTTGACAATAAATTTGCTTTTCCACAAAGGGCCTATATCCAGAATCACATGGAATTGTTGGCAATTCAATGTATGATCCTGTATTTGATGCCACTTTCCATCTTCGAGGGCGAGAGAAATTTAATCATAGGTGGTGGGGAGGTCAACCGGTGAGTTTTGCATTTTTTTGTGTGTCTGTGCCTTGAAACATTTCACCCACCCCTAAATTTGTTACCTGTTGAAAAGATGCATTTAATTTCCTCATACTTGGCAATGTTTCTGTCTTTTGATATTGTATATATATATGTGTGTACATAATATATGTGTATCTATATGTGCATATAATATGTATGTGCATGTGTATTATGTATATATATACGTATGTGTTAACATATGTGTGTATGCAATGTATATATACTGTATATACATATGTTTATGTGTCTATGTTTATACATGTGTGTATGTGTATGTGAGGTTATGATTATAAAAGTGTGCGATGATAAGGATCTCCATTAGGGTGACAGTGGTAGAAATGGTGACATAGGGGTAACTTTCAGAAATATTTTGAAGAAGGAATACTCAGATCTTATTGATTTACTAGATTTGTGGACACAATGAAAAAGAAGTGAATGACATGACTGCCACAAAATTTTAGCCCAAGCGCCATATGATCAGGAACAGGGAAACTTGCTGGGAAAAAAAATCTCAATGAAACCCACAGTAAATTTATGAATTCTTCTGTTTAATCCATTTTTTAAAAAATCTTGGAAGTTACGTATAAGTGGAATCTACCTTGGTTCTGGACCAGCAGATTGATACTTTGAAAGAAATCATCCTATTTACTTCAGATCAAATGGCTGGGCAGAAAGTGAAAAGGGATATAGGTGGCTTTCTGCACAATATTTTTCCTGTGACTGTGTGTATGTGTACGGTCAGGCAGCTTGCTTTGGTCAGAGGTGAGCAAAGCAGCAACATAAATCCACAGCTGTTTAATGTGCAGAATTGAACTAAGTGCTTGTGACCCTGGGTAGAAGGATCCGAATCCCCGTAGGAACACATGCCAGTACACACAGTCAATCAGAAACACGTAGAAGAAGGATGGCAAATGGTTCCATCTCATGTTTACTCTGACTGGGGGCCACGGCTCCCTGGAACACTGGTGGGAAGGGGGGCTGGGAGGCTTTTGTGCAATCTGCCATGGCATGAAGACTGGGCAGTCTGCACATATCCACGTACCTATCATCCCCAAATGATCTCCTACCTGGAAATGTTTGCTTCAGTCTATGGGCTAAATAGAGAATATAAAGTATGAAAAAAATGGTATTGCTCTTTGAGAAAAGGTCATCTATGACAAAAAAATTCATATTGCATAATCAGTATGCATGGTTAAATATGGGCTTTTCATTTAAAAAAAAGTTGGAAGACTTGTATATCTGTAGAAGTGTTTCTTTCTATCAGAGGTTCTGATTCTGCTGTCTTTATTCAGGCTAGACTCCCAGAAGTCTGTGATGTCTTACGTTGTAAGCAAAGTGAAATTTGTTTACAGTGTGGATTTCCCAAACAAAGTTTATGATGGAGGAAGATTTTAGGTATAAATAAAATAATTGAAATTTGAGTCTGTCAAGAGCTGTTGCTAGTTGGTGTTTTATATTAATTTTGTCATGGAAGCAAACCTGCTTGAAGAAACACAAAGGATATAAATAGTAATTTTATCAAATTGGATCAACTTCCACTGAGTGTGGATATTAGGCTTCCTCTGGGTTGGCATGACTCAGAAGATGAGTCCGCATATTCATTAACTCCTGCAGAAACAGAGCAGACGGAAAGCTGTGAACCTGCTCAATGAAGTGAAGTCTGTTTTAACCCTGTTTGCCTGTTTCCTCACTCACTCTCTAAGACGACACATTTCACTAAGTTTAGTAATTCCCTAGTGCTGATGGAGATTTGCACTGAAACTGATTTGTGTTTCTGTCTATCTTCTTGAACAAGATGCCACCATAAGAAATCCAAGGAGCACAGTAGATATCATTTAAAAACATGTTTTATAGAAACTTGGCACATAGGAAAAATATATGGACAGGAACTATAAGAAACTACAGTATGAGTATAAGAAATTATAAGTGCTATAAGAAAAGATGAGCCTTAATAAATACTCCTTAAGCGTAAGCGGCTTGTATATTTCACAGTGAAAAAATAATTGGAGTAGAGAAAATATTTATAAAAATCTTAAATAGGTAATTAAGTCAAACAACTTATTTTTTACTGAGTGATTAAACCATGAAAGACATTTGGCTAAATAATATATGAGTCATATTAAATGGTGAATAAGAACCATTCTTATTCTAGTTTGAAATCTTATATATGACATGAGGCATTTGTAGTGTCCATTCAATTTGAATTGCGCCATTCAACTTCCAAAAATAATTTCTATAATTTAATTTTATTTTTAAAACCCTGATATAGCCACTTTAGCAAAGTTGAGTCTGCTTTTAATTTGTTGATCTTCAGAATGCACTATTAAAAGTTGTCATTCACTGTACGATCCTACATTTCTCCTACATATTATAATGGGATTCCTTTTCATGTTGTTTTGAAACTATTTACTTTTTTCTCATTACAAAAGTATGTTCCATACTC
The DNA here is from genome assembly GCF_003676395.1 of Aethalodelphis obliquidens. Taxonomy (NCBI): domain Eukaryota; kingdom Metazoa; phylum Chordata; class Mammalia; order Artiodactyla; family Delphinidae; genus Aethalodelphis; species Aethalodelphis obliquidens. Next base: position 7,055,753 of record NW_020838023.1, on the reverse strand, counting down.
TTAACAGAGTGCCATAAGTGTGTTTGTTTCTTTGAAAAATCTCTCCATTCTAATCCTGCAATTTCTAATACTAAGATAACTCAGTGAGGAAATTGCCTGTTCCGTTCAAAGCTGGACTCAGAGAGGTAGAGAGTGAGTGAGACTCCACAGGGCCCACTACGTGTGACGATTTGAGAGATGAGTCCAGCACCCTACCATGGTGCAAGTCCTCTGGAGCCATAGTTTCTGGAGGAAGGAGGATTCTTTTTAAAAATTAAAAAAAAATTTAATTGAATGAAAGATTCTTTAAACTCTATAGTGCTTTACAATTTTCAAAAGTTTCACACACGATATCAGATAATCCCATAATAACCCCCCTTCTTTCCCCTACCTTTATATTGCCCCCTTCCCCTTCCCTCTCCTCACTGGTAACCACTAGTTTGTTCCTTATATCTGTGAGTCTGCTTCTTTTTTGTTTTATTTACTAGTTTGTAGCATTCCTATTACTTCTCAAGTTGCTGGACCTATGGTGGTTTTCGGCCAGCATTGGTGATGCAATGAGTTGGTCCTGAGACCATCCTTGTGAATTACTGTAGTGTAAGAACACAGGAAAGATGGCAGGTTCAAGAAAGAGATAGCAAAGAGAAGAAGAATGACATTAGAGTAGGAGTGAACTTCCAGGCCAAAGGGATTGGCCTGATGGAAAATGTTAGTCTTTGCTTACCACTTTGTCTAACAGGTGACTTTCTTTTTTATTTTTTCCAGGAAAATTTTACCTTTTCTTTATTGTGTTTCTTTTCCATATACTGCGATAAATCTATATTTCTTTCTCATTTTACTGTATCATAATGTACCTAGGATAGACTCTACTCTCCTGGTCCCTTTGCTGCCAGGCTCATTTCTCTTTCAAATTTCACTGTAAGCAACCTTTTCTAAGTAGATTTCACTAAGCTCCCTCAGCCCTCGCTAAGCTCAGGGACCCACTTTTGGGTTTTCTTGTTATTTCTATCATAATTGTGACCATATCATTTGAAATTATTCACATAATCTGCTTTCGTCTATGGGCCCCATGAGGGTAGAGATTGATTTATTTATCTCTTTATTCACAGGACCTAACCCACAGCCTAACACATTTAGGTGTCCATTTATTATGTTTTGGATTGAACTGTTCTACAGCCCCATCTGAGGCGTGTTTGCCTGTACTTCTTCCTGGATTTCGTCACTCACCTTCTTCTGGCCCTAATCACCTGGAAAGAGCCACACTGGTTCACAGTCTATTCTGCTGCATCCCCGAACCCTCACATCTTTAGTTTGTTCCTACTCTTGAATCTCAGCGATTGATTTACTCCTGCTGATACTAGGGCCCCGCCCATTCCTCTGGTGTCCCAGAATTCTATTTCTTCTACCTCTGTGCTTTAGAATGCAAAGGAATAATTTCCCTGCAAAGAACTGCTAGGAAGACTACAATAGTAGTTCATGGTTTTCAAAAATGTTTTTTTGCATGTTTTCCTTTTTAAAACATCTCCCCTTCTCCCACAGCTGCATATTCTCCTGAATTTGAGAAAGTGTTGGATTTCGCATTTAAATGCTCCTGGTCCCAGTGGGAGTTTTCTTTTCTTTTTTTTTTTTTATTCCTGATAACATATCAAGAAGGTACAATATTATTTCCATTTGTCCCCTTTTCAAAATGTAACATCTAGGACACAAATGTTGAAAACTCTGCCTCTAGATAAAGGAAAGCAATGGACGAAATACTGGGATTAAAGGTGGGAAGGCCAGACTCAGTGTCTTCTTAGCTAATTATTTTTTAGCTGTGTTGTTTGGCCCAGCGCTGAGGAAATACAGATTACATTCAAATTCAGAATGGGAAATGGGAAATTATAATTCCTATTTCTCTGAATTAACAAGAAACTAGTTTTATGATTTCTGTTTTATGATTCTCCCTCCCCTGCGCCTCCTCCACTTCATAGACCAAGAGGCTCCTTTTAATTTATCTTCCTTTGGACCAATATTTTACTGCACTTTTTTCTCTGTAATTACTAGATTTAACTTTAGAGTTCTGAAATATAATATGTAACTTGCAAAGGAACTTTTATAACTGCTCATGATCTGATTTAACTTAAGAAACTTTCTTCATGCTTCAGTTTCATACCATTTGCCAAACCTTTGACCGACCAGCTTCATTACTGCTAGGGTCCTTTCCTTTGAGATTTTAAAATGTTTTTTTAATTCCAAGTATTCTCTCTTATTTGTTCATTCTTTGCACTTTTCTGACCATGCTCCCAATTTTCTTTTAGAAAATGTGGCCAACACGACTTGTACCAAGAAGCAGGGAGGAATTTTTTGCATCTTTTTTGGAAGACATAAATAAAAAAATTTTACCTTTAGCTTGTCTTCATAGTTCACATTGCTTTTCACAACCGGTTAATTTTTTTTTTTTTCTGATTACCAAGATGTTAATTGTCACTACAAAATTTTGGGGAAGTACAGACAAGTACAAAAAACCAATGATTCTGATTTTGCCACTGGGATAATTTTAGCACCCTCACATCTGTCGTCTCCCCTAGTGCTCTTTCCTTATACCATTGCAAAGACTCCTTTGGTGATCATTCCCCCTGAGGGTTAATAAGTTAAAAGTTACTTATAGGGCTTCCTGTTGCTCTGATAATGCCAACATCAGCATGTATTCCACAATATAACTTTTGAAAATGTAGGGTCATCATTTGACAAAATTGTATTAAAAAATTTTCCGTTAGAAAACCCCAGATTGATTTTACATTTCATATCTGCCAAATATTGCCTAATACAACTTCCTTGGAAATGTCAAGGCACCACAGTTTCTAGGAAGTTGTTTGGCTGTGCGTGCACCAAGGATGTGTCTCTGAAACTAAAATAAGTATGCGAATAGATCACTTAATATAAGAAATTGATCTCTTTGGGATCTGAGGTGGCTTTGAGGCACCTGCAGGGTGTCCAGGACTCGGCTTGAGTTCACCTTCTTGCTAAAGGAGGCACTGACACAAGACTGTATGAAACTCCAGGACCCATTTGAGTCCTCCTTGGCTTGAGGATACCCAGAAATGCCAGAGTTTATCTGTAAAGCAGAAGGATACTTTGGACCAAACCCTGGTAGGATGCTTAGAGCAATCTGAGGTCCTGATCTCTCTGGTCCATCCTAATGGGACAAGGACTCCACCTTTCCCATGCTAATGACATCCGCTGGCAGCTCAGCCCTCCAGGAATCTGGTAGGATGCTGTATGCTCTCCTGCCCCATCCCTCACTTGCCAGCTGCAGCAGCTGTGATTTTGGAGCTGGGGGTTTCCAGTCCTCCCCAGGGGCCTGGGAATCCTTGCAGAATTCTCCCAGGCCAGGCGTTCCAGACCTTTCTGAGGCCATGGCCAAGCTCCTGAATGCCCCACACCTCCAAATTGCCCCTTTCCTCAAAAAACAAAGATTTTAACTGGAGTAAATAAAATACTATCAAATTCTGGAGACAAAGAAACCAGAAAGGAGGTTGGTTGCAACTCGTAGACCATTTTTGTTTTGGTCTCGTAAAAAACCAAGCTACACTTCTTTTTCCTGTTTGCCTCCTAAAGCTAAGGGGTTTCTTCCACGGACTTCTATTCAATGGGACACTGGCCATTCTAAGTTGTTTTTAGTGTCCTGAAAATAACTGGATTATATTTATTTCCATTAACACAGAATAATTAAGATGAAAATTGATCTAGTGTTTACCAAATGCTAAAACACTGTTTTTAAGGACTTTACATGTATTAACTCATTAAAGCTCAGAATAATCCTATGCGCTAGGTAATATTATCTATATTTTAAAGGAATGTAGAGACCTTAAATAACTAGCTGAAGGATCACGAGGCTAGTAAGTGACAGAGGCAAGGCTTAAAATGCAGCTAGCTGGTCGCTGGGCTCAGGTTCTTAACTGCCGTATCTTCTACCTCCCAACAGCATGAGCTGGAAAGAATATACATATATTGGCCACTCCACGGGGCATGAGGGATCTTAGTTCCCCAACCAGGGATCGAGCCCATGCCCCTTGCAGTGGAAATGCAGAGTCTTAACCACTGGACTGCCAGGGAAGTCCCTGGAAAGAATATTTTAAAAGTCTTAGTGACATGCTTGGTTCACCTAACTTATCCCAGGAATTTACTCCTAAAATTCCACTTACTAAAAGGCTAAGTAAAAGGTACAAGGGGAAAACCAGAATAAAAAATAGCCCCTTTCCCCCATTTCATTCACCTCATTTAAAACAAAACAAGACAAAGCTAGGTTCCGAGATCCTGGCATCTGTGTGCCAAATTGGGGTTTTCCTCTGTAGGCTTTCAACAGTCAAGGAAACATATGGTCACTCGGGGTCCTTTGATGAGCAGAATTCTGCCATGTAAGTGAAATGTTCAAAACAATGATCAGAAAAGACAGGTACAGAAGAGACTCTTGAGATGAAATAAAAGTTTTTAAAAAAAGAGCCACTATAATCGTAGCAGAGCTTGAAAGCTTTTGCAGAGAATGTATTGAATAACATTTATGGAAAGAATAATTCTGACTTCCAGATGTGAAAAATAAAAGGTTGCAAATATTGGGAAATTTATGGTGGGGTATGGTAAAGTATAACATATCTGAGCTAATATATTTTAAAACCTTTTTCTTCTTTGACCCAAACCCAGAATATGTTCTAAGCCTCTTATATTTTCCTCATTAGCTATGGATTACAGCCACCAAGCAAGGGGTGAAAGCTGGGACTTTCTTCTGGTCTGTGTAAGTTACCTCTATTTTGTCAATGTAAAATTACAATTATGATTCCATTTAAGAAACATTCATTCAATTTGATTTCACTTCAGTTAAATGTTAATATACTCCAACATATGAATATTTTCTGATTCAAAATAACCCTCCATTTTTTTTTTAAGAGATCCTCTCTGTCTTTTTCCCTCTCCATTCTCTTTTCCTCTTCTCTCTCTCTTTTCCCCCATCTTTTCTTAATAGAATGTAAGGAAGATTTTCTCTCCTACATCTAGTCACCCTTTAGAATTTTCTGTCCCTGTTTATAGGTTTTTGGTAACTTGGCACCTAAGGAATGTATATTTCTCAGGCTATTTATTGCTGTGATTTGAATTATCGTTTTCTATAAATATATTACAACATTCTATATTTATTTGGGTTCACAACTTTAAAAATCGAATATGGTCTCAGACAGCTGATGTAGTGGTCTAGAGACTGGAAACTCCAGACAGGAGACAAGAGGAAGTCTCTGTTTCCACCCCATTTTCCCACTGAGCTCCAGGATTTCCCTAATAAGAAAAAAGGAACTACTTCTCTTCCCCGCAGAGGTGATGGGGGGATTAGTAGTTAATGTTCATAAAATAGCCTTAAGATGAAACTTACCTAATAAAAGTGTCAACATGTTGATTACTTTTGAGGCTCCTTAGTAAGAAAAGGAATCTGTTTCAACTTTCATGGGGATTTTGTTCCCACTGAGATGTTCTTTCCATCTTTATTTTTTTTAACCACCTAAAGCTGTTTCCATATTTGCCTCTTATGCCGTAACAAAAATATGACTATTCTGTAATAGTGCACTGAGAGCAATCACAGGTTCAGATTAACACAGAATGGTACCATCTATATTCTCCAAATTCAGGAATAAAGGTAGCTTTTTCAGATTTGAAGGGCTAAATTGAAATTGGGTTTGGTGATTTGAAGCTAACACAGAGTGTCCCTTAACAGTCTCCCACCCCCCTTTTTAAAAAGAGATTTTCTCTGTTGAGAAATAAGCATATGTTAGAAATGACATGTAGATTTACCAATTTAATCTTATGCATTACATTTTTTAACCTTTGATTGCCATTGATACTTATAGAAGTGATTTCTTCTGCTCCACAACATATTTGGCTGGTAGAATGGAGAGGTGCCAACGGCAGAATTAATACCTAGTCCCCACCCTTTACCCCCCGAAACTGCCGCAGAGCTTCATTGAAAAGCCTTAGTGTTCCGGTTTTGAATGGTAATTTTTTCCACCCATTTCAAACCTTATAAGAAGGTAGCTTTTTTGCTCCAAAGATGTCTGTAGTTTGCTTTGCTTCTCAGACTATTCTTTTATTTCTATATCCCGGAAGTGACTTGGATTCATTTTCTTTCTTTCTTTTTAAAAAATCTCTTTAGAACTTAAAAAAACTTGTCATACTTCCAGGTATTTAATAATTTAATATTTAATATGTCAAGGAAATCTACACGTCATAGATTCTGAAAATTTTAAAATTTAAAACCAGATTCAGCCATAGACTTAGACTTTAAAGGTCATCTTTTTAACCTGGTTCCATGTTGCAACCTAGAATTAGTCTAGCTTTTCAAAAGATAGCATTTCATTTCAAAATCATCCTCAGCTGAGTCTCCATTACATTCTTTTATGTCAATTCATGTTCAAAGGCAGTAATTCCCTTTATATATGGGTGTCTAGATTGATTCCAATCCCAGCTCTGTCACATAATAAAGTGCTGACCTTGGACAGGTGATTTAATGTCTCGATAAATGAATGTCCTCATCTTCAACTAGGAATGATAGTGTCTTCATCATAGGGTATCGTGAAGGTAGAATGAGTTAACTTATTTAAAGTGCTTAGTAGGGTACTTAGTACATAGAGAACGGCCAATAAATGGTATCTGTTTTCTTATTCACATTACCTCTTTCAACAATGACCAGAAAATGGCTATATATGACCTAAGGTAATTTGTTCCCCTTTAGCACTAAATCACTCATCTGGTTTATTGAAACTCATCTAGTTTATTTTCCTACTTCCTTTTCTTTTTCTAAAACATGTCTAATGTACTTGGTGTCATGAGAAATTCTATATCAATCAATAATGGTAAAGGCAACAGCATGCATCCCATTTCCCTTTCTGTTTGGAATACACTCTTCCTTTGTCAGATCTGTTTGTGCCGTGTCTGCTTCAAAATTTAAACATTAATGGCTAAGGGCCATGTCTTTTTTGGTCTCTGAGGTTATTTCATAAAGATAATCTAAAGCGACTAGGAAACTTAGAGACCACTGTGTCTGACTCCTCACGTTTGAGATCAGAGTGCCAAGGCTTAGAGAGGTAAAATGTACCCAAGGCCACAGTTACAGTGGGTACTCAGGCCTCCAAAGTACTCATGCTCTTACCACACACACGTATTCATCCCCTGCCCAGAAAATGGCAATTACCTGCTTCTCGTTCCAAGCAGAGAATGGTGACTTCCCCGTAATAGCTTTTTTTTTTTTGGTAGGAGTATCTTGTATCTTTTTTCGTATTCACAGAAATGCCTTGAACGTAATACGCTTTTAACAAATATTTCGTGAATGAGTATACTATATCTGTGGGCCTGTGAATCCAGTACATAATGATAAAAGCTAACTTTTTTGGGGGGTGGGGATGCCACGTGGCTTGTGGAATCTCAGTTCCCTTACCAGGGTTTGAACCCTGGCCACAGCAGTGAAAGTCTGGAATCCTAACCACTAGGCCACCAGGGAACTCCCGTAAAGCTAACATTTTTCAATGTGTCAGGCACTATTCTAAGTATTATCTCTTTTAATCCATACAACAACCTTATAAGATAGGGACTATTATTCTCCTCATTTTATAGAGGCACTAAAAGGTTAAGTCACTTGTCAAAGTCTCATCCAACACAAACCCAGGCATTCTGGCCTCAGAGCTGATGCTTTTTTTCCCTGCTCCCTACTTGTCAAGTACCCCATCCAAAGAAGGCATTAAAGGGTGAACATTTTGAGCTTGAAACAAATTCTATTAATTTGTATTTTTCCATTAGCATCAAGTGAGTCCATCAGAATCCATTTTTGTGACTTAACACCAATTACATAAAATAAAGCAGCTTGTAGGTAGGTAGTGAAGTAAGGTAAAATGAAAAGGCTACAACATTCACTTTTTTTTAAGTTAGGAAAGAATTCCAAATATGTAATTATTTTGTTCAGATACAGGGGATTTCTAAGGCTGAAGAATTAAATACCTTCAGCGATTAACCTGGCTTTGCTATGCCTACTTCAAATTCAATTATAGGTTATAATAGACAGGATCGCATTTATTCAATAGCGTTGGAATTTGTTTAAATGAGAACTTGTTTTATGGTAAACATGACTTTTTGGGGGCTGGTAGGATAGTTCTAGACAGAGAAGGCGCCAGAGAGAAGAATGACAAATCCTTTACCTATTGGAAATAGGGGGAGGCTGCCTGAGTAGAGTCCCTGCCAAGTCCAGCCATCTACCGTGGCTCTGAAGGTTCGTCTTTCCTCCTACCTCTCTCATGCTCACGTCTACCAAAAGTAAAAGCTGAAATGGCTCACCCAACATCCCACAATAAATTTTTAGTAGTTTATTTTTTAGAGCAGTTTTAGGTTCACAGCAAAACTGAGCAGTGGGTACAGAGAGTTCCCATCTACCTCCTGCCCCCAAACACGCACAGCCTCTCCTGGTATCAACATCCCCACCAGAGTGGTACCTTTGTTACAAATGATGACCCTGCATTGACACATCATTATCACCCAGAGACCATAGTTTATATTAGGGTTCACTCTTGGCCACAGTAATTTTTATAGTTTATATGAGGGTTCACTCTTGGCCACAGTAATTTTTACTATCTACAATTAAACTTAGGCTTCAGTTTAAATTCATCATAAACATGCTCTAATACTTGGTCTTGGATGGGGAAGCAGAAAAGTATGTTGTGTTCCTTGTTAGGAAAAAATAAGCAAATTTCCCCACAAATAAAGACATCACTCAGCCTGTGAGCATCTTAATGTAACTCAGCCCATGATACAATGCTATCATGTGAGCCGAGAGCTCTTGAAATGAGTGCCAGATTGAGGGTAATTATATTTCAACAGAGGAATGAGACTTAAACACAAAAGTCATTGTGGGTGAAGATTATACCCTTTTTGTCAGTCTCATAATTATATGTGCCTATTCTTGATAGATTTTTATAGAGCTAGAAAAGAATTTCAAGCATACCTTTCCTAAACACTGATTTTATACACGAGGAACTTAAAGTTTCAGATTAAATAATGTTTCTTAAGTCATATAACTACTTAGAGATCGAATGATAGCTTATCATGATCGTTAATGAAAATAGGGATTATTTTTATCACTCACTATGTGCTAGGCACTGTACATGCCTTTTGCCTTTCTTGTCTCATTTCCCCCTTACAAGCAAGCTGTTCCGTGTGCTTTGCTATCATCTTTATTTTACTGATGAGCAAACTGAAGCTGAGAGAGGTCAAGAGGCATAGAGGTCAAGAGAGGTCACACCAGCAAGAGGCAGATTGGGGATATAAGTCCTGGCCCTTCGGTGGCTACAACGAATGGCTTTACCCACTAAATAGCAATGATTCTGAGTGTGGGGCCCTTTCCGCCTGTAGCTGAGCCTCTGATAAGCATGGCAGATTCTTCATTTGACTGTGAATCAGAGTTTCCAGTGTTGTCTTCTGTAGCAGAGGCCGAGCAGCATGACATATGGCAAATAGAAATGGACGTTTAAACACTAATTGGAAAAGGGATCTTTTACTACGACAAAGTGAAAACAGATGGTGGTAAATAGAGAGCCCTTGGCCTGGGTGCAGGAGTAAGAGTTCATCAGGCTGGAGATGGTAGAAATGCAACCTAACCTCACGCTTTGCCGGTTGCTACCCTACAGGATGATCCCTCATGAGCGGAGGATATTAACCATCCTGCAGTGGCTCACTCTGCCAGACAACGAAAGGTATTTGCTTCCCCCCATCCCACCTGGCTCTCCCTCTTCTTTCTTTAGTACATTTCCACTTTAGGTTGGAATTGGGTGAATAACCAGATGGACTATGCAATAGAAGCACAGCCACTGTTTGGTATTATTACAAGTTTTGTGGTTCTGAGCCTTAAACGTGGCTTCCCTAAGAAGGACTTAGGTTACAATGGACGTAGGTTATTGAGGACCATTTAATTACATGAATTACTCCAGCTATCAATCCTGGTCACCGCAGCAGAGCTCGAGGGAGTTCCCGGCTTTGATAAATAAACCAGCAGCATCCCAAGGATTGGGGAAGCATGAAGACTGACTTTTAAAAAAGATTTTATTTTATTGAAGTACAGTTGATTTACAATGTTGTGTTAGTTTCTACTGTACAGCAAAGTGATTCAGTTATGCGTATATATACATTCTTTTTCATATTCTTTTCCATTATGGTGTATCACAGGATGTGGAATATAGTTCCCTGTGCTATACAGTAGGACCTTATTGTTTATAAACTCAATATATAATAGTTTGCATCTGCTAATCCCAAGCTCCGAGTCCAGAAGACTGACTTTTCACTTGAATGGAGTTGTTCTTTCAGGCTGCAGATTGCATGGCCCCTGTGAATTTTCACTGGGTTCTATTATTTTGGGGATCCAAGACCAGAGTTTGCCTTCAGATTTTCCTCATGACTTTTTATTCCTGAAGGTAGTAACCAGGCAGTTACCCCAGCAGGGATGGTGTAGGGGGTGGTGGGTGTTTTTTTTTCTTGTAGAAAAAAAACAAGAAAGAGACTTTTTTTCATGCTAAGACTAACAGTGGTTGGGCGATGAGTTAACTTGATTTGAGAGGATTTTTTGGTAATGTGTAGGGATATTTGATATTCTTTGTCATGTGTGGTTTGGGGGAGATTCTGAACCTTCCAATTTTCCCGTAGGCCTTCAGTCTATGCCTTCTATTCCGAACAACCTGATTTCTCTGGACACAAATATGGCCCTTTTGGCCCTGAGGTTAGTAGCTTATCTTCTGCCTGAGGAGAACCTGTGTCCCTGGGCCGCCTAACCTACTGACCTTTTTCAGGATTTGTACAAAGTCTCTTAGGGTGTTTGTATGTGCCAAGTGGATACAGAGTCAAAGAACTACAAGAGTAAAAACATTTAAAAGAATCTTAAACATACGTGGTTTTCTTACAGGAACTTCATTTCAGATTAATTTGCTATTCAAACATATCCTAAACTTGGTGTTCATAGGAAGGAATATATTCCAGCCCTGCAGGCATCAGTCAAAAGATGAAGGATCGGGAATGGTTGGCATTTGCCATCACTGGGATAGGAGTAGAAAAGAATCTGGAGATGAAACCTGCAATATAAAACATTGCAACTGAATTTCAGCTCCCTTAAAACGGTTATGCTGTTCAGAGAGGGTAGGTCAGCTCACTAACCTTAGCAGGTACAAGCAACCTGGAATATTTGATAGCATTGGACATTTTTTATTTGATAAATCTTGACATACGTATATACCTGTGAGACCATCACCATGATCAAGAGTATGAACATATCCATCACCCCCCGAAGTGAAACAAATTCTTAATTGGGAGAAATACACTGTTGAATGAATCTGTTTAGCAGAGCAACGTGACACCCTTGTATCACTCGGGGATCTTAGTAGAAGACAATCTGTCTATAAGGTAGCATCCAGTATAACTTCAAATTCAGGAGGTGGGAAAGGGAAGGAGATATTTTATTATGTTCCTCTTTTATTGAGAGATGGAAATTTTCCCAGTGCTTCAGCATAGATCATTTTAAAAGATGCTGGGATTTGCAAATCTAAATCTTTTAATCTATGAAATGTTTTCCACCTCTCTTTCTTACTAGGGTGGTGAGGTCTACATCAACATAATAAAACTTGATTTGGATGAGAAATTGTTTCATAAACTCTTTGAGGATGGGAACTACCTCTTATTCTCTGATAGCCAATGGCAACACTGTTGGCTATAATTAAGTTTGTTATGTTCAGCATAAGGATGACTAAGCAAATACAGATAAGTGTGTCTTGGTTTAAGTATTTCTGACCAAAATGCAGCATGTTTAAACAAAGACAGTAAATACTAAGGAGCCATAAATACTTCTGAATGCTTTAAAATCAATTCAGCGGTGATGTCCTTAAGCACTGGAAACTAGAGGCTGTGTGAACCCATTCCTAGTTTACCTTAAATCATTGAAGTCATATAAGTCTCATGCTCTTTTTCCTATTCCTTTGATGTTTAACCACTGGTGCATGATTATGAAACACAAATGATAAAATGAGATAAACATCTGCGTACATGAAACACAAATCTTATTCTTGCCAGAGCAAGCGTGGCTGTTTTATCTTTAGGGTGTTTTTCTTTGAGATTAATCTAAAGTGAACAATAGGAGCCTCATTTTATTAAGATGTTAAAAAAAAACCCCAAACCCTAAGCAGTTCCATGTACCCTATTTAAAGGTTCAATTTTGTTGGGATAATAGTATCCCCTAAAAGACCCTGTGGCACAGGCAAACAGCGCTTGTTATAGCCGCTCTTTTAAAAGCCAGAGGCCGGTACTTTAAGAGGTTAGGAGCTACTCCAGTTGCTCAGCTGGTAAGCGAACTTGGAGACAGAACTTCTGACTCCCAGACTAGGAAATAATTTAACTCTCCTTTAGTCCAGGAGATAAGCAAAGTGGTCCATTAATAACTATGTTCAAACCACACAGAACGTTTTCTTTATGTCAAACGTTGGCTTTTTACAACACAGAGGAGGTATAATTCTTATAATTTTCATTTCCTTAAAAGTTATACGGCTTAGCAATGAATCTTCTTTATTCATTAACATCTCTGGATTTCTAATATGTGTAATTCAGTTATAATTACTTACTTGAAAGTGTGTTTTTGATCAAGAAATAAACTAAAAGGTTCTTTTAAAGTCCTGAGCAGTGATAAATGAAGCATAATATAGGACACTTTAATTTGCTGTAATGATGGTTCTATGTTCAGGATTCTCATAAATATACAAACATTTTTTCCTGAGTATTTTTGAATTAAGAATTGGAAGTATTCATGCTATGTTCTTTTTAGTGTTAATGCTTCTTATAACTGGGATATTCTCATATATCTACGGGGTAAAACACTTACGATGTATCTTCAGTTATGATAACCTGAGAACTTGGTCACTTTCTCTCGAACAAGCAAGGGATGTTTTCAGATTTCAATGATTTCTCATTTGGTTCTAGGAATCTTATTTTTTGCTGAAAGAAAAACAAAACAGTTTAAAACATGAAACCAAAGCCAGCAAAACCTATTTTTTTGTGGTAGACGAATTGGTTTATCTACCTATATATCCCTCATCTACACTTATTGTGCATGTAGCTGAAATATTATTTTTAAAATCAGTAACATGTTATCTTTTACACCTTGCATTTGAAATTTAATCGAAATGATTCAATCTGGCAAAATGTTGTGTGCTCCAACACACTTGAAGTTTGTGCTTTATTCGCTTAATACCTGAGTATACTTTTTTCAGGACGATTCGCAAACATTGGGCTAATAGCTTCGAGAAATGGCGTATTGCTCCTGGTTTCACAGTGTAATGGTGAATGAATGTTCAGAAAATATGCTTGCTTTTGGTTACTGGCGCAACCTTTTTCTCTCTGAGCTTCTGTGCTTTCCCTGTGACTCTCCGTTCAGCTGCTCTTCAGGCCTAGAGGCAGAGCTTTGGCTGGCTAGTTACTACCTCCAGATGGCAAAGTATCCTGAAAAGCAGGGAAAGTTGCCCATCTCCTTCCCATCCTTTTAATAACCTCAGGCTAAATCTTCTAAAGTCAGACTAAAGTATGGCTGGTCAGTGAAAACTTAGCTATTGTCAACCTCTAACATTCAAAGAAGGAAATCCATGCAATATAATCCCTGGATGAAAACTCATTTTGACTAAAATCCTGTTTCTCCTGCCGCCCATCTAACCTGCTGCCATCAGAAGGGCTACCTTTGGAGCCTTCGGAATGTTGAGGTCTCTTGCAAATGGCCGAGTGTCTGATGGGCAGACTTGAGCGCTAGCTGAATGAATTTGGTGACCATGAAATGGTAAACCCTCTTTTTTCCTTTTGCTTCTCATCTCATGGGGAATTGGCTAAAACTAGAGGCATTAAAAAAAAAAAAAAAAACCAAACCAGAGTCCGTGGGACTGTCTTTCCATCGCTCTGCTGGAGAGAGAGGATGAGACAGCTGTGGCGATGCCTTTGCAGTGGCTTGCTCTGGAAACAGTGAAATCGCATGGCACATGGCCTCCTTTTTGGATACACTAACATCGTTCCTCCTCCTGGCCCTTCTTGCATTTGAATGAGTCTCGGAACAGTCCCACCGAGAGAAATCAGCTAGGTAGACAGCAGGGCTTGCTGCTTTAATTCACCTTTGCACCATCAGCAAATCAGGGGCCTGTTTTTCTCCAGCATTTGGAAGTCCCAAAAGGTTACCTTCCTCATCTACAGTTTACGTGTCAGCCTTTACTGCTTGCTAGGTTTTCAAAACAAATGCATAGTATAGCCACTACCCCCCAACCACCGCTAAAAGGGGAATGTCTAACGGAAAGAGTATAAGTAGAATCTTTCTTGATATATTTATGTATACCAAGATGAAGAGGTCTCGATGACTTTTTACATTTGACCTAATTTTACAAGAGGATTTTTAAAAAGACAGTTAGTTCTATTTATGGTTACCTCTTAGCTCAGAGTTCTTCTCTACCAGAAACCTAAATTATCAGTGGGAAGTTCTCTCTGCTGATTTGTGGGAGTACATTCATGACCAAGGAGGACTGCTTAGTATTTATATTTCATTCCATCCTTGGTTTAAAATTTCTTTTCCTGATCCTTTCCAATGAAGGTGACAGTTGCTTGGATATAGTTGGTGGTCTGAACAGATACCTGTTAGAATCTGAATTGGAACCGCCTCCGTGAATCCTTTAGCACTTTGAAACGACCAAGTGACCAGTATTCCATTTAGTTTTCAGCTAGTACTTTATACATGGAGAGCTTTTCATAGCCAAGGACCAGTCTCTCCGTAACGCAGGAGTTATGGAATGCAGGATTCTGTGTCACCTTCAGGTCTATCCACAGTAGGTCCCTCAGCCAAAAGAGACCCACACGACCAGATTCTCTTAAATTATATACTTGTTCTCAGTGAAGAAGCTGTAACAGCAACATCAAGATCAATCTAGGAGGCTTCTCTCTGTAGAGTTCCCCGAATCATCCCTCATACCAACTTTTTCTCACTTAAGGAGTCAGTTTTTTTTAACTAAGACTCTACTGACCCCAGATGGCAAAGTGTGAGCTTTATGATCTGACCCAGAGGGACAGACGACTTCTGAGTCCAGACATCTCTATCCGCCAGTACAGGACAGTAGTTATGGTTCACCTTTTACTCCGGCTAAGAGACCTAAGAGGAAGGTTACCCCTAAGAGGAGACAGGAAAGACCAGTTACTCCTCCAAAGAAAAGAAGAAGAAAATTACATAGGATGGACCATTATGCTGCGGAAACTCGTCAGGACAAAGTAAGTTTATCTATTGTTCCAACGCTTTGTGGCGGGCAGGTCTGAGTTGAAGGTTTCCTTCAGTGCCTTGGTTTGAAAATCAGCTGAATATGTTAAAGAAAAAGACTGGTGTGTCATCCTTGGCTTTGAGTCCAGAAGAATCTGCTCCTTCAGAGGTTAACACTGATGTGAAGACTTCTTGATCTTTCAGCCAGAAAAAAAAAAACCCAACAACTTCTACTTTCTTTAAAGTTAGTTGCCCCAGACTAGTATGAATATTTAGGCTTGAATGAGTGTTAAGAAAGCTATTGGTTTTGCTTGCACTTTTTCACAGAATTTGTCACAGTTTCTTGTAGCCTTGGTTCTTGAGAACAACCCAGCAAGGTAGTCGGGGAAATCCTGAGAGACGGTATAGATTAGAACTCAATAGTATATTGGACTAGATTAGTGGTCTGTACCTTCCAAGTTCAGAAGAGGTCTTAGATGATAGGCAAGGGAAGAGCTGAGACAGAAGGAGAGAGAAAACAATGGGTAGATAGAGTTGGGTGTGTTTTCTTATAGAGATATGAGCAATGTGTACTCTTTTCATTACATTCAGAATAGCCTATAGGTTGTTACTTTTCTTGAAACCTCCGGAGACCTCCGAGGCACTATCTTATTTATGATGGTTTGAACTAATCACTAAGAAATAGGTTCTGGATTTTAACCTGAGTCATCTTTCTGACTGAAGAAAATGAATTTGTTGTCAAGGGTTGACAAAGGTTGTGCATTTGGTATTTCTTTGTCTAGGTGAAGGTCTTAGAGGAGAGCACAGTTTACTCAGAAGCAAATACCGCTAAGTCTACCCTCTGTTAGTCTCTTCAGATTATGCCGCACACATCATTATGAAACTTTCACTTGTGACTTACTCCTTGGGACAGAATTTGAAACACTGACTCCTGTCATGAAGAAAAAAAAATTTACACCTGATTTTACTGATGACATGATATGAGGAAAGGTCAAGAGTCATCTGAGAAGATGCTAATGGAAGATAAGATTATGTGTCTGAGGAAAAAAGATATGCCGATCCCTTCCGTTCTTATCTCTGTCATTTTGAGTGGATATGTGTGACTGTGGCTAAGCTGTCCAATTCAGCTGAAGTTCTGTCAAGTGTTTGTCTGATGGGATGTTTCTTGAAAATCTTTCCATTGCACAGAGATGAGAGGGAGAAGGAACTCTCTAGTAGGTTCTATCAGAAACTTCCACTTGAAACAAGAACGTGAGAGATGGATTATGATTCTTGTGCTTTGGAAATGTTCTTCAGAGAACTGAGTTTTCAGTTTTCGTTAGGCTAAATAAGAAACCTTCTAGAACGAGCTCAATGATTCACTTCTATTTAAGTTTGAACTCTTGTAGATTTTTATTTTACTCAAAATCAGCTTGAAAGGGACTAAATTGAGACGTAGTAGCTTGCTTCTTAGAAGTGGTCCTTCTATTAAGAACCTATTGTTGTCAGAAATTGACAGTAAGTTTTTTGGAACACTAGATGGGTCTCTTTGTATTAATGATGCTCTAATTTGGCATCCAGTGGAAGGTTACCATTTAACCTCAGAACTGCTTTTGATTCACTTAGCCTCCATCTTCTTGCCATGGTTCAAAGCCTAGGTGATTTCACGTAGGGAACAAGAGGCTTAAACTGTCCATCTGACTCACTCTCAAAATTCTTGGACTTAAAGAACATTGTTACATTTTAGAAAAGCCATTTTATCTCTAAAAAAAGAAGTGCCCTTAATTTTTCTATTTTTATGTCAAAGAATCTTGAAAGGGATTGAATGAGGAGAGGTTTTACATTCCTAAAAGAATATAAATAAAAATGCTTAGACCATGTTTCCATTTAGAAAGGCAGGAAAATCTCCCTAGACAAAGCTCTGCCTCTGGGCCTGAAGTTTTCTTTCCAGAATGTTTTAGGGGTAGAAGATCTATGAGATACTGAAAGGAAGAAACAAAAACCTTCAGGGACTAATTTGCTCCTTTTTCCAGATGACAAATCCTCTGAGGGATATTGACAAAACAGTGGGGCAATTAATGGATGGACTGAAACAACTAAAGCTGCATCGCTGTGTAAATGTCATCTTTGTTGGAGACCATGGTAAAGCTTTGTTTCTTTATCCAGATAGATAATGTTTCTGATGTGCTGGGGAAATCCTTGCTCTCAGAATCCCAGGTTATATTCTTCTTCCTCCTTCCCCCTTTCTTCAGGATGGAGAAAGAAATCGAACCGTGACTCAAAATTATGAGATGACCTGAGATGACCCTGCATACATTTTGATCAAAACCAGGGAATTCCTGTATCTTCCTATTCTTCGCAGGAAAAGCCTTCCTACAAAAATCTGTCCCATATTAAAAAGTTGCAGGGAATTCCCTGGCGGTCCAGTGGTTAGGATTCGGCGCTTTCACTGCTGGGGCCTGAGCTCAGTCCCTGGTGGGGGAACTGATATCCCTCACGCTGTGCAGCATGACAAAAAAAAAAAAAAAAGATTGTGATATTAAGAGCTTCCTCTGTGAATGTGACATATCCCTCCTAGCCACATCCCCAAAAGGAGCCCACAGAGTTCATGTGGCTAAAAAAGAAATCTAAATATGATTAAGAAAAGGTGGAGACATAGGCTTCTTGTCAAAGAGGTGACATATGAGAAAAGTGATTTCCATGCATTCATTGAGCGAATTCAAGACCCAAGTCAGAGGACCCTGGATCAGTAGAGAAGACTGTTAAGAGAGGAAGAAGCAGTTTAGGGAGCTGTTTTCTAAATCACTGTATAAAGTAGAAAAATGTATGGATCAAGAGCATTATAAACATACATGTCTATAGAGCTGGGGTGGGAGGGTGCAGCAGAGAGCATTCTTATTTCACAGGTGTGCAGACTGAGAGTGCCTTCTGCCTTCCAGAACTAGCAAATTGAAATCATGGCTCTGGAATATGGGGCTGCTCCCTTCTAGGAGAGGGTTTGGAAGAAGAAAATTAGTTGACTTGGTAGTTCTGTTAAGAAGGGCAGATAACTCTCCCTAATCAAAACTCTGCTCTGGGCCTGAAGTTTTCTTTATAGAATTTTCTAGAAGATCTATAAGAAATTAAAACAAAAACAAAACAAAGAAAACCCTAGAACTAATATGCTCTTTTGCAGGGACTAAATGTAACCATCTGCAAAATCATGTTCCATGAGTTTGACTCGGTGGAGAGCTGCAGATAAGACAGAGAATGGGGAGCCTGTGACACAGCTGATTTGATTTAAGTTGCCCAGAGGTGTCAAGAACACTTGCTTACATGTTGGAGCCATATGTCTAAGAAGTAGATGGGCTCCAGTGAATCACAGGCTGGAGCCCTGTAAAAGTCTTGGCTAGATTCCAGTCTGGTCTTGCCAGTGTGCAGGCTTCTGAGACGAATAAATGGCACAGCATCTCTTTCTTAAAAGGTAGTATTGTCTAGTGTTCCAGAGCCTGGGTTTGGGAGTAAGAATGAGTTGCAATGGAGTTCAAATTGCACTGTGCCACTTAAAAGCCTCTCCAAGTCTCAGCCTCCTGGTCTGTAGAATGAGAACACTAATACCACCAACACAGAGTTAGTCTGGAGGGTGAAGGGTGATGATGCTTGAGAAGCACTTTGAAAGCAAGAGAGATGGTTCACCACTGGGGTGGCTAAAGTGACTTAGGAAGGCAGCAAATGGAAGATTCTTCTAGTCCTCCATTAACATGTATTTAGAGACTTTCCCTTCCTGGATTCACATTGTGCTTGAACATAACAGCTGTTTATTGCTTCAGTTATTCCTCCTGAGATTTTAAATGTTAAAAGGCAAGATCTATAACCCTTGTGCTATGTTGGGATATGTTTTTCTCTCTCTTCCTTCCAATTTATATTTTAAAAAGAGGGGTCTGGATCTGGGATCCCAGAAGGTGATAATTTGAATTTCACCATATCTGGGCCACTCTGAGTTATATTTCTTTATTCTAAAACCTTAGGAAATCCTTTACAGAATCATTTAAATTTCCCCACTTAAAAAATATTTGGATACTGGATTATACAAAGCAATATATTAAACCTTTATAGCTTCATCTCATCTCGTAAATTCTGAAATGACAATAAAGTTCTCTTCCAGCCTCCATAACTTGTGATTCTAAGATTTGAGTTTGTTTTTATTTATTTTTTTAATATTGATCAAGAAATTCTCCTTGATGGGAGGCAGGAAACAAATCATGGGTGGGAGGGGGCAATATTTGTTGGTGAAAAAATTCCCTACCAAGACCCTTTTTATATTCTAGTTGCTAGCTTTCAGTTTTAACTGATTATATTGTTTACAGCTTGTTTTCAGCGTTATTTTGTTTTTCAGTTTGGGTGGTCACTGGGGCTGACATTTTTCTTTCTCTGTCTTGTTGCCAGTATTGTTTTGTCAGTAACATCCAAGGCCACCAGTGAAGGCAGAGTGAGGACTGGTGATTATGTACTCAAGTCGTGAGATACATTAGAGAGTTGGAAAATGACATTTTGTAAAAGAGACACAGCTATTTACACCACCCTTAGCTGGGAAGAGTTTAAAGCAATCTGGGATTTTTTTTTTTTAAAGAATAGATCTTTTACATAATGACAGTGTAAATAGATTTTTTTTTTAAAGATCACAGTTACTTCCTTTATCTTGTTGGTCTTGCTGAATGACTTAAAATATAATTGAGATGATGCATTTTCAGCCTTCTAGTGCTGCAAGATGATATGACTAAAGCAATGTCTGATGAAAAGATTATATAATGAAACATTCAACAATTCAAAGTCAAGTTAAGGAACCTCAAAAGAGAGGGATCCTCATGTTAAGTTGTGAAAAACGAATTAAGGAGAGGCCTGAATGTTACCTTTAGTGTCTGTGTGGAGATTTTAATTTTACAGTTGCCTGAAAATACTTTCTTTTCCCTCCCCTTAGGAATGGAAGATGTCACATGTGATAGAACCGAATTCTTGAGCAATTACCTAACTAATGTGGATGACATTACTTTAGTGCCAGGAACTCTAGGAAGAATTCGACCCAAATTTAGCAATAATGCTAAATGTAAGTTGACTCTTAAAATACTAAATTGTTAGAAGGGTAATTTAGTGGAGTGAGAAAGGGTTTATTCTCTGAAGCTAGACTACTTGGGTGGAAATCCTAGCTCTGCTGCTCAGCTGAGTGAACTTGAACGAGTCATTGAAATTCTAAACCTCAGTTTTTTTCATCTGAAAAAAGGGATGATAAATAACAACTAGCTCATAGGGTTGTTGTGAAAATGAATCTATGTATATCACTTAGAATAGTTCCTGGCCCCTGGTAGCATTATGTAAATATTTGCTCTTGTTTTTATCATGTGAAAAATACACTTAATTTGAGTCATGTGTATAACCATAAACTTCTGCTTACAAGAGACAAACTTTCCAACAAGAGGTTCAGGTTTACTCTTTAGCTCAAGTGAGGGAGTCCATGACAGGGTTGGCAAAAGTGCCCTCAGACCCTAAACCTTCCTAGGAGCCTGGTTGAAGGGAACTCTTTACCTTTAGAAAAGTGATTGACAGAAAGCAGCAGGAGAAACTGTTAAGTCCTTGGAAAGTGGCAGCTGTTTTGAAAGATTAGAAATAAAATAAACAGGAATAATCTTATCACTCCTGTTTTACACATTTGGGTTATGATATGCCACTGACGAGAACTTTGATTTATGGGCTAAGATGTTTTACATGCTGCCCAACCACCTAGCTTTGGAGACGTGTATCGTTTTATTGGAGGCATGCTGCATTTTGGGGAAGAAAAAAATCCTTTAGCATTTTTAGCCTTGGGAATAAGAAACCATTGGCACCAAGCATAAAGCTTTGGAAAATTAAGTTTTTCCCAAACGATGTTACTGAGTCAACAGAAATGGGAACTGTTCCAAGGTCAGCTCCAGGCAACGCTGTGAAATAAACAAAACGTTGGTGTCTCTGCCTTCTCCTTTCCGAGCCTTTTCTATCTTCCGTGTCCTGTCTTCTCTGTTCCCTTGAGCTAGGCAGGCCCTTGCCAGAGTGGCCTGCAGAGTCACCACGGTACCTCTTGATCTAGTGTTTGCATTCTAGGACTTATGCAAGAAAGTTTTTGTCTATTTGGAAAAGTATTTCAAAACATCAGTAAAAGTAATGGGGAGGTTGCTTTAGGGGTGGAAGGAAAACTTTCCTAAGGCTAATGAAATGATAACTACCAATAATTAAATGTCTTGTATTTAAAAAAACACGTTCATACATTTTATGAGAGATGGGAGAGCGAGGTGTTTAAGAGCAAAAACAACGGTGGCAGGATGTGTGGGTTCAAATGTTTGCCAGCTGCTTCACTCTGTGACCTTAAGCTGCTTAAACACTCTGTGCCTTAGACTTCTCATCTGTACCATAAGGATTTGGGGGAACATTAAATGAGAGGTTCCCTACATCTCACTTAGATTAGTGTTTAGCACATAGTCAAGCTATGTAAATGGTAGTTATGACGATGATGTTTTCGTCACATCACTCTTTCAGCCAGACGTATACACATTTTATTGAATCCTTCCAGTGGCCTGTGTGTTAGGTATTATCATCTCCTCTTATAAACGGTGGCAATCAAGGCTCAGAGAGAGGTGAAGTAACCGGCTAAGAGGACGACAGTCAGTGAGCGGCAGAGCGGGGATTTAAACCCAGATGCTTAACTGACTCTTAACCACTACCCTGTCCTGGGGGCCTCCCCTGCTCTCTGGGAGCTGTTAGCAGGAGAAGACTGAGTATTTCAGAATTGAAGGATTGGTGTCCCACACGTGGACTCAGGCATTTGTTATTTCCTAGAAGTTCTCTGGGATTTATCTGAGCACAAGACTGCCCTGTGCTATTTATTTTTCTTCATTATCGAAGAACATGAACTCATTCTGTTTGGTCCCTTTGAGGACTGTGGTTGATGAGGTCACTGAATGTAGAGGTTCAAAGCATGGCTTTGCTCAGTCAGATTGCCAGCAGGGTCCTAGTGTGCACGTTCCCCTCGTCCCCCGCCTCCACCTTCTAAATGCCAATTGGCTCGGTGAGGATTCTGATCGCACCTACATTCCAGCAGACTAGTTGTGAATGACCAGAGAGACAGTGCCTGCAAAGCCCTTACAGAGACCGAACATGGTATGGACACAATTTGGGTTAATTATTATTGCTACCATTATTACTTATTTTCGTGTCATTGAAAGATGCAACTCAATTTTGACCCCAATTTAAGGAGAAGGGAATCCACATTTTTTTATCTTCGAATTTCATAGCTTTAGAACTAAGATGCTGAACATTGTCTTTGAAGAGTGTATATTTATGCTGCAAGGCAAGCTTATTCACGCATTTGCACGAAACATGAACAAATATTTATTTATATTTATTAACAAATGTTTATTGAGTGCTTACCAGGCCCTGGGGACGCAGCAGGAAATGACAGAGACATGACCTGCTCCACTGATGTTTATAGTCCAGGGACGGTTGCCTCATGGCTGTCGGTATCTCTTCTGAACGCTGCTTTCCTTTTCTGCTGATTCTATAATGACATGCTGAAGCAAATTTTTGGAAAACAAAACAAAATGCAACCAACCTACAATCTCCTCTTTCTCCCCCCGCCCCCCCGCCAAAAGGGGACCATCAGATAATATAATCCTGTCCACAGTTTATACACAGCCGTCATTTACATAGTTTTGCTTTTAGCTAGTTCAGGGTATTGACTAAAATATCCTTTGTTTGTTGGTAGTGAAAATAAAGAAGGTGCATACGTGTGTGTGTCTGCAACTGGAAAGGGGCAGCCACCTATGTAATTAGACCTGTGATATTACCGAGGAAAAAAATTCCCTTTAGAAAAAATAATGGATTAGAAGATTCATCTTAAAAGTGGATGATGGCTTGTTTGAAAGATCTGCAGATACATAGGAAGTTACATTAAAAGCCCCAAATGCCCAGTTTAGTTCCTGATGTTAAATTTCAAATAAACTCAATCCAGGTTCCAGAGGGACCATTTGGGAGAATTTTAAAAAAGCAATTTACCCAGCAATACCCCAGTGCTCTGGAAGGAGGAATTCCCTTCCGGAAAGGTTGACTTGGACCTAGCAGGGACATTTACCATAGGAATTGTTCCTCTCATTTAGATACATTTCACTTACTGAAATTTTAAATACCCACACACAGTTTTACATATATTTTACACAAAATCTAAAGTGATAGGTCTTCTAGGAGAGAAAAAAAGAATCGAGTGTCTCGCTGCAAAAATGATTTCTCTCAGTGATTACTGTCAACTCTTTTGAAATCTTTCTCCTTCTCTCTTTGAACAGATGACCCTAAAGTCATTATTGCTAATCTCACGGTAAGTATTGCATGTCATCAGGCCTCTGCCTTTGGAGTAGCTTCCACACACTCATCTCCTGTATTCAACTCCCCTGTAGGCTGAGAGGAACATTTTCCTCACTGCCCTGCCATCCTGTATATTTGTTTCCCTAAGAGCTTTCTGGCCCATGGACAGCTGCAGGCTCCCTAATGGTCTTGGTAACAAAACAAAATGAGAGTATTTGACCTTGCCATTAGGGCTGAAAAGTATTCATTCATGATTAAACAGATCCTTACTCTTTCTGAACCAGATCTGCCCACCACCCTGTTCCACAGTTTTCCCATCCGGGATAGAGACCTTAAAGGCACATGAGACTGTAATGACATGGTCCTGAACATGCCTTCTCCTCCCTTCCCACCCCACCTCCCCATTCCCTGATTTGAAGCATTTGGGAAAAGCCTTGGAGTTTGAGCTGCTCTTCATGATGGTCTCGCGAGTCAGGAATGTATCTTAAAAATTTCTAACTCCCCTCTGATAACCTTCTATGTCTTCTTCAACATTATCTATTCCCCTTTGAATCTATTTGTTTTCAGCTTTTATCATTTGATAGGGGTGACAAATGCCATTTATTCAGTAATTAGCCTTTCGTTTGACTTAAAACCTCCTTCCTCTTTCTAGAGAGAATGTCTTGGACTTTTCTAGAAGACACTCCATCTGAAGTTCAATATCCATTTCTATTTCAGTGTAAAAAACCAGATCAGCACTTTAAGCCTTACATGAAACAGCACCTTCCCAAACGTTTGCACTATGCCAACAACAGAAGAATTGAGGACATCCATTTACTGGTGGACCGAAGATGGCACGTTGCAAGGTAACTTGGGGATAGGCTGTCCCTGATTCTCATCTTCATAACCGCCCCTTTGGCAGCTGGAGTGCTTTAAGGTCCTTAGCCATTATAAAAAGAAATCTCAGTTGGAAATCTCGTCGTTTGCAAAGAGTTTGTGTGCTGGATAAACAATTAGCCCCGAGACAATACCTCTCTGTGTTCCTGGTCTCAGCATCTTGGTGGCTCTTTGTGGCCTCTCAGTGCATCTTTGTGTGTTTGTCTCTCTGTTTTGTTTTTCAAATTTACATTCTATTCTTATTACTTGAGTAAGTCAAACATATGCCTGGGACATTGCCTTACCACACTGGACAGGTTTGGCCTCCGTTGACGAAACTTAGCTTGTAGCGACATTTATAGAAGAGTTCAGAAAATGTTGTTAATCTTAAAACCTCTGTTACCTCTGTTACTCTGTTACTGAACAGAGGCGTGTTTTACATTGCCTTAAATATTTCAGATGTTTGCCTTGTTTGGAACTACAAAAGACTCTCCAATATGGAAGAGACTATTCCTTGCTCTTGAATCTGATGTAGGATGTGTCTGGAAGCTCTAACCAGTTCCAAAGAGTTAATTATCCAAAGCTTAATCACTTTCACACAGACCTGGGGGTAGCCCTTTCCTACTCACTCTTTTTTTGTTTTTTCTTTTGGCTGTGCTGGGTCTTCGTTGCTGCGCATGCGCTTTCACTAGTTGAGGTGAGCAGGGGCTACTCTTTGTTGCGGTGCGTGGGCTTCTCATTGCGGTTTCTTCTCTTGTTGTGGAGCACGGGCTCTAGGCGGGGTCTTTAGTAGTTGCAGCACACGGGCTCAATATTTGTGGCACAGGCTGTAGGGCATGTGGGCTTCAGTAGTTGTGGCTCACGGGCTCTAGAGCGCAGGCTCAGTAGTTGTGGCGCACGGGCTTAGTTGCTCCGCGGCATGTGGGATCTTCCCGGACCAGGGATCGAACCCGTGTCCCCTGAGCTGGCAGGCGGATTTTTAACCACTGTGCCACCAGGGAAGTCCCCCACTCACTCTTGCTCTGACTTTCTCCTTTAAAAAAGTGCTGAGACGCAGTCTTAATTAACTTAGCAATAATTGAACAACTACTAGATGTACTCTGGCTTGGTACTTGAATGAATTTACAAGGGAGAGAAGATAACAAGAAAATGTGTGTCCTCTAAGAGCTTGAATCAGCATGGAACATCTAGAGAGACACATGTGACAAATACACAAATATCCTATTGTAATTGTCAGGGTGTACATAAAGTGAAATATGTAGGATTGTGAAGAGATATGTATGTAAACTAGAAATTATTGAGATCATTTAGAACAGACATGGGGAGTCTTCAAGGAAAAGTTACAAAACTGTGACCAAAATGGCTTGCCTGAGTATGGGGTGGTTTGGAAGAATGAGCAAATTTGTACCGTTTGTAGGTTTCGATGAAGAAAACTTGGGAGTTGAGTAGGAGTTAAGTAAAAGATGAAGATAGTTGAGCAAATTAGTGTAGACCAAAGCCAGGCATTTTAATTAGCAGTAAAGTTTTTCAACTTATGTCTTGCACTGTTGAGTTATTATATGCACATATCTTATTATCCCAAGCTGAAAGTACTTTACCTAAGAGCAAAGACCCCGAAGTTTAATTTCTTTGTTTTCCCCCAAGCACTTTACTTCAGTGCAATGTACCTATAGGTACTTAAGAAATATTTGTCTTAATAAACATGAAAGTGTTTTGGAAAAGTGCTGCATGACTCTAAGCAAAAGGTATCTTCCTGTCTCAACAAGGGAGCTCAGATGCTTTTGATGTCTAGAGAGCAAGGTTTCCATTTTCTGTTTCTAAATAGAGGTACTGTCTAGGTGAGGCTTGGCTCTTCTTAGCTATGCCACTATTACATATGTTAAGCTTATGACTCAGTTATGTTCTCTAGTGGTATTACTAGGTAAATCTGTTGACAGGTAAATTTGTATGCAAACATTTTTATAGAATACAGGTCTCCATTCATTGATTAAAATCACATATTTTTAAAGTGCCGACTGTGTGCTTAGCATGGAGCATAGTGATGGGTGTGTAGAAATGAACCAGACAAACACGGCCCCAGAGTGGAGAGTCTTACAGTCCTGGAGCTAGTGAAGCACATAGGCAGACAGTTGAAGCTTTGTGGCAACCCTGCATCGAGAGTCTATAGGTGACATTTTTCTGACAGCACTATTTTTAAATTAAGGTATGTGCGTTGTTGTTTTAGACATAATGCTATTGCAACTTAATATAGTATAGTGTAAATATACCTTTTCTATGCACTGGGAAACCAAAAACTTCATGTGACTCAGTTTACTGCGATGTTCTCTTTATTGTGGTGGTCTGGAATCGAACGTGCAGTATCTACAAGGTGTGTCTGTACCTGTGACCAGGGCTTTGCTCAGTGCAAGCACGAGGCCTGAGGAGGGGACCAGGACTTCAGGTCCCAATTTGTCCTGGGCTGATTGTCAAAGCAAAAGCACTTGGGGCAAAAGAACAGCATCATGTTTTCGTCAGCGCAGGAATGATGCAATTACAATGAGAAGAATATATTTGTAAGATCCACTCCTTAGAGATATTTTTTGTGCACTGGTTTTTTTTTTTAATCAGAATGATTTCATGAGAAATCCTGACTGATTGTACAATTGTTTCACTCTAGGAAACCTTTGGATGTTTATAAGAAACCATCGGGAAAATGTTTTTTCCAGGGAGACCATGGATTTGATAACAAGGTCAACAGTATGCAGGTATGCTCCTGGAACTGTGAATCGAAGTGTGTTTTAGTGACTCCAAGAAGGGATGGGAATGGTGGTGTGAGTGAAGCTTGCAAAGCATTTATAAATCGAGGAAGGGTTGCTACTAGATATTAGCAATGCCTAATTGTTTTGTTTGTTTTCTTTTCTTTTGGAAGACTGTTTTCGTAGGTTATGGCCCAACATTTAAGTACAAGACTAAAGTGCCTCCGTTTGAAAACATTGAACTTTACAATGTTATGTGTGGTAAGTCATTTATTTCATCAAAACCAAGAAAACAATCTTGAGTTAACGTATGAACTTCTTTCAATGTCGGAGAAAGAAATGAGGTGTCTGTTTTCTGGGATCACCTCATCTTTTCACACACAAAAAATGTTGTAATTTGCCCATTGGTTCAAGAGACAGAATATCATCCCCTTCTAAGGCTTCTTTGTCTTCCTTCAACAGTTGACTAACGGGGAGTTTTCATAGTGTTGCTGTTGGCAGTCTCTGGCTGATCTAACATAGCATTACAGTTTGACACCAATGGTCAGAGGCTGGGTAAAGCAAGAGTTCGACACAGAGCTTTCTCCCACCTCCATCTCTCCCATTGCCGCCCAGTTAAAATCTCGCCAGCTTGTATCCTGGCCAGCTATTTATGTACGCCTAATTATTTTTCTTCCTTGAGTTTCTAGTTGCTGAATGAGGACAACTTTTCCTATTTAGTAAGGGAGTGCCAGTCTGGTGGTTAGAGGGGGAGTCTGAAAGTCGGGTCTCCTGGGTTCTTTTCCCATCTTGGCTGCTGGCTCGCCCCTGCCCCACCCCTCAGCTTAGGCAAGTCCCTGTATGCTCGCTTGGCAAGCATTTCACTTGCTGTGAAATCAGCCTGTTCATTTCACAGCGGCACTTTAGGGCACAAGGCCAAAACCTCCTCTTGTCCCCGTACTTCTGTGGAGTGCATGAGAGGGCAGACTAGAGGTTATTTATTGATTATAAGTCCCGCTTCAAAATTCGGGAAGAAAAGTCTCCTTAGACTTTTAGAGAAGCAGAAAGGCAATGATACTGAGGCTGATGGTCCTGGGTTGTAACTATCACAGACATAGGCAGTAGCTAAGTAAGGCCCTATTTCTTCACTCTGTCTTTTTGGAAATGTCTCTCTTTATAATCAAGCAATGAACATACTATTTCAGAAAGTTGTTGCCAAGACATGATCAGGCAAGAATGATTTTGGAAGTAAGAAGCGAGCCTACAGTCTAAATTTGGTTTTATGCTATTCTAATTTGTGTTCCAAGTTTTCAGGCCCTTGGAAGGTGAATGGCTTTGACTCTCCCTATACCTCATCAAAAATATTTACAAAGTACCTGGCTCCTTTCTTTCTTCTCGTCAGATCTCCTGGGACTGAAACCAGCTCCTAATAATGGGACTCATGGAAGTTTGAACCATCTCCTGCGTACTAACACTTTCAGACCAACCATGCCAGAGGAAGTTACCAGACCCAACTACCCAGGGATTATGTACCTTCAGTCTGATTTTGACCTGGGCTGTACCTGTGATGATAAGGTAGAGCCAAAGGTAGAAATAATTTTTCATGTTTATCATGGAGGAGCCTATTGGGTATAGGGCAGTGCTGTCCAATAGAACTTTCTGTGATGATATGAATGGTATATCTGTACTGTCCAGAATGGTAGTCACTGGTCAGATGTAGCTTTTGAACACTTGGAACTAAGTTTTTAATTTCGTTTAGTGACTTTAAATTTAAAGAGCCGTATGTGGCTCATGGCTCCCACATTGGACAGCCCAGGGATAGATAATGAAGAACAAAAAGTAAAATTCAGGGCTTCCCTGGTGGCGCAGTGGTTGAGAGTCCGCCTGCTGATGCAGGGGACACGGGTTCGTGCCCCGGTCCGGGAAGATCCCACATGCCGCGGAGTGGCTGGGCCTGTGAGCCATGGCCGCTGAGCCTGCGCGTCCAGAGCCTGTGCTCCGCAACGGGAGAGGCCAAAACACTGAGAGGCCCACGTACCGCAAAAAAAAAAAAAAAAAAAAGTAAAATTCATAATGCTATTCTGTGGAATCACAATTCCCAACCAAAATGATTTTTTTCTTTTTTTTTCAACCTGGATCACATGTGTATCAGTCATGGTTCCAATAAGAAACAGATGGCCCATGCAGAAGAGGTTTTTAAAGAAGGCTTAAAGAGATTGTTTCAATCACGTTTAATGAGAAGACTGTTTCAAAGGCTGGCAGGGTAGAGGGAAATCAGTGAGGGATGCTGAAGTACCCTGGGGCTAATAGGGTACCAATCCTAGGTCTCAACAATAAAGGGAGGGAGCAGTTACTGGCACATGGAGAAAGAGCTATATAGGAAGGAACGTCGGAATTTGGTAGATGGGTGCAGCTAACGCACTGCAACCTGGTAGAGGGGAAGCTGGGGGAGTAAATCCACCCCTCCCAATCCCCCGCTGGTACCTCTCATTGTTGGAGCCCTGCTAGAGGGCAAGCTTGCTCTCTGATGAGTCCCTAGAGATCAGTCTCCCAGGGCACAGAGCAGGGTAAGGAAGGGTGTGGCCGGGCAGGCGTTGGGGGTGCAGATAGGGACCACCCAGCACCTCGTGTTTGGACAGTTATTGAAACAAGCAAACTACACATGTTCAGTAATGATTTGCTTATTGAATTTTATATTGATCAAAGACCTTTTAGAGTTGCCCATCAGTGCTTCTGACAGCAAGATACAACCAGTGTTACCACTAACACTGGTTAGTGGTTGAGAGGGTTCCAACACAAATCAAAGCAATTTTATTTTTGCATGTGTGTTTTTTTTTTTGCGGTACGCAGGCCTCTCACTGCTGTGGCCTCTCCCGTTGCGGAGCACAGGCTCCGGACGCACAGGCTCAGCGACCATGGCTCACGGGCCCAGCCACTCCTTGGCACGTGGGACCTTCCCGGACCGGGGCACGAACCCGTGTCCCCTGCATCAGCAGGCGGACTCTCAACCACTGCGCCACCAGGGAAGCCCTGCCTGTGTGGTTTTATTACAGGCAAATGTGTGATCTTTCTATTAGACCTCATAAAAATGGAAAATAATTTTCCCACTGGTCTATCCCCCTCCCCTACCATTTGCTACTTTCTAGGATTCCTTGGGGCCTAGGAGCCACAGTGTGGGACGCCCACCATGGGAGGAAGTTTGCTCTTCTTCCCTACCTCCTTCCCTTTATTAATCCTTCCTACTTTAGCTCCTGATAAGAACTAACAGGGCTAATTAGTATAAAGTAGGTAATTCTAAGACCTCAGCTGGAGGAGTTGAGTTGCCAAAGTCAACAGGAAGTGGTCTTTGAAGTGAATTCTAGTTATATTTTTAGAGGCATCTATTAGCTGTATCTTGTTTTCTGAATTACCTTTCTTCTGCGAAGCAAGAAATATTTTGGTTATTTTACCTTAAGCCGTTTTAGTGGGGTTCTAGATCATCTTTATTTTGTCAATGGGTTTCTCCAAAAGACTATTTTCCTTTTCTTAAAAAATAAATACAGACATACTGAAAAGGTATAGAGATTAATAAAATGAATACTTCAATACACACATTGTGAGAAAGAAAACATTACAGATTGAATGGATACTCCATGTGACATCCCACACCCCAATCCCACGTCCTTTCTACCCCAAAGGTAACTAATATCCTGAATATAGTGTATATAATTGCCATGTAGGCCTCTATACTTTCACTCCATACATATGTATCTCTTAAATAATGTATTAACTAATTTTTAGTATATAGTTCCCTAAAATAACCTATGGGATAGCTTTGGATATCTTATATTTTTATGTAAATGCTGTTATACTATATGTATCCTGCATTTAGTTGTTCATCCTTGTATTTTTGAGATTTATGCATATTAATATGTGAAGTTTTAGCTCATTCATTTTTACCATTAATAATTAATATTTAATTATATAATTATACCATCACGATTCTATTCAGTTTCCTATTTGAGAACATTTGGTAATTTCCAATTGTTAGTTCTTCCAAACAATGCTGCAGTAGACATTACCGCAAATGTCTTTTTGTAGACGTATGCTAGAGTGTCTCTAGAATATATAGTGGGAGATGGAGTTGCTGAGCCGTGACTTTTCAGAACTGCTGAGTCATTATGTTTCAGCTTTAGAAAAAGCAATTTCATAACTTGGTTTGGGAATCACTTTAGTGTACCTAGAGATTAATCCGAAATATTGAGGCAATATTCGAATTAATTTACATATATGCGCCCTAATCGTCGTTGTCGACATGGGAGGTTGGTACCATGATTATCCACACTTTTAAGGAAAGGAAACAAAATCACGGAGAAATTAAATAACATATTCGTGACCATAGATCACTAGGAAATGGAGCCTAAAATTTCATTTTGAGATAAAGTAGTAAATACTCTGCAGAGTTTATGGTATTGATGAAGTTTAGGGTCCTGTTTTGAATTTAGCTGGGTACTAAATAGAGAGAAGGGTGCTGGAAAGAAAAAACGTTTCTGATTTGCTTTCTCTTCTCTTTTCTTTTCTTTTTTTTTTGGTTTTCACACATGAAGAACAAATTGGATGAACTCAACAAACGCCTTCATATAAAAGGGTCTACAGAAGGTAAGGAGTTGATGGAAAAAACAACCAGATAATTTTGTTTTCTAGCTTCCAAAAATTGGAGAGACTTCTTATTTACTTCATAGTGTAAGCACAATATTTTTTAAAATTCGAATTTGGATTGCAAAGTGATTTTTATACCATCTGGCAAAAGGTATTAGTTTATTCTATGTACACAGGTTGCCAGCTGTGTAATAAGTCAGAAAAGTTCCATTACCTTTTTTTTTCCTCAATAGCTTTTAAGCCCTCTGAAAAGCAGAGGGATTAAATATACCATTGTGCATCTGATGGGTCATAAGTTAAGGTGCTTATGGGGACTTCAGTGAAGGGAATGGAAGTCACAATTATAAATGGTAACAGCTGGTACCTCTACTGAAGCTTACCAACCTGCAGAGTCAGTGTGTATGTTATGGGAAGGGATGTACAGAAGGAACCAAATCAGAAATCTCTCTTCAAAGAAGGATTATCTTGAGCCCTAACTCATTCTCCTCTTATTTTACGTACAATAATAACCCTCCTGTATTAGTCAACTTTTGCAAGCTTGTGATGAAAAAAGAGAATCTCAGTGGGCTGTGCATTTCTTGTTCATATTTCAGGATGCTGACTATAGGCCAAGTGTGGCTCTGCCCCATGTGTACTTTTTATTCTGGAATCTAGGCTGAAGGAGCAGCCCCTAGCTGGGACATGCCCTTCTCGTGGCAGAGGGAAAAGAGGAATGGCAGAACCAGGCAATGGGTCTCAACACTTCTGCTTTGATGAGGCATCTGTCACTTCCATTCCCAGTTCATTGGTGAAAGTAGGGCACATGAAACCAGTGGAGTAGGGAAGTATATTCTTTCCACAAGGACACTGTCCTACAAGTCACTTGGCAATGGGTAGGAGTATATAATCCTTTACAAAAGAGCAGTAAATAATTAGGAACAATAATGCAATCTACCACATAAGCTCTTCCTTCTGGTTTTGAAATCCCAGGAAAATTAGAAGAGATTAGAAGAAGACGGAAAGGCTCCTACACAGGTTACTACAGCAGGTGGGATAGCATCTTGTAACAGCAAGGGAATGACCAAAAGTGTATTAAAAAGAAGACAGAGATCAAGCACAGCAGCCCAAGTCATGCAGTAAAGATGCACGTAGTCAAGTTCTCGTGAGAGCGTTACATGAGTTATTAGCTTACATATGGTTCTATTTATCGTACGTGCCATTTCCAATCTGATTAAGTAAAGGTTGAGGAAACCAGTGGAATATTTTATTCACTTGACTTATTTCCCCTCTTTATAAAGATCTTCATGTTTTTTCTTCTTCTCTTTCTACATCACCACCCTCCCGGTTCTCTCTTTGATGATAGAACACACAGACTCTTTGGCATGTAATTGGATGAACACGGCTTTTGAGATAAGACTTAGTTGATGGAAGGTACACAAATCCTTCACAAATCTAGAAGTGATTTGAAGTGTTTGACATCAAACCTCTAGTGGACTGCGGTGTCATTAGAATTGGAAAAATTACAATGCTGCCAGGATCGAGGAGTATGGAGTCTCATGACTTGAGTTTTTTAAATATTCACTCACCAAGGCAGAGAAATATTACTGAGATGTTTCTCTTCTAAAAGTCACTAATGAAATAGTTAATTATGATAACTTTGAATGGACTCTAATGTTTTCGCTGATTCAAGCTCTGACTATTCATGGTCCTAAAACATTTCCATCTGGGAAAAAAATCTTTCATTTAGTTTTTTCGTGACAGTGTGCTCATAGGACAAAACCAGTCCCACAAGTCAGCATAGACAGTGGCCTCAAACTTCTGAGCTTGAAAATAAGAGGCATCTTCTAGGTGAATCACTGACTCTCAGGGCTGGAAACAGCCATAGTTATTGACCTCACCGCACCATTGCTCTGCTCAGAGGTGAATATGTGTCTTATCTCTAGATGATTTTATGTCACCGAGGCTTAAAGTTTATATACTTTCATGGAAATGGGCCCTCACGTGTTTTTGTTGAGCGCCTACCCTGGGCTGGGAGCTGATTTCTCTGAGACGTCTGGTTCTGTCAGCTGTGTCACCAATAGTTTCCAGCATGTAACTTCACAATGGTGACATAAAATGTTAGGGGAGGATCATGGTAGCACACCTTCTTGGTCTGCTCATGGCCTAATGGGATAGTCTCTAATGATACAAGGGAGACTTTATTTATTTTTATTATAATTAACAGTTTAATATTCAATAGACTTTTGGTAAGGTTGTTTAAGTTTATACAGCATTGTTTTGTTAGTGTGTATAATAATGTCTATTTGCAATTGCCAATAGCTGGAGTGATACAAGATAGACTTTAAAACTATTACATGAAATTCAAATAATTATATATCATTGCCTTATTATGTGCAAAGCATTTGCTCATTTAGATTCTAGGATACATGTAAGCCTCGGTGTTCTCTCTCCTGTCTCTTTCTCTCTGTCTCTGTCTCTTGGTGTCTGTCTCCTTAAGGGTCTTGTCTCAGTCATTTCTTCAGCTGCAAAGTGACATTTTCTTAGTCTGAGTTCTTTCAGGCCTTTATGGTGAGTCCTGGGTCATAAGTCTAGTCCCCCACTGGAAATAGTCAACGTCTGCTCTGCTGGAGTAGAACCTCGTGAATTCGAGGTGCTGTATGTGTTGTGCTCAGAGCGATCACTTCCCCTTTCTGGCTATCTCTAATATATATTGAGGCTTTTAAACCATTTTGTAGACCTGAAGTTCTATACAAATGTAAAGTTGTATTATTTTCCTGCCGAGTTTTTAAAAAAAATACACGTATAGGTAGCTGATTTTTTCAGAATAAACCACAGGCCATGCCCATTCCATTTGTAACATTCATATGTAACTGTTTTAATGTCATATGACATAAAACCACTCATACATCTGTACCAAACACACATGTAAAAGCTATGCATTCCAACAGTGAAACAACCCAGGGTAAATGTGAGGTAACAAAACAGTGGTATATTAAATTAATCTTAGGCTATATTTTATTACGAATACTAAACTTACAGAATCAAGTCCTGTACTAAAATGAAGAGGAAGAACAGATATGAGCTTCAAAAACTGGGATCTAAACTTCTTGCTAAAGCTTTACTATTTCTACATTTGTAGTGAATTCCGGATCTTAATTGCATGGCTGCTTTTCTGGATCACATGTATGTAATGTCTTGGCAAACTTATTGAATTTTCATTTTGTAATCCATGAATCAATGGATAAATGAATGAAATTGAAATATTTAAATTTCTCACAGCAAGCAATTCTGGCACTTGAGCCAGGTATAATTTTTACTGTAAGAATAATCGCACTATTTATTTTCACTTTAGTCTTTTCTCTACTAGCATTGCTAAACCATGTTTTGTATTTTCTTAGTCAGGTTGACATTCACTATCACCTTTGTGAGACAGGGAATTAAACATCCTCTTAACACCTATGTGTTTGGCTCCTTATCACACGCCATGAGAAATTAGTTTGGTTAGAAAAATGACTTCAACACTAGTAATTCTTGTTAACTTTAAAGCAGTCCTGAATAGCTAGAGAGGGAATATTAGGCAAGTTATACATAGAAAGCCAGTTCTTGAAAGTCATAAAGAACAGTATTTTTTTAAAAAATAAAACAATCAGGGCTTCCCTGGTGGCTCAGTGGTTGACAGTCCACCTGCCGATGCAGGGGACACGGGTTCGTGCCCCGGTCCAGGAAGATCAGACATGCCGCGGAGCGGCTGGGCCCGTGAGCCATGGCCGCTGAGCCTACGTGTCCGGAGCCTGTGCTCCGCAACGGGAGAGGCCACAACAGTGAGAGGCCCATGTACTGCAAAATAAAATAAAACATTTATTTATCCACATAGATATTTGGCATTGTTGGAGGTAGAGATACAATGGTAAACAAAATAGATAAAATCCGTGTCCTCATTAAGTTATTATTTTATTGTGAGATTTAGCCAGTTGATGAATTACAGCATAGTGGTTTTTTTTTTTTTTTTTGGTACGCAGGCCTCTCACTGTTGTGGTCTCTGTGCGGAGCACAGGCTCCGGACGCGCAGGCTCAGCAGCCATGGCTCACGGGCCCAGCCGCTCCGCGGCATGTGGGATCTTCCTGGACCGGGGCACGAACCCGTGTCCCCTGCATCGGCAGACGGACTCTCAACCACTGTGCCACAAGGAAAGCCCCGAGAGTGCTGTTTCTTGACAGCATTGCCACCTGAAAGTTATGGTTTCTAAAAATCTTAGTCTTTATTTTTAAAATTAAGTATGCATGTTAGTATGCTTGTTGCAGTGATTCATCAATTCAGTAAATATTTCTTGTCTGATAGTGATAACACTCACAGATCTGCCCAAGTCACCCAGTCTTCTGGTATTATCTTTGATTGTTCCTTAGGGTTTCCCTTGGATTCTCTTAAAGTCACTTACTTAGTAGCTGTGGTCCTAGAATGCAGAAACTCCTTGGAAAAATCCTCATTACACAAAATAAAATCAAACTTTACAGCCTGACTTTTAAGATCCTCTTTACCTTTTGTTTATAGCCTCCAAATGAGAGCTTGTAGATATACTGTTTTCAAGTTTGGTTTAAGGGTAGCCTTTAAAACAAAACCAACATCTTTTTCTTTTGGGTAGAAGAAAACCCATTTTAGATTTTGTACAGAAATGCATAACCTTCAGTTTTGTTCTGAAGGACCTCTTGAGGGTAAATAAGGTGAATAATCACCTTCCCCTAGGATTATTGTAGTATACTTTTTTTTTTTTTTTTTGCGGTACGCGGGCCTCTCACTGTTGTGGCCTCTCCCCTTGCGGAGCACAGGCTCCAGACGCGCAAGCTCAGTGGCCATGGCTCATGGGCCCAGCCGCTCCGCGGCATGTGGGATCTTCCCGGACTGGGGCACGAACCCGCGTCCCCTGCATCGGCAGGCGGACTCTCAACCACTGTGCCACCAGGGAAGCCCCAGCGTAGTGTTTTAAGGGTTGAGGTAAGAAAGAACAGGACCCTACCAGAGGCATCAAATCTAATCCCAGAGGAGGTTGACATGGCAGTAAATGCTAGTAGACACTTCTAAGGCAAAGGAGGAGAAAGGACGTAGGAAAAGGAAAGACCTTGGGTAGAGACTTTGTGGTAAAATGTAAGAGCATAATATTGTGGGAGTAGATGTTTAAAATAAAAACAAAAAAGAGGAGAGATTTTCATGTGGCTCTCAAGTCAGCCAGCTAATCTGTGGGAATATGAATCAGGAAGCTGAAGAGGGAAAAGAAACACACACTCAAGTCTGGATGACCAAGTTTTGGAAGACAAAAAGAATGAGCGCTGGGGAAGTCCACACCACTTAAAAAGATTTGCCTCACAGTATTTTGCCGACGTGGTATCTGGAGGAGAACCGTGGCATGTACCAAAAATGCCAGCCACTATTGTAAACAGGGAACTGGAGTGTGGAATGGAGGCTCTGTCTGGAATTTCACGGAGTAGGAACCCAGCCTGGGAAGACACAAGCTATCCTAGATCCATATCAAGAAATCACGAGGAACATATTTCAAAAGCAGAAGATTGCAGGCTCATCTCCAGGGTGGCTGGTCTCTAGATGAAGCACTTATGTGTCCAAAGAGTGAGCTTCAAGTACACTCTTGTGGCTCAACAAGGGACTTTTTGCTAAACAGAAATGCAATGGGTGACTTGTCTAAGATGTCATAGGGAGTAGCAGGCTGTGACCAAGAACCTGTGATTGTTTGATACCCTGATAAACTGAAAAAGGGAAATCTAAATTTTGTTTCTGGACCTTGAAGTGTTTCTTACTGCAAAGATGATTTCACCTCTTTCTTAGATGAAGCTATTATGCAATAGGAAGACCCAAGTAGATTCTTTGGGTCAGTTGGGGAACTTGGTTGGATATTAGGAGACTGCCAAAGCCACTACATTTTTTTTTCTTCATGTCATACATGCTCAGTTAACAATTGAGAAAAAGTTAGTCAGATGATGATATATTTGGGCTCCAACTGTGTGCCAAAAACTGCAGTTGTGCATATCTTGGGAGCTATGACACCCACATTTCCAAAGAAAATTGAGTTTCTACATGCAGAGCAGAAGCATGAGTAGAGATGGAGAAGCTTAACTGGAGAAATCTTTCAGGAGAAAGTGACTCTTAAGATGTCTCTTCCCCTCTTGTCCTTTTCTCCCTCTCCTCCCCATGTCTCTTTCATGGGAGCTGAGCTATGTGACCATATTATTTGTCATCCCCTTTTGAAGGTGAGAAGGACAATTATGCCAGGGCAACAGGCATAAATGGGATGTGGGGTCACTCTGGCTTAGCTTCATAAGTTCTGTAAGGTCCGTACTGATGCCACCTCATCCCCATCTGCGGCATGCCTCATGCTCTGTTTTCCTGTTCCACTATGTAGATATCTCTGATATAGTGAGCAGCATATTGCATTTTAGTTATTTATGCCGTGTTTGTCTCTCTAATTGAACTGTGAGCTTCTTGAGGGTAAAAGCTCTATCTTTTTTTTTTTTTTTTTTTTTTTTGCGGTATGCGGGCCTCTCACTGTTGTGGCGTCTCCCATTGCGGAGCACAGGCTCCGGACGTGCAGGCTCAGTGGCCATGCCTCATGGTCCCAGCAGCTCTGCGGCATGTGGGATCTTCCCAGACCGGGGCATGAACCCATGTCCCCTGCATCGGCAGATGGTCTCTCAACCCATGCGCCACCTGGGAAGCCCAAAAGCTCTATCTTAATTGTCTTTACCAAGTATCTCTATTCCATAGCCCAAGGCCTGACACAAAGAAGGTACTCAGTATATGTTTGATGAGGGGGGAATACATTAATGAAAAATTTGGAGGGAGATAAGTGACAGGACTGGTGGAGAAGTTATTCCCAGTAGAGAGAAAAGGAGTCATATATATAATAGCATAGAGTTGTTGACAATGATTATGAGCAGTATTACAAATCAATCAGCCTTCATGGAATGGAGTGCTGTGTTGAGGAATGGTGAGAAATAAGGAGGAACCAGAGTTGGTGGAGTCTATAGATTGTCTAAGAGTGTTGATTGATGGCTGCTCTAAAGAGGGGTGTTGCATAGAGGACTATGGCTGCTGTTTTGTTGTCCTCTTAATGGGATAGATTGGATAATATGCCAGGTTTGCATCTGAGCTTGGAGGAATGTGTTGGGTAAGCATTAAAACTTGAATGATAAAAAGAGAATAGCTTCTCAAAGAATCTTGATACTTCTGCTTCCAGCTGAAACCAGGAAATTCAGAGGCAGCAAAAATGAAATCAAGGAAAACGTTAATGGAAATTTTGAAGCTAGAAAAGGTTTGGTTTGAGTTTTGAAGGAAAGTCTGACCTGGTAAACTGCTCCCAAGTACTACTGTTATGATTTGCTGGCTTTTCATTATATTTCATTTATACGATATTAGCATATTATGTTCTAATTCTTAGGGGTGGGTCCCCAAATTTGGTAGCTTTACCAAGACTTCTACATTTACTGCAATGTTGACAAAGCCCAACTACCCAGAACAGGCTTGTGCTGTGAACTGTGGGCTGTTTTGCCTCAAATCAGCAGTTCTACTTGGGAGGGTCTTGCAAAGTAATCTACAAAGGGTTTTCTCTGTTACTTGTGTAGAATGGTAATACTTTAATTAAAGCAACATGTATACATAATTTAGTAAGTGCCAGAACTGACTTTTTTCTAATAGAAATCATAGTAAAACAATTTTTTTTTTGGATTATCACTTAGGGGATTGTGAATTGCCAAAGCCTCAGTCTCTCAATATTTTGGTCTGCAGGACCCCAATTTCTATGAATCTATGGCAGTTCTGACTTTAGCCTGTCTAAAATGGGCAGATCAAGCTTGAGGCATTTATTGTGGGCGTAGAATGAAGGTTTGCACATTAATCTCCCATGTCTTCTTCCTAGAAGAATAAAGCTTCAAACCTTTATTTTTTCCTAAGAGGAGAGCTTCCTCTTAGGGGTCTGAATCTACATTCTGGGGTCTTAACTGAGTTCTTTGGTAACCGATGACCTCCCTTTTGTATTTAAAGGATCCCCTTGAATGCCACTTATTTTATCTATACATGTTCCTTTAAGTTCTTACCTAAAGAGTTTTCCTCCATGTCACAAAGCTACTTACTTTAAATGCTCATTAGTACTCACTTTTTATGCTGAAATAATGCATATTTGAGTTGCAGTTTACAAATAATGATCAAAGAGTACCTTCCTCTTAATTAAATCTTTGGTTAATTTGATGAGCCTTTCCAGGGTCAAGTGAATTAATTCTATAAAAATCTAATTGTCTTGACTTCCCATTCAGCTGAATCATTTCAAAATTTAATAAATAATTGTCTTTCCCATACAGATTAAAATTCTTTATAACTGAAAAAAACCATTCAAATAAATATGGTATTTACATTACAGTTTTGATAACTGTAAGCCTTGACCCACGCTTAGGTGATCAAATAAACCACAGAAGTGTTAGGAAAACTAACCTGATTAAATTAAGAAGAAGGAGCTACATTATTAATAAGTAAGCAAGCAAATCGTGGACAATTTGTCTCTTTCAATATTTCTTTAACATTTGATGTACAGTTTAATATGCGTTTAAGACAGTTTATTTTTTTCTTTCCTAGAGAGACACCTCCTCTATGGACGGCCTGCAGTGCTTTATCGGACTAGATATGATATCTTGTATCACACTGACTTTGAAAGCAGTTATAGTGAAATATTCCTAATGCCACTCTGGACATCGTACACTGTTTCCAAACAGGTCATTGAGAAAACTGGGTTTCATGTTCTTCATGTCATTACGCTCCTTGCCTTAAGATAATGATTGTTTGCTGAACAGAATTGTCTTAGACAAGATTTTAAGTTTTCCTGATGAAAGAAATCCTATATTGGATCTGTTGTAAAATATTTTGAATTAGACTTTCTGCAGTGTTCTAAAAACTTCATGGTAATAGGTGAAATAGCATAGCATACTAATTCTTTTAGTTTTTTTTTACTCTGCTCGACATGATCCACTAGTTACAGAAGCCACCAATATCTGGCCATTTGTTTTAATAGACTTTATTTTTTAGAGCAGTTTTAGGTTCAGAGCAAAACTGAATGGGAGGGACAGAAATTTCCCATATACCCACGGCTCCACACATGTATAGCCTGCCCCACCATCAACATCCTGTTCTTTTTTAATGAAGGTTTTTATGTCGGGGTTTCAGTTTTGGTAAAGATGAGGTAAGAAAGTTTATATCAGGAATTAGAAAAATTCATTGGGCAGTTGAACTACGCTTTTAAACTCTGAATACAAATGACTATTTCCACTGCCCCAAACACAGCTTCTTATTCATTTGTACTCAGGCACATACAATACATATATAGTCTTTTTTTTTAAAATAGGAGATATGTCTATATTATTTCTCAGAATATTATTTTTTAAGCTGTCTTATGTGGAATCTCATTTGTTATATCAACAGTGAGATTTCTGCCTTGCGTATTATTGTTTCACCTAAGACTGATCAGAGAGTCCTGCTACTAAAGACATAAGAGTTAAAAAGTTACTAGCTTAGTACATTTAAAACTGAGGTCCTTAGAAAAAAAAAAAAAAGAGTCAATATCAGAATATGAGCTATAGTAAAAGCTAATGGGGCTTTGATTCTGGCTGTCTGGAACCAAACGATCTGGCTTCAGTATTTCCCTGTTGGTTTGGTGTTATCTCTGCCATGGCATTGCTGACTACCTGTGACTACCATACAGGCTGAGGTCTCTGGCATCCCTGAACACCTGACCAATTGCGTCCGGCCTGATGTCCGTGTTTCTCCGAGTTTCAGTCAGAGCTGTTTGGCCTACAAAAATGATAAACAGATGTCCTATGGATTCCTCTTTCCTCCTTGTAAGTTACAGATAGCAGGATCTGACCATTCTAGAGGGATGTTATTTTGTGGAGTCTGGCGTGTGCAACTTGGTATTTAGGATTTCAGTGGTTTTTAGGTTTTCTAAAAAACCTAAAAACCAGAGGGGCGCTCAAGAGATTGAGGAGATGAACTTCTCTGGGAGCCTTCCAAAAGCAGCCGCCAGAAAAGAGACCAGCTTTCACAAATCCTATTCCCGGGGAATTCTAAAATGCAAGGGAATATTCTGTGTGTCACCTGACATCACTAAATGAGCATCTGAAAGTGAAATAGGAAATTATTGACATAAATCTTTTACATAATACTATAGAGGTGATCTCTTAAGAATACATGAAGCCCTTTAATTCTCTCTCATTACCTTGATGACATTTTTTTAAAAGTCCAAATTATGCCAGTGAAATCAAAGAATTCTTTTATAAAATACTTAGTAGACCCAAGACTAAGTAGGAAGAAAAAGAATCATAAAAATTTGTTTAAGGAGAACTATTGAGAAAAGAGATTGAAGAAAAGAGATTGAGTGGGAAGGGAAGTAGGAAATGGTATATAAAGAATGGGATAAGTAGGAATAAAAGAGTAGATACATGCATTTCATGCTGTTTGGACCATTTTAGAAGATTCCTTTTTTTATTGATGTCGATTTTATTATGTAATGGGCACTATTTGTTTTCCCAATGTTTAGATCTGAGCTCTTTGCCAGAAACTAAATATGATGCATTCCTTGTAACCAATATGGTTCCAATGTATCCTGCTTTCAAACGTAAGTCTAATATTTACCTAGTAGACTATTATTTGTGGAAAGAAATGTTTCTAAATTTACCACTTACCTTTCCTACCTCTCTATTCATTTTAATAATAATAATACCTTTCATGTGTTTAGCCTTTATAATTTTTGAAGAACTTTAATGTAAATTCTCTACTGCTAAGCCAAAATATGAATCTGTGAGGGAGCTTGGCAGGTTTTTTTTATCCCTTGTTTATAATTAAGAAATTGAAGTCACAAGAAGTGACCCATGAATGGCAGAAGCTGAGCTAAACCAAGTTTGTGCTTTCCTTCTAATCCGGTGTTCTCTCTATTTCAATGCTCAGTGGTTTAAAAGAGTCTTCTCTGTATTTTGGAGGCTACCTGACATTTAACAGCATCTGTATTTATTTATAGAATGTTACAGTAAAAGCCACTAACACCTTTTTCCTTTAGTGGGATGGCGATGTATTCTGAATATTAACCCCGAAACCCAGCAAGATCTTAAAGGGTCTTCTGAATCATCAGAGAATTAAGTTCAGTAGGTTTTAGGGCTGTGCAAATTATATACACTCATAATTTCTTTGTATATGACATAAATATTTGTGGATGGTAGTGATGAAATGAATGGTATAGGCACAGTGAGCCCCAGCCCCAAAACTGAGTTCTGGTCTCTGGAGTGTGAACACTGGCTATGTGATCATAGAAATGCCATCTAGCCTGTCATTTATAAAATTATGAGATTTGATTGCATGACTTCTATGGCTTCTATGGATTTGTAACTTAACTGTCCGATGACAAAAACAATCCATTTTCTATGTCTGCTAACAAAGAATTCATTCATTTGCCTATCCATCCATATTCCCTCCATCCATGCATCCCTCCATCCATCCAACCATCCATGTATTCAAAGAGAGAAAGCATTATAGAGTAGCTTTGCCCTCCCTTTGGTTTATTTACAGTGAGCAGACATATATGCTTATAGGAAAGGTAGGAAAAGGGAACACTTCTACATAACTCCACTTTCTAAAGGAGTATTGGGCTGTGTTACATGACTCTCAGGGCTGAAATAAAGTCTCAAAATAGGACACGAGATGGTGGAATGTCATCTACAGAGCCGAGCCTCCTCAACTTGACGTTGGTGAAATGGCCAACACGGTTTAGAGAAAAAAAAAATGTTTATTTGATGTCCTAAGTTAGTAAATAAAGGCTTATTCAAAGGTAGAATCTCTTGCCTATGAGTGAAAAATTAAAGTATGCTTTTAAAAGGTTTCCTCGTTTGTTCTCAGCCCCAGCTGAGAAATGTTTAACAAACCCCCGTAGATCCATTTGTCCTAATATTACATGGAATGCAGCTTCATTGAATTTCCACAAATCAGGGTTTCCTGGATTTCTTTATCCTTTACTGATGCCTTTTGACCAAGCAGCAATAAAGGAAGCACACGGTACCACCCTGAGGCTGGTGTGGCCAAAGGCCTTTCACAGAGGGCCTGCTGTCCTCCTTCACTAGGGAAATGGTTTTCTCGCATGCCACATTTCTGCGGGTTTGGCCTTTTGACTGTTCTCATTGTTATTTCTTTCCCTCTATGGCTCTCCAATTTTTACGCTTAAGTTAACATTTGAACTTCTTCCCCACTGTCCTCATTTCTTTATTGCAAATAATTATCCATGGTATTTTGGCTCTGGTGGGCTGCTCTGTCTTTCTCATTTAGAATAGAGGATCAGCAGTTGAAGCACTATGGGAAAAATGCCCAAGCATTTTCTAATAAGGGGAGGTAAAAAATGATAACAGCCTGAACCTCAAAACCCCAATGTAGAATAGAGCATGGTAAGTTAAATCTAACATGTTAGAGCCAACTTC
This sequence comes from Aethalodelphis obliquidens, assembly GCF_003676395.1. Classification (NCBI taxonomy): domain Eukaryota; kingdom Metazoa; phylum Chordata; class Mammalia; order Artiodactyla; family Delphinidae; genus Aethalodelphis; species Aethalodelphis obliquidens. Next base: position 7,011,437 of record NW_020838023.1, on the reverse strand, counting down.
TTTGGTTTGCCTTTCCTGTCGTCTTCTGTTATTCCCTTCTTTTGCCTTTTCCCTTTTCCATTCTGCCCCTCTCCTTCCCCTGTGATTGACTATCGTGTAAATTGGAGCTAGCGAGGCCAAGGAAATCCTCTCTAGAGGATGACCATGAAAGTGAGAAAGGAATAGCGGAGGAGAAACTAGGCATGCCTAGTCAGGGGACGTGTTTTCCAGATGAAGGGAAAAGCATATGCAAAATCTTACTCTGAAACAAGTTTAGTGAGTAGGGAGACAGGAAGAAAGGCATGTACCTGAGGGGGAAAGGAATAGGAGGAAAAGTCATGGAGGGAGGCAAGGGCCATGGTGGAAAGTTGGGATTTTATTTTAATTACAGTGAGAAATCATCTGGAGTGTTAGAGGTGGGTGTTGCAGAAATGTGATACAATCACATTTATAGTGTAGAAGGATCCATCTGGCTACTCCAAAGAGAATGGGCTACGGGGAAGGAAGAGTTTCTCCCAAGGTGCCAAGTAGTCTTTTGTGGTAGTTCATTGCAAAGAGGATAGTGACTTAGACCAGGGTGGATGCAGTGAAAATTGTGAGGAGTGGTCAGATTTGGAAGACTGGGATGTATTTTAGAGGTAGCACTAACAGGACTTGTTCACATGCATATGAAGTAAGGAGAGAAGTCAGGGATGAATCCTAAGATTTTGACCTGAACATCGGGGTGAGTGCGAGTGCCACTGGCTGTGATGGAGAAGCCAAGAGTTGGATCAGGAGTGGATGAAAACTCAAGAATTCTGTTTGGATAATTTTTTGTTAGATATGATTATTAGGTTTTCAAATGCACCCTGAGAGGGCTGGTTGGATAACATGTCTGGAGTTGCCTGGAAAGGTTAGGGCTAGAGACATAAACTTGAGAATTAGCCCATCTACGACAAGTGAAAGAAGAGAAAGTAGATTAAAGCCTTTTTTCAATTTCCCACAAACACCATACTTCCCCTGTTGCACATACTATTCTCTCTGCCTGGAATGTTGTCTCCACCTCTTTGCCTCAGAAACACCCACTTGTCCTTCAGATCTCAGCCTAGTAACCACTTCACCCGTAAATCCTTCCCTGACTGGTTGGGCTACGTTAAACTCCTCTACCGTTGTCTCTGTATCTTTCTCTTGGCCGGTTCATAAATGACACACCCACAGCTAATGCTTTAGGATGGATTGCTCTTAAGAATCACAACAGATCTACTGTCTCTTGGCTTGTGACATTTGGCTTGTTTAATGCATCCAAGAGAGAATTTGGCCAAAGCAAGGAGTTTTGTTTACGGAGAACTGATTTTGTTTTTGTACAGGAGTCTGGAATTATTTCCAAAGGGTTCTGGTGAAGAAATATGCTTCAGAAAGAAATGGAGTTAATGTGATAAGTGGACCAATTTTTGACTATGACTACGACGGCTTACATGACACACAAGACAAAATCAAACAGTAAGCTTTTCATTCCCACGCAACGTGCGCTTTTAAATTCCAAGATCTCACTCAAGAATATTTTTCAAATATTCACGTACTAGAGAAGAGCTGATACCTCTTAAACCTGTTGCTCTTCGAATCTCCTTGTGATTTCTTCAGTTCTTTTGGACCTGTGATTAAACGAGGCATTGGTGGTTGGAAAGGAATTAGGATTTGTGGTAAATAAATGCACTTTTCATTTTCATGAAAGAAAATGTATCAAAAGATTAGAAAATTTTTTAACTTTATTCTTCAACAACTCTTTAGTGGGAAGATGATAATTTTCACTTGTGTTCACTATTTGGGGGGGACTTCTGGAATTCCTTAGGTTTTCTGAGTCAGTACATTTCAATAGGAAATTACATATAAACTTTGGTCAAATCTCGTTTCTATCCCTCTCTGTGGTGCTATTAGGGATATAAAAGGATGAGGCATACTCTGTTCATAAGGAACTTACAGTCTGGTGGAGAAAGTAAGAAGATATAAATACAACAAATTCATAATAGGTCATCATTTAATTTTTTTTTAAGGAGCTGATATACCTAATATTTGAAGAACTCTTTTAAAAGATTTTTTAAATTTTATTTTTGGCTGCGTTGGATCTTCGTTGCTGCATGCAGGCTTTCTCTAGTTGTGGCAAGCGGGAGCTACTCTTCGTTTCAGTGTGAGAGCTTCTCATTGAGGTGCCTTCTCTTGTTGCGGAGCACGGCTCAAGGCACGCGGGCTTCAGTAGTTGTGGCACATGGGCTCAGTAGTTGTGGCTTGCGGGCTCTAGAGCGCAGGCTCAGTAGTTGTGGCACACGGGCTTAGTTGCTCTGCGGCACGTGGGATCTTCCCGGACCAGGACTCCAACCTGTGTCCCCTGCATTGGCAGGCAGATTCTCAACCACTGCACCACCAGGGAAGCCCTCTTCATTTAATTTTATAGATGCATGAAACAGTTAGAGAGCAACACAAAATATGAGAGGGTTTCATTGTGATTGACAGACAGACATAAAATGCTAATTTTTTTCATATATATAACTAATAAAATAGGTGTTATCCTACCCCCTTTCCAGTCATCCATAAGAGAAATTTTATCCTACTTGTACATTTATTTTATTGCTGATTATTGTCATAGTTTTCAGCCCAAATTATACTGTTAGTTCAATTATAATTTCAATATTTTGAAATGATTAAAATTAAGATAATAGAAAACCAGGTAAGGAATGATGAATTTCTATACTATGCTCTACTCAAAATAATTTTTTATACTTTTGTAACTCATCAGTAGCACTCAGTTCTTAGAATTTTCTTTAGTAAATGAATTCTCTGTACCAACTGTACCAAGTTCAGGATCTCACTGTGGCTGGAAGGGCTATCACTCTCCTAGCTCCTGTGTTTTCTGCCTCTGGTCCATTTTATACAAGTCTATGAAAGTTATTTTCCTGAAACATGGATCTCATAATGGTACTTCCTAGCACAGAAACCTTCAGTGGAGCATCACTGCCTGAAAAATAGTGCCCAAACTCTACAACTTTGGCACTCAGAGCCCCCCTTACTTTGGCTTTTATTGACTCTTCCAGACTTACATTTCTACTCCATTGACCTATGCATTATGTCCCGCCTCTGAGAATTGGTTCAAGCTGTTTTCTTTGTCTGGAGTATCTTTTTCAGTCTACCAGGTTGAGAGAAAGAGGGGATTCCAGGCATTGAAAACATGATATTCAAAGATATAGAAGTGGGTTAACACCTGTAAGTGAAAAATGACTCCATTGAGTGAAATTTAATTTTAGTGACTTGGGCAATATTCACTGGCCACCACTTAAAAAAGAAAGCTTCTACCTCGGCTGTAGTTTGATTTTGCCTTCCTGTTTCAGGTATGTGGAAGGCAGTTCTATTCCTGTTCCAACTCACTACTACAGCATCATCACCAGCTGCCTGGATTTCACCCAGCCCGCCGACAAGTGTGACGGCCCCCTCTCTGTCTCCTCATTCATCCTTCCTCACAGACCAGACAATGATGAAAGCTGCAATGTGAGTTCAAGAACAGTGTCCTTTAGGATTTGCTGACAGAATTCATCTTGGTGTCTTAATTTATATTCCCACCCTTGAACTAGGACATACTTATCATAAAACATTTGCACTACACAAATGGGTATACAAATTGGGTCTTTAGAAAGGACCCAAAGGAAACTTTGCATAACACTTGGGAACTTTGTGCTCTAATGGCTTTTTATTTTTCAGCATATGGGTGTGTGGGATGTGTGTGCATTTAATGTTGTTCTATTTCTGTGTTTGATTTTGGCAAACGATAGAAGTGCCCATGTTTTCCATTTTGCAAAAGACAGATATTTTGTAGAAAGTGAAAAGTAACACAATTTTGGTAATTACTGAAATGAGGGAAGAGTTCTCAGGAGCTCATTATATCATTCGCTCTACTTTTGTGGATGTTTGAACATTTCATTCATAAAAACTTTTTTAAAAAGACACACACACAGGAATATATACTTTACAAATCAGAGTTTCATTTGCTACTAGTTATGAGGGCAGACGTAACAGGTCACCCCATTCTTAAATAGCACAGATGACTCTTGATTCACTTATTCCAACGTGAAAGGAGGACGGCATGGCAAAAAAGCCTCAGGAAGGCAGACAGGATCCGTGCTCTGTGCTCCTGGCTCTGTACTAATGCTGCACTCAGGGACAAATCACATGATTACTCCAGGTTTCTTTAATGTGATGGAAATCCTGTGCTCCAAGGTTGATTTTAGAAGTAATAGTCTCTATGCTTTTGTTTATATAATAGAATAGGAGATAAAATCTACAGAGGAAGATTTTTAGTCAAAAAGCAGTACTCAAATTCCTTAATTAGGTAAGGTACCCTGGGAAAAATGATGGCGTGTTTAACATAGTCACACTCCAGGCAGCCTTCAAGGGGGAAAGTAAATGGAACAAGCACAGAAATTGCTTCACTAAAAGGCAAAGACCCTTAAGAATAGCTTCAACAGAGATTTTCAGCTTCATGGACAAGGCAGCTTTGGGGCTATGGCTTCAATTATAGGTGAAGATTGAGGCTATGACCATGCAAAACAAAATAACAGGTGCAGACAAAAAATTGAAATATGGCTGAAAAAGCTAATTAAGTTGGCTAGAATATTGGAAATGAGGATCATAGTGGGAGGTAAGGTTTTAAAGTTTGCATGGAATCAGATTTAAAGTAAAAGTAGTCGTGGTAGTAGTCATAGCGGCCATAGTAGTAGTAGTTATCATTGATTGAGTCCATGTTACTATCCAAGTACTGTGCAGGTCCTCTCATTCATTACTTCTGATCATCTCATTACCCTATTAGGCAGATATATATGAGCTCCTTCCCCTCCCCTTTCATTAACTCTTGAGAAACCTGTAGCTCATAAAGAAAAAGTATGTAACATGGTTACTGGTTAGTCAGTAGAAAAGTAGAACTTTAGATTCAAGGCCTCTGATTCCAAAAGCTCATCCTTTTTCAAATTTATCAGATTTCTGTAGTGGAAGCTTGGGGCCTGAAGACTTTTTTCTCATTGCACAGACATTAGATAACCACGGAAAATGTTTAGGCATAAGAGCAACATTGTAGACTCTGTTTGGGGGAGATAAATTTGAATTGGAGGGGATCAAGCATGGTCCTCAAAGGTCTTTGGCAAGATTCCCAGGATTGAGGGAACAGAATTTGAACTGGGTGTGGTCTTGGAAATTTCTAAAGGAAGGTGGAAGGCAGCAATACTGTACTGGAAGGATAAATAAGATCTTAGAAATAATTGGATGGGAGGTGGAGAAGCAAGGGAACTTCAAGTGAGAGAGGAGCTGTCCTCAATTTATTGGCTCGACTTTCTCAATTTCGATTGTTCACAGCCCTCGAGACTAGGTAATGGCATACCCGAGAGGGATGTAATGCCTCTGCATAGCATGATGTACTTTTTTGAACTTCAGTTTTACTAAAATCTTGTTGTGGGGAGGTAAAAGTTTTGCAGAAAAGGAAACACATATTTTATGGAGTTAAATTCAAAATTGCCATACATGTTTAAGATAAGGCAGAGACTACAAAGACATTTCAGACTTAAAGTAGGCCATTTAAGAGACACCTCAATTCCTGGGGGATGTATGTTCACATTTCCCTGTCATTAGGGGAATTTGGTGATGCAGGAGTTTGAAAAACGTTGTTCTGAACTCAGCTCAGAGGCAGTTCTTTATTCACCCCGATGTTACATCTGACAAATGAAATCCACTGAGGTCCTCATACATCTTCCTCTTTGCACAGAGCTTAGGGGTATTTCTTATAGAGTTCAAGGCCAGCGTGCCTCTTATTGAAGAACCCCCTGCCTACGTAGACACCTGTCCTTGCCTTAAAGTCCACCTTAAGACTTCTGGGACTTGAATTCACAAATTCACTTGGGAGGAAGTTAGGGAGAAAAGGCAGGTGAAGGATAAATGGCCATTAGCAAGAAAAACACTAAGCAAGTTCCTGGACTGTGCTTTCATTTGCATTAATGTGTAAAGTTATTTATTTTTTAAATTTATTTTTAAAGTTTTTCTTTTCCTCTCTTGGAGCACATGAACTTTTATTCGACTTTTATTAGTTTTGCATTTTGTACTAGAGTCTCCTGCAGCAAATCCTTCTGTGGATTGCTAGCAAGAGGCAGAAGGCCTTTTCTTCATGTGTAACATAGCCCAGTATTTTGACTAATTGGAGGCCGGATTTTAGCCTGTGAGAACCAGAGGAGAATGCCCCTCAAATGAAATTGGCAAATCACTTCCCAAGGAAAGAAATAGCCAAAGACAGATTTTCCCCCAAATTTGTATAATCCCGGCTAGCCATTATTTAAATTAGGAAAAACCTTTTCACTTCTTGTCCACACATTCAAATGACTTACATTTACAAAGGAAACATTAGACTTACTGACCATTGAAAACTCAAATAAATGAGTTGAATATGAAAATTCTCCCGAAAATATCACTTCATGCTTACTCTGCTTACTCTGAGGGGGTCCCGACCCATTTGGAGACCTTCTACTTCGTTAATTATGTGGTCACACGGAGGATTGGCCAGTACCGTTGTGGGTAGAGTTATATTTAGGCCTGTTCTTTCCTATGACTCGCAGAGATCTTGGTTAGCTTGGGTTAGGAGGGTGGGGCGTGGAGGGTTAAAATCCTTATTTCCCCCAACCTGCAAAGCAATTTCTTCCTGTTTCTTCATTTTGCCTGGGATGGCCAGGCATCAGTTTCCTGAACCAACACCCTCCTGTACATATTTAGCACTGGCATGAGCTGCTGGAGCTCCCTGTCCAGGTCCGTGTGGGTTGGAGCTTTCTGAGAAAACCCAGTGCAGGTTCCTGGGCTTTGGTGGGTCGTTCATTGAGACCACTTGCAGTCAAAGACTTGGGCGAGGGCATGCTTGAACGTTCTCAGCCCTGGGACGCACAGCTACCCTTCGACTTGTAGAAAGACTTTTGGAAGCCATTGCAATTCCGGAGGCATTTGGGAATAAAATTATTGGCAAAGACCCTCCTGCCCCATGTCTACTGACGAAGGTAGACATTTCTCCATATTCTCAAGGTTCTCAGATCTCGTTCCTTCTCTCAAGTTCCCTCAAAAGTGGAAGAAGATATTTTTTAAATGTAAAGGACTGCTTTATCTGCACTGCCTTTTTGTTTCTACTTAGATGTGAAATAAATTGTTTAGTGTGGGACATTTAAATGTCTTTCATCTCGAATTTGTGCCAGTGAGGCAATTTTTGGCAAGTAGTTAAGACAGAAAGAGATTTCCTTCCTTCCCATCATGGGAAAACACATGATGTTGTTTCCTTACTTTACTCATTTTTTTCCCCTTCTTCCTTCCTCTCCTTCCTCCTTCCCAGGGAGCTGAAGTAAGCATTATTATTCTTATGAACCAATGAAGAAACTGAGGCCTAGAGAGGTCAAGCAGCTTCAGCAAGGTCTCACAGCCAGGAAGTGGAAGAGTTGCGATTCCAACTCAGGCCTCTTGGGCCCCAAAGTGCCAGGTGTATCAACTGAGCTGCTTAGAGTTGAACTCATTCAAATATCAATTCACTGCCGTCTAATAGATGATGTCCTTCATCTAGCACATTCTTCTGAAGGACTAGAAATGCACACACATCATTTTGTGCATTGGGCACAAGCTCTTTCCTTTCCTTGGGAGGCAGAGGAGCATTCCTAATTCCTCGTGCTCTGTACTTCTCACTGCAATTTGACAGCAGGGGAAAGAAACACATCACTGAATTCTCCAGGGCCTTTGGTTTTCCCAATTTTGATTTATGTTAGGAGAACATGTTGCATCGAATGCCGTTTCGCACCACACATCTGGTTTATTTGGTACAGCTAATTGCTGCTGAAAATGTTCACAGCCAAGGGCCCGTATTTGTGGCCCATTGCCAGCAGCACTGTGGGAGAGAGGCGGGGAGGCCAGGAAGGAATAACATGCCTTGGCTTTGGGTGCAGGAGTATGTAGAGGTCATTTGTGGACGTGGAGCAAATGGACCGTGTAGAGAAACTCCTTTGGAAAATTCTGACTCTGTACTCCCTTTCTGTTGCAGAGCTCAGAGGATGAGTCCAAATGGGTAGAAGAGCTTATAAAGATGCACACGGCTCGGGTGCGGGACATTGAACATCTTACCAGTCTGGATTTCTTCCGCAAGACCAGCCGCAGCTATCCAGAAATTCTGACACTAAAGACATACCTGCATACATATGAGAGCGAGATTTAACCTTCTGATCCTCTGCGGTGCAGTCTTATCAACTGGTGTATATTTTTATATTATTTTTGTATTTATTAATTTGAAACCAGGACATTAAAAAAAGTTAGTATTTTAATCCTGTACCAAATCTGACATATTACGCCCGAATGACTCCACTGTTTTCCCCTAACGCTTGATATAGGTAGTCTTGTGTTCTGAGTAGAGCTTGTAATAATTACTGCAGCTTGCGTTTTTAGTGGAAGCTTCTAAATGGTGCTGCACATTTGATATTTGCATTGAGGAAATATCAATTTTTCAATGCACAGTTGCCACATTTAGTCCTGTACTGTATTGAAATACTGATTCTGTAAAGTTGCATTCACTTACTGTTAATTATGCCAGACATATTTAAGCCTTATAGACCAATCTTAAATATAATAAATCACACATTCAATTTTCTTCTGGTTTTATTTGGTCTTTATTTCACATAAATTAGAGTGTTTGCTTCTGGTATAGTTCATGCATAAAATGTACACATTTCTTGTATTGGGCCCTCTTCTTAGTTGGATGTAGTTCACATAGAAAAAAGGACATCCTTAATATTCAACTGTGGTGGCCCGGATGAGGTAGATGAGGTACATATCTATGGGAAATCAGAAGGGCAGAGGAAACAGAAGAACTCCTGAATATCCTCTCTCACCTATCTATTTTAAAAATATCTTGAAGTCTGGAGGAACAGGTTCTTCTGATCAAGTTGTTTCAAAGCTTTTATTAGGGCTTCCCTGGTGGCGCAGTGGTTGAGAGTCTGCCTGCCGATGCAGGGGACGCGGGTTCGTGCCCCAGTCCGGGAAGATCCCACATGCCGCAGAGCGGCTGGGCCCGTGAGCCATGGCCGCTGAGCCTGCGCGTCCGGAGTCTGTGCTCTGCAACGGGAGAGGCCACAACAGTGAGAGGCCCCGTACCACAAAAAAAAAAAAAGCTTTTATTAGACTCAACAGAGACTATATTAAGGCTATATTCTGTATAAGTATCAATGTAAGAACCAGGGAGGATATAAAGAGAAATAAGACACTGGGATGAAATATAGACATAAATGTGTAATTAACCAATCAAAGTTGAGAATAATAAATGCCAAGTGAAAAGTGTTAGTAATCATGCAATATGACAGAAGGGTCTGAATGATAGGTGGGGTGATTTTTGATTGACTCAGTTGTGGCTTTAAGTAATAATGAAGCACAAAGCAAGGAATCATTCAGAGATTTTCAGTCCTTCTGATTGTGTCAGGGAGAACGCTGCATCTTAGTATCGCCATGTCTCTAACAGTTAGTAACCTCCCATAAGAAAAAAAAAGAACAGCACTTCTTTTTCATCATGTTAATTTTTACAGTAGCCACCTTTTATGGTCAGTGAAATGGGTTTTTAATTTCTATAAATTCTCCTTTAAAAGTAAATCTGCGTAAGAAGGAAGACATTGTGGGGACTTCCCTGGTGGCACAGTGGTTGAGAATCTGCCTGCCAATGCAGGGGACACGGATTTGAGCCCTGGTCCGGGAAGATCCCACATGCTGTGGAGCAACTAAGCCCGTTCGTCATAACTACTGAGCCTGCGCTCTAGAGCCCACGAGGCACAACTACTGAGCCCGCAAGCCACAACTACTGAGTCCGTGAGCCACAACTACTGAAGCCAATGTGCCTAGAGCCCATGCTCCTCGACAAGAGAAGCCACCGCAATGAGAAGCCTGCACACCGCAACGAAGAGTAGCCCCTGTTCACTGCAACTAGAGAAAAGTCCGTGCGCAGCAATGAAGACCCAACACAGCCAAAAATAAATAAATAAACAAACAATTTTATTTAAAAAAAAGAGGGAAAACATTGTGTTAAATAAAAAATACATAATAACAAAAGTAGGACTGATGGTAGTGGGGATATGCGAAAAATCATGAAGGTGGTATGAGAAAAACCGATGTTTGGGAAACACAGATACGGGAATACGCTGGAAGAAATGAACATGGTCATACTGTTGACATCTGTATTTATCCAGCAGCTGCGATAGTCCAGGCACGTCTCTGGCACTTCATATGCTTTGTCTGTAAATATTGAAAAGTGAGGAGCTCAGAGAAGATTTTATGGAAAGGGGAAGCATGAAGCTGGGAATGGAGAAGGCTTGAATTGGGCTTTGTAGTTTGGGGTAGGTAGTGTGGAAGTGAAAGCGTGGGCGATCGTTAGTCAAATTCATTTCACCTGCCTTCATGAATCAAAAATACTTGCGTGTCCTCCAAGTGGCATGTAGCCTAAACAATAGGTCGCTTGCCCAAGTTGTTTTCCAGGAACCTGGAGTCAGCTTTGTCTAGTTTGAGCTGAGCTGGTTAAGACTGGATAGGACCACCAAGCCTCCAACTGGGCATGCGCGAGTGTCCACTCTCGGTGACCTTCTGACATCACAGGGCCAAAAACTCCACCTTCAGATCATGCTAAGCGCCTCCATTTTTTAATGTGCAGAGGCCTGTGGCTTAGTTAGCCCTGCACAGAATGATGATTGACTACTGCACCTTTTTCCAGTCACCTTTCCTTACAATCCTTGTGCTCCCCAAGCCTCAGACCGCCCTGCTTCTTTATTTTTTAATCCCCAAAATACCCCGCGCTCCTTGCCTTCTGGGAGGCGGCTCTGAGATGCCTCCTCACTTGGCTGCCTTTCAAATAAATCCTCTCTCTGCTGCAAAACTCAATGTCTCAGTGTTTTGGTCTGCTGCAAGTCAGGCAAAACAAACCTGGATTGGTAACAAAAGTATGGTAGAAATGAATTGGGATATCACTCATCATTTATTTAATATTCAGTAATGATTGATTGACCATCTACTGCATGCCAGTACCTATGCTTGCTGTTGAGGTTAAAACTAAATAAGATAAACATGGTTCCTGCTGTTGCAGAACTTGCACTTTAGTGGGAGAACGAGACCACTTAAAAAACCCCAGGGTTTAGTTGTGATGTGTGCTGTGAGAGGATAACAGGTGCTGAGGGACAAGGGGGTGGAAAGAGAAGAGCCTTCGATGACACTACAGCCAACACTTGAGGGATGAGAAGAAATGGCCTCAAGAACAAGGATGAGAAGGTAGAGCAGGGCCAAGGATTAGGGGTGGGGAAAAATCTTGGGATGCGTGAGGGTCTGAAAGAAAATAGGTGTGGCCAAACACAAAGGTGGGGTTGGTTGGGAATAGGTCAGCAGATCCTAGTGGGCCCTGCTGAGGATTCTATTCTAAGTGCAACGGAAAATAATTGAGAAGTTTCAAGCCAAGGTATGACAACATTCAATTTAAGATTTCAGTGTATTGGCATGGATATGCAATAATTACATAGTATGCTCTAAACGTAATTCCACATAAAATACGTCTGATATGAGAGGGTACACCTATTAGGTGCAGTAATTCTGCATTAATACTCCCAAAAGTAGCATTACAAGAGAGAAGTATTAATTCTACTTTTTAAAAATATTTGCAAGCTCCTTGCTTAGCTAGATTTGCACATCACCTCAGATTGAACTCTTCTAAAAATAGGTTATACCTGAGGCTTTTGGGCAAAGCAGCTGCAAATTTAGTTGAGTACCGTTACTCTATTTTTAATCCTTAGGTCAAGTCTTTCTTTCTCATAAATAAACTCCATACCGACCACTGTATATTTCAAGTGAGTGGTTTTGCCGATAAACACATGTCATTAATTGTGGGGTTATTCGTGAAAGTCTCTGAATGGACAGGAACTCTATTAAAATGAGGTCTGGAAGACTATTTTAAGTTGGGGTTGTTTTTTTGTTTTTTTATTGAGACCTTGGTCCATTCATGCTTTCATTGAGCCCGTTGCCAACTGCTTGCTAGCACGGTGGTCCTGTTCTAGTGGATGGATTCAGAAAGTGACTCTCTAACACGAGCTCATTGTAAATAGAGTAAACCAGGGAAGCAGCCACAGAGTTTCTCAAGGGTAAAAACATTCTGAATTGTTTTTAGGAGGGTTGACTTAAAAAAAAAAAATAATCTAAGCAAAAGCAGTGTTTGGTGTCAATCGGGTTTGCCCCGGATTCCAGTGCCCATTATTCCTTGCGGTGGCTGGGGGGAGGGGGGCTGTGGATGAGGTCTTCATCCCTCCTGTTTGTGTTCCTCTGACTTCAGCTGTCTCTCCCTATCTCTTTGCCGAGTCAGGCTGGGGCTGCCCTGCAGGTGGGAAGTGGTAAAGGCAACGGGAATTCTCCCAGGAGGAGAGGGATTGTATGCGATGGTGAGGAACAAGATTTAGCTGTTTGAGTTTGTAGGCTGGGGTAAACAGAGCCTGCTAGAGGCTCAGCCAACAGCGGCAGTGGTTCCTGTTTGGGCTGCACTTCTAGGAAGCGCGTGTCCTTGATCCCTCTTGTCCCCGCTCCTGGCAGGGATGTCCAGTTTGGGCTGGAATATGAAAGTGGAAATTGTGTCCCTGTCCTTTGAAATTTTGCACTCTGGTTCCTGGGAACAGGCAAAACTCCAATCCCTGTTCCCTCTAATTCCTTCAGGTGGTTCTTTTCCTGCCTTTCAGTGGAAACTCAGGTGCTGATTAATGTTCAGCTGAACATTTGAGACCCTTGGCAGTGTTCTTTATACAAAAATGCATGAGAAATAGTTTTAACTTTAAAAGTCTTACAGTACAGTGGATCATATATATGTTAAAATATAGTTACAATGCAACATATGTTTAGTGAGAACAGAAAGGAAGAGTCACTCTACCTTGATGTGGAAATTAGCATTTATTAAGCACCTACGATATGCCAGACTCTGAGCTAGTTATCTTACCTATGTTATGTTTTTCACTGCTATTAACAGCCCTGAGGTACGTACAAAACCCCACGTTTCATAGCTGAGAAAAATTAGGCTAACTGTTGAAAAACGAGTTGTCCACAGCCACATAGGTAAAGAGGAGAAAGGCAGTGTTTGAATCCCTCTCTCACTCCAAGAGCCATGCTATTCCTGCATGCCAAAATGCCTTTCAGGTAGGAAGAGGGGAAGAGCAGATCAGAAAAGACATTGAGAAGTGATGACATTCAAGCAGTAAGAAACCTGAAGAATTAGTAAATGTTTTTCAGGGAGAAAATGAAAGAAGGCAGTTCTAGCAAACATTTGCAAAAGTAGGAATTCTGAAAGATTGATCGTAACACTGTCAGGGAATGGAAATTAGTTTCGTGGAGCATATGCTCGTGCTGGCTTTGGAACTGGGGTGTGGAGACTAAAAGTTAGACTGGTAAGGCTGAGTTCAAGTAATAAAGGAGCTTGCTGAAAGGATTTAGGCTTCATCCTGATGGAACTTGTTTACTATGAAGACCAATCCACTCAAGATTGTGACTTAAGAAGCTCCATCTTCCTGCAATGCATAGCATAATTTGGGTAGGCATCTAGTGAAGAGTCTTATTGTTACTGTATACGGGTGAAGGCCCAGACAGTTTCAGTAGTTTGGGGGATGGAAAGCAGGGAAAAATAACAGATACATAGGAGGTTCAATTGACAGAAAGAGGGATGATAAGCATAATTCAGAGGCTTTTAATTTGGGCAGTTGGGGAAATGATGGGGCCATCACCCAAAAATTCCAGGAAAAGGAACAGGTGGAAAGATGCTGGAGTAACAAGGAGACAATAAATTAAGTCATTCATTTATTAGGGCTGAAATGGAAGTGTGAACAAGTCATCTTGGCGAATCTGACCAGGAAGCAAGGGAAGTAGGAGACTCAGTATAAGGACAAATCTGCACACCTGGTATGTAGGTGTCAGTTAATACAATACATGTGGGCCCCACTACCCTTGTAAGGTATATAGAGTGAGAAAAACCAAGATAGAGGAAGGAGGCCAGCATTTCAGGGCAGAGGAGAGAAGACAAGGCCGTATTAGGCAGTGGGATAAACGCTGGAGATTTGCAGGTATACTCTTTTGTGAAAACCTAAACCCACTGAAGATGTGGAAAGAAAGAGTCTTTAGAGTTCCAAGAGAGAAAGGGAACTTTCCTGGGATTCAGGACAGAGAGAAGTCTGTGGATCTGAGCGGTGGTTACACTCTAAGATGTGCTGTATGATCCTTTTAGAGAGATGGAGCCCTAGGTCCTGGAGGTCCTGGCTGTGGCTTGGAAACAGAAGATGGGCAAACCTCAAGGGACCTGGGGATATGCACAGTGTAGATATCCATGCCTGTTGTATTGGTTTGGCCAAACAATTTGTTTGTTTTTTTCCATAACATCCTACGGAAAAACCTGAACCAACAATTTGGCCAACCCAATACTTCTCCTGTTGTTCTCCATTTACTAGATTCTGGTGTAACCTGGAGGGGAAGATGGAACTCTCCGTAAAGACTGAATTAAAACATCATGTAGGGCTTCCCTGGTGGTGCAGTGGTTGAGAGTCCGCCTGCCGATGCAGGGGACACGGGTTCACGCCCCGGTCCAGGAAGATCCCACATGCCGCGGAGCGGCTGGGCCCGTGAGCCATGGCCGCTGAGCCTGCGCATCTGGAGCCTGTGCTCCGCAACGGGAGAGGTCACAACAGTGAGAGGCCCGCATACCACAAAAAAAACAAAAGCAAAAAAAATCATGTAAGCCATGTTAGCTGGGATCTTAGATTAGAAATGAAATTTATTTTAGGGAAATAAAGTTAGGGAGTGAGATACATACCCGCTACATTTGGAAAATGCTTAGCACCATGCTTGGTACATGTCAGGTGTTCAAGAATATTGTCTAAATAAAAATGAGCCAGGAAAAAAATTTTTCTTTTAAATAGAAGGAGCAGCTTGAGAGGTAGGGAGAGAACGGGGAAAGAGTGAGTATTGTGAAATGCAAGCATAGAGACACTTTCAACATGGAGGAAGTGGTCAGTGAAGTCAACTGCCAGAAAGAAGTTAAATTAGACAGGAATTTGAAGGAATCCATTGAATTTTGCAATAAGGTGGTCATCCATGACATTCCTGGAAGCACCTTCAATGAATGTACTGAGAAACAACCAAACTGTACTGGGACGAGGAGAGAATGGGAGACCACGCGAGAGGCAGTGAGTGGAGACTGCCCTTTGAAGATAGGAAGTAGGAGAAATAGACAATAATTGCAAGAGGTGGGTAGAGTTGAGGGAGGACTTCCTGCTATTTAGGGTGGAAGAAAGCTTTCATAGGCTGTTGAGAAGATTTGATAACCCTGGAAAGGCCCTCATGGGTAAAGCCACTGAATTATAAACAAATTTGAAATTGAAAGCAATGAATAATGGAGTCCTCTGTCACAGATTTGCCTTCAAATTAAGGAACTAATATAATTTCCTCTTGGGATAAGTGTTAGTACAAAACATATGATGTACATTGTACTTTGCAAAATGGTGGCCTGCAGGCTGGATACAGACCACAGATTGCTTTGTTGTGCCCACATGGTATTTAAAAAATACATTAGGGGCTTCCCTGGTGGCGCAGTGGTTGAGAATCTGCCTGCTAATGCAGGGGACACGGGTTCGAGCCCTGGTCTGGGAGGATCCCACATGCCGCAGAGCAACTAGGCCCGTGAGCCACAACTACTGAGCCTGCGCATCTGAAGCCTGTGCTCCGCAACAAGAGAGGCCGCGATAGTGAGAGTCCCGCGCACCGCGATGAAGAGGGGCCCCCGCTTGTCACAGCTAGAGAAAGCCCTCGCACAGAAACGAAGACCCAACACAGCAAAAATAAATAAATTAATTAATTAATAAACTCCTGCCCCCAACATCTTCTTAAAAAAAAAAAAATACATTAGATGCCAAAATTTAGAATCAACGGGTTGCAGAATTTTGACCTCTCTTAAAACATTAAGCGTTTTTTACTTAGTCATTGTTTATAGGCTATAGTTCCTGTCAACCATCAGCGGAAGCCTATTCAGTTGCCTTTAGACAGGGCAAGCATTCTCTAGAACAGGGTTGGCAAAGGTTCTCTGTAAAAGGCTTTGCCATACAGCCTCTAATTACTCAATTCTGCCATTGTAGAGTGAAAGCAACCATAGACACTACATAAATGAATGGGCTTTACTTTCTTTAATACCTCTCTTACTGTCCTTCTTTCCACCCCGGGTGTAGTACAAGTTGCCATTGTTTTTATTGTGCTGGTACTTTTGTTTTATTGTGCTGGTACTTATCCTACTGCATGAATTTACTTTGCTTGTCCTTAGGCATTTGATTTTGACCCCCAGGTAGGGTGACCAGATGCCTTGGACTGACAGACTTAGTGCTAAAACCTGAAAGCCTTGGGCAAACCATGATGAGCTGGTCACAATATCCCTATGTTTACATTACTTTACATTTCTATTACCTACTTTGTCACAGAAAATGCATTGTCAGTTTCCTTAACTGATCTAAAAACCTTAGTAATCTTTTATCTCTTTCTCCTCTAGGGCTTTGTTTGCCATTTCAGTAGTCACTCCAACCAGTGTTGTACTTTAATATATTTATCTCCTCTAGCTCAAAAGTAGGGAATCTTGTCTTGTTCATCATTATATTCAGAGACATTTGCCTAGTGCCTCATATAGATTTGATTATCATTAAGCAATACATGAGTGAATGATGGGGCTTCCTCTCTCTTCAGCCCTCTGAGATAATGTCATTGTAGCTGAAAAACTCTAGGATGAGATGAAGATAAAATGGTAATCCAGAGGCCCACACCTCCTGAAATGAAAACTGTTTCTTCTTTGTGTTGATAGCGTTCACCCTGGGCTATGATAACACCCCAGCCAGAGACTTACAGTTTTTGTCCTGTTCTTCCACTTTGGTAAAACTCAGTTGCCCACCTGGTCAAATGACGCCCATCCCTCTGCTGTGCCCTTTCACATAAACAGCTTGAATCTGCAACAGGAGGAAAAACCTTGGGGCTTTGAAATCAGATGTAGGTTCAAGCGTGGACTCTGTCACGTACTAGTTCTTGGTCATGTTTCTCACCTGTGGCCAGCTCATGTGTAAAATAAGAATGCTTATATGTACCTCTTTGGATATTTAAGAAAATTAGAGATAATTGTGGACTGAAAAAAAATGCACAACCTCAACGTTGAGAATGATGTGTTATTCGGCAGATTTTCTGAGGACTTAAGACAAGAGGCCAGCCTCTCAGATCCCTCTGGGGGACTGCTCCGAAGAGGCAGGAGGAGCCAGGATATAGAGGAGATTTTGCAACAAAAACCAGGTAGTGGACACATCAAAGATCACTGTTCATTAAAGAAAACCAGGCAACTCAAGTCAAGGAATTTAGTGCTTTTCTTTGTATGGGAAGATTCAAGAGTCTGGCTCATTGAAATCATTCCTTTGATATGCACCTTAACTAACTAAGTCTAAGACTGGTATCCTGTTTTGTTTTGGTTTTTTTCATCCCAGATTTCCTGAGTGCACAGCTGGGGGCCGCCACAGCGACTGCTGGTTTGATGGCTGCAACATCCCTTTTCTACTGATATGGCAGGTGATATTCTTCATCCACATAACGAGTGTGCAACACGTAGCATTATGCCTCGTTCAATGAATATTTAGTATCTCCATGGGAAAAAAAAGAAGAACCCAGAGGTGTGACAATGGGGATCTATACTAATCATATTAATATATTGGAAACGTACCGTGTTTCAGACACTGCGTGCAGCACTTCACAGAAGTTATTGTATTTAATCCTTACAAAAATAACATGATCTACCGTCCTGGGAATGACGGTGTTCCTGGAACACAGGACTTTTAGCCCTAACATTTGGAACAGCCGCAGGCACGCTGGGACGAATCGGTCACCCAAAAGCCCATCAGTTAAGTGTCTTAGGGGGCCCATTTTATAGACGTGGAAGCTAAAGCTTAAGGAGGTTAAGGAACTTGCCGAAGATGGTACATCTGTGGCAGAGCTGGGGTCCCGAGCCACAGCTGTACAAGGTCCAATCCAGATTTCTCCATCGTGACCCAAGGCTCTTTCTCCTTTCCTCCAGCTCTACTGGATGTAAGAGAGTTAAGCTGTCAGTTCTCAGTAGGAATTTGGCTGGGTACTCGGTTCCATAGAAGCCTGGGATTATTTTTTGGGGGGAGCTGGGGGATGGTTGAAGGAAGGCTGGTTTGAGTTCTATCCTTTATTTAACACCAGAAGGCAAACATATGTTTTCCTGGTGGGAAAGCATTTTAAACTGGGGGTGGGGCGTGAGAGCAGAGGTGGAGTCTGATCTCTTTTCTTTTTTACACTTTTAGTAAAAGTGCAAAATAAGCTCCCTTCTGTCAAGGTCACAGTAAACAGCTCTCTGCGGCTTGTACAAATCCACATCACACACATCTGCTGACATAATAAGGAGTTCTGTTGCTCTAAATGTGGGGAAAGAATCCTTTCCTCTTCATTTACAAGTCAGAAGTCTTATCCAGAGAGATGTAAATAGTTTTATAGGATCTGAATATAAAAATGTCAGTTTGTCTCTGACAACACGTGTACGTGGCATCCACACTCATCGTGACAAAAGTCCAAGTATTTGAGGGTAAAATGAACCCCCTTGAATTCAACAGTATTTTCTTCCTGAGCAATATTTATTAACAATAATACTAATGAAAAGGCAGCTGTCATAGGCCCGTGAATGGAGATGCTCCATGGGTGGGTAATACTTGGGGTTCCCTAATATAAGATGTGCCTCTCATTCATGTGTTGGACCTCAGACAGGCCAAACAAGAGTGACTTTGGGGAGAGCTCCAAAGAGTTGCAGCATCTGGAGGAGCAGGAAGCAGATGGAATCTTCATGGCGTTTTCTCCAGAGTACCAAAAAGCGAAGCCACCTGGGGACTGGAGCCTGGAGTGTGGCCAGGTGGGGGACAGTGGCCTCTACTTTGGTATCAAGTAAAATCTCTCATGAAAGAGATGCTCCCTTCCATTACATTTTCTGTATGTCTCCACGTCTTGCTTTTACACTGCTTCTTCTGGTGTCTTTACCAATAATTACATCAATACATTACCTTAATTTATTAATATTTTTTATTGAAGTATAGTTGGTTTACAATGTTGTGTTAATTTCAGGTATACAGCAAAGTGATTCATATATATATATATATATATATATATATATATTCTTTTTCTGAATCTTTTCCTTATAGATTATCATAGGATATTGAGTACAGTTCCCTGTGCTATACAGTAGATCCTTGTTGGTTACAATACATTACCTTTAAAATATTATGAAAAACTATGTTTGAGAATGTGTTGACAGGAAAATCCTTGCTTCTGTTCCAACTAACCCATCCTTCCACAAACTGAGCTGGACTTGGGTTAGTTTAGTTTAGGTCTTGGTTTCCATAAGTGATGGGGCAATAACACTCCTTCCTGTCTCACCCAAGGTGGATTTCTACTTGGGGTGACCAGTAAGATCTTTGTAGTCAAGAATGTATGAGGAAGATTCAGGACTGTTTTTATTTTATGATACCTGAGCTGTCATACTACGTTCCACATGTCAAAATAAACCATTGCTGACTTCTAAATGGGAAGCCAGCATTTTGTTTAACTGAAGAAAGTCACCTCCAGGTTTGCATTCTTTTCTTTCTCTTCTTGTCTTCTTGAGGTCTTCCTTTGCGATTTCTCCCTGGGGAGGAGGAGGGGATTACTCGTTTCTGTTATTCGTCTGGTAGGAAACAGAAGGCACATTCAAAGGGGGTGATGGAAGAGAGTTAAATGAAGGCACAGTTTGCAAGGGTTGAGGCAAACCAGCTAGAGGTAGTGAAGCTCTCTTGTGGTAGCAAAGGGGAATTACTGCCTTTTGGTCTGACGAGCCAAGGAACGAAGAGGTTATTGGAACCTGGAGAAAGAGCTGTGGTTGTAGAGATGGTCCTCGAGTGGTAGCTGTGACCTTCAGAAGAGGGATGCAGCCATGTCAAACCATTGCCTGGAAGGGAGAGACCAAAGAGATAAACGCAGTGAATCTGTATCTCTCCTTCTGTCTCCCATTGGTCAGACCCTACTGAAGACTGGAGGACCAGGGAGCCAGTTGATAAGTCCACAGCTCCTGTTGAATCAAACAGGAAGAATAGTGGAGAGTGGAGATGCAGGGGCAAACAGAGGACGTAGAGCAGAATTTCCAGCGATGAAGGTGTGTCTTTGATCTCTCCATGGAGTATCCTTATGTCTCTTCTTTCCCAGGCAAATTTTCAATGGAGCACCTCCTCTAGAGGTAGCTGGCTGCTATTCCCTTCTCAGATTCTCTTCACCCCCTGGTAGCTATATTTACTGATCATTTTCTGGGGTAGCCTCTACTCTAAAGCTCCTCAGGAACATGGACTGTGCTTTAGTCAACACTTTTAAGTTCTTTTTTTAAAAAATTGAAGTATAGTTAGTTTACAATGTCTTGTTAGTTTCAGGTATACAGCACAGTGATTCAGTTATATATATATATATATATATATATATATATATATATATATTCTTTTTCACATTCTTTTCCCTTATAGGTTATTACAAAATAGTGAGTATAATTCCCTGTGCTATACGGTAGGTCCTTGTTGGTTATTTATTTTATATATAGTAGTGTGTCTATTTTAATCCTATCCTCCTAATTTATCCCTCCCCCCTGCACCTCCCCTTTGGTAACCATAAGTTTGTTTTCTATGTCTGTGGGTCCATTTCTGTTTTGTAAATAAGTTCATTTTTTTGTGTGTGGTATATATACAATAGAATATTACTCAGCCATAAAAAAGAATGAAATAATGCCATTTGCAGCAACATGGATGGACCTAGAGATTATCATACAAAATGAAGTAAGCCAGACAGAGAAAGACAAATATCATATGATATTGCTTCTAAGTCGACACTTCCACCGTCAGGTCTCAGCACCATGTTTGAACTTCAGTAGATACTCAGAGTAGTAACTGAGTAGTAACTGAGTAGTAACTGAGTACTAACTGAGTAGCATTGGACTAAAGCAGCAAGACGAGCTCCAGGTAAAATCAGGAATTTGAAAATCAGGGTTCTAGTCTTACACTGTCAATAATTTTTGGGGGGACCTTGCTCAGATTGTTCCTCAATTTTCTCACATGCAAAATGAGAGTGAGTTGGATGATCTCTGGATTAATACAATGATTAGAATCTTATAATTTTGAGTTTCTAAACTTTCCCTCCCACTCCGCTCCTAATTTCTAAATCTGTCTACTCAGTTCAAACGTAGAATTCTTCTTGTGCCCTTCACCAATAGTTTGTTCCAAAGTCAAGATTATTTACTCCCATCCTTGTACTCCCATTGCTGTCTAACCAAGTAAGAGATAACATTTATCTCTATATTCTTTAGTTAGTTGACTGCCACTGGTTCCTCTCTGACTGGGTTATAAAATATTTGGCCCATAATCTCTGTTATGCATTGGTGTATTCCTAGTGTCTACCAAGAACTTGATAATGTCAGAGGACTAGATGAATGTAAGAACACGGAGTTTTAAATGATTCTCGGAGGGAGGGAAGGAACATCAAATTACCTTACTTAACCAAAAATAACATAAGTGGCTTTTGGGTTTATGCTGCCCAGGGCCATTGCCAATGGCTGGGCATTTCTAAACCCATCTCTCTTCACACTTCCCCTTGATCTCTGCTCTTCTGGCCTTTCTCCTTCCCTGGTTGGCTGTTTGAAGAGACTTGAATAACCCAGCAAGATGGGCTGAATTCTAGACCTCAGTGACATTTTCCTTTGCAATCATTTAACTTTGCTTTCATTTAACTTCAAAAGAAAATAAATTTAAGGCCTTCTTAGAAGTGAGCTGGGCACCACAGCTCTTGTATGTGATTTTAAATTATATAAATTCTTATAAACATCTTCCCTAGCTGACTATGGGCAAGATATTTTGTCCATCAGGGATTTTTTTTTCTTAATCATCTCTAAAGTGAAAACTCTCTGCCAGTTTTTATGATACTTTAAAACTTTCAAGCAGCCTCTCTGGCCTAAGTCTGCCTGGCTGTGACTATTGACTCACGCACTGATCAGCAACGACACCTTGCAAAAGTCACATAACTTCAATGAGTCTCACTTTCCTGTCTGTAAAATATGGTAATAAAGCACGGACTTCATAGAATCATTGTGAGAATAATATAATTCAGATAAACCTGGCATGAAGGTTAGCAATGTTTATTGCAGAAAAATTCACACCGTTACATAAATCAGATTTAATTTAATTTTGTTGATCTTCTTTGAAGCCATCAGAATATAGAGATTATCACGAAGTCTCAGTAAACTGTGAAGGACATTTGCAGTGTGTTTGGCTGCTGGGGTTCACTGCACCCCTCTTTTGGTAGCAGCACTCCAATTTCCTTCTAAGAAATCACCTTTCAGGACTTCCTTGGTGGTCCAGTGGTTAAGACTCAGAGCTTCCACTGCAGGGGCCAACGGTTTGATCCCTGGTTGGGGAACTAAGGTCCCGCATGCCACACGGTCCAGCCAAAAAAAAAAAAGTCACCTTTCTTTACCCTTCTCTGAGTTCATGCAATCTGAGTGATATAGATCCACCCCAGTTTTACAGGAGGGTTACTCAGATCTGACCAATTATAGACTTGCTTTTCCCTGGGTGTAGTGAGTGACTCTGAATGGCACGTGACCTCATCAGGACCAACCAGACACAGTGGGACTTTGGCTGGAATGTCCCGAAAGGAGATGCTTCTTCCCACTAGACTGGACCCCAGGAGGATGTAAGGCTGGACCATGATATTCTTCTTTCTTCCGGGAGGGAAGATTACCCCATGTATAGGGTATTACAGTGGACTCAGAACAAGGTAAAGAGAGATTGGGTCCCCTGCCTCAGTCAAGCATGTAGGTAGACATTTCAACCGAGCTTTTTGGTAACATGGGCCGGCAAATGTCTTTTGTGCTTCAGTTAGTTTGGACTTGAATTTGGCACGTAATTGACAGAATGCTGACTTGCACAAGAGCTGGTCATTTCTTCCTTCTGCAGATTAAGGGCTATGAACCCATTCACAACCTAGAAAACAATCTTAGCCACACATACCCCTCCCACCCCTCCCATCATCAGCCTTATTGTTTCAAAGGTCTTGCTTCAACTTCTTTTTGCCACACAAGCACCTCCATTCATTCATCTCCTTTATGTCCCACCTGGTCACAAACCTACCAGCCCACCTGGTCCCCACACTCTCCTCACTAGCTCCCTCCCAGTGCCCGGCTCCCTTGTTAATGTCTGCTGGTCTTTGATAGATTCTAAGCTGGCCACCAGCACCTCTTAAGTGCTGCAAAGAACAAATACATAACCGATATTCACCTCACAGCTGTTCCTGTCTTGTCCCTTCCGAGCTTTCTCAGTTACAAGGATAAATTCAAGTGTCCTGATCCTGTGTGAGGCTGGGGAGACCTAGTTTATTTCTTTTTTGAAAACCCACAAACCAGCTCATTCAGCTGAACTAGATGAGAAAGGGATATAATTCCAGAGGCCTCCACTGTTAAGCTTGTGGGTTCCTCACTTGTAGAGGCTGGAGAGGGCAAAGGAGAGAGAGCGTGTGGTTTGATTACAGTATAATTTTCCTCCCTCTGGGAGCATTTCAAGCGTATTCTACAAATGTCAGGGAACCAATGACTCATCAAACAGTCAAGTGTTGGTTTTGGAAAAGGGAGAGGAAGTCACTGCTTTGGAGCTCAGGAATGGATTTGCACCAAGGTAAGATCTCATTGCACTAGTGGGACTGAAACGTTGGCAGGAATCCCTTGCTCTTTTCCGAGCCTGGGAGAGATGCCATGTCTCCCAGATTTCAGGGGCAGGGTGACGCACTTGCAGTCAGAAAATATTTAGCCTGAGCCTTCCCATGGTAACACTTTCTGTGTCTCCAAGGACCAGGGTGCTGTGCCCTTGAAGTGAAGGCTCGATTCCCTGAGGACAGAGAGGAGACAAGCCTGGCCTTCTGTCCCAGGACGTTGGCAAGAGTGAGGTGGGAGTAGTGTCTGTTGCCTGAGTAGTCTGGGCAAATGTGAGCTGGAGCAGAAAAGCAGCTGTCAGAGAGAATCTGGCCAGACTTTTCCACCCTAGGCCCTTATCTCTCCTCCACTTGCTGAGTTTGGGAAGTGAGAAAGCCCAATTATTAATTGGGAAGCATGAGAGAGGGATGCCAGCACAGAGATGGAAAAAAAACAATGGACGGAGCTGTTCAGCAAACGCCGCAGGTCCTTAGACAACACTTTCTCCATGTGAACTCATGGTAGCTGCATGTCACAGGTCACCTGTGAGGTGAAAGTAACTGATGTGTAAGGCGGAGATAACACGCAGGGCAAGAAACACATAGTGACTCTTTCCCTTCTTCCTTCCCTTTCGGGTCTCGAGCAAAGACCATATCTCTCTGACCACTTCTGCATCCTCCAGAACGCCTATACCCCTCCTGTTCAGTCTTTTTTTTCTTTTCTTTTTTAAAATGATGATGAGGTGTTTGTAGATGCTTGTGTACAGTTGATGGTAGTGATGGGGGTTTTGGAGTGAAGTTCTGTGGTCAGAAGGCCTGTTCTACATCTTAGTAAATCCTAGTGGTAGAAGTAAGGGAAAGGGAGTGAGCGCAGGCTTTAATTGTAGGCAGCCAGCGTTGGAGGCTCCCTTTAGAATGTGGCTTGTACGTGGCAACTTGGCCGTCAGCTTTTGGCCTCAGTTGCAACTCCGGGATGCCAGGGAAAGGGTCATTCCATGGCCTGTAACACCTACTTGTAAAGAGAGTGCTTCGGTGTCAGTCCTCAGACCTGCTCGTCTCTACTTGCCACTTGCTTGTCTGCCTATCTTGTTCTTACATTAATATGGCAAAACCCTAACCTTATTTTCTGCTTTTCTAGATTTTTATCTGAATAGCGTGGTGATACTGGAGAAAGCCACACAGTAGGACACAGTGGTATCACAATATGTTCATGGTCACACTCATATGGCCCATCAGCTGTCTCACCACCCTCCACAGTAACAACCGTCACTCTGTCCCGACATCTGATCATGGTACATGTCCCCTTGCTGTGAGCAGCTGACATCTCCTCTTTCTTGCCGAGGGAAGTGAAGCCATCAGACCAGAAGTTCTTCAAACGCAGACTAGCAAGTGTATACCTGTCCCTATAGCAAAACCCATCTTTACCTCCTGTTACATTATTGGGGGGCTGGCAGGTCTCTCCTCCTAAGATCAACCTCTCCTTCCTTGTGCTCTAGTTTCTACATTTTTCTGTCTTCACAGGGACCTTCCATTATCAATGACTCCCCTCAACTGGATCTTTCCATAAATATTTAAACACTCTTCACTCTCTTCAGTCTGTGAAAAAAATTCCCCTACATTATACCTGTATCCTCTTATAGCTGCTTCTAACTATTTTTCTTCCAAACAGTCTTCTAATCCTTTCCAATTTTCAGAGCCAATTCTCAAAAGACCTGTCTACACGTGGGGCCTCTCTTTCCTCTCCACCCCCATCTGGCTTCTGCCTTCTCACTCCTCCAAAGTCGCTCACTAAGATCACTCATGACCTTCATGCCACTTAATCTAAAGGCCACTTTTTAGTTCTCGACCTCTCAGCAGTATTTTATACCACTGATACCTGCCTCCTTCATGATCACTCCAAAATGCCACACCTTCTTGGATTTCTTCCTCCGTCTTTGGCTAAGTCTTCTTTCTCTTTGCAATGTTATTTCCCCCCTAACCTGCCATTAAATAGTAATGCTTCTCAAGGCTTTGTGTTAGACCCCCTTCTCTTCCATTTTCTTCCTTTTTGTATTTTATCTCAGGAATCCCTTTGATGTACATGGCTGTCATTACCACCAAGTCCAAGATGACTTTGAACTGAATCTCTAGTCCAGATCTTCCCTGAGAGCCTCACACTTGTATATCCAAATTTCTATTCAGTATCACCATTTGCATGGTGCAAGGCCACCTCAGACTCATCATACCCAGGATAATGTATAAACTTTCCCTAGACCCACTTTTTTTCTAGTGTTCTCTGTTTCAGTGAATGGCATCACCATCCAGCCAGAAATTTAGCACTTTTGGCCATTATCTCCAATTTGCTTTACCATCACTAAATCTGTCAATTTCAACTCTTTATTTTTTTCTTCTCACGCCTTGTCTGTCTTCATCCTGGTCTAGACCACTCTTGCTTCTCACCAAGGTAAGAGCTTCCTGTTTGTTCTCCCTGCATGAGTTCTGACCCTCTTTTTAATCCCCTCTTTATTCTATAAGAGTGGCTTTTCCAAATGCAAATTTAATTGTGGGTACCAATCTTTTCCACCAGTCACCTACCTACTTAAAATTTTTAACGCTCCATTGCTCTTTGCAAAGAAACAGAGACCCTTACTTAACACAGCCGATGGAGTCATTTCTTGTCCTGGTCCCTGCTTCCCTCTCCAGCTCATCTGCCACCATTTTCTCCCTCACTGTGTCTGCTCCTGTCACCCAGGCGCTTCCTGGGTTTCTTGATTAGGCCGGGTTCCACATGGACACACGGCTTTCTCACATGCTATTCCCTATTCCTGGAATAAACTTCCTTTCTTCTTCTGCCTAGTTACCTTGCACATACTCTTGAGGTATCAAGATAAACATCACGTCCTCAAGCATTTCATGACGTCACAACGTAGTTCGGATTCTCTTGTGGTAGGGTAGTATCACAGCACTCGTCTTTGCTTGGGATAGTACGTTCATTTGGGCTTAATATCTTCCTAGCTGACTGGACTGTAATGGAGATTAGTGATCTGCTCATGGTATCCCCAGTATCCAGCACGATATCTCATGCTTGGGAAGCACTCAGCAAATATTTGTTGAATGAATGAATCGAAAATCCCATTAGAAAGGCCCCATTGTCTTCGTTTTGTCTTCACTATGAGGCCTATACAACAAAGGATGGAGCTGTGTGGCTCTCACAGGTATGTCTGACTCTAGAATCCAAGAAATACCTGGTATAGAACAGCTGTGCAATTACTAAGGAAAGAACACAAGTCACACTGCGTGTGTGTGTGTGTGTTTACTGTTGCTATTGTTTTAAAATAGGGAACCAGAGTGCAAAATCACTTGTTAAAGGCTCAAATCGTCTTAATTATCTGATGAGCTGTCACTAGGAGAAAGATCTAGCTGAGCACTTTGTTGAACAGGGTCCATGTAATTTGACCATAGTTTAAGGGGGATTCGATTTACGCAGGTTGACCGTATGTCCTCATTCACACTTTTTGTCAAGGTGTAATTATGAATGGTGCAATTATTACTAGTACCTTCTTTAACTCTCAGAAGTGTTCCACATTGATCCATACATGATCTGAGCATCCTGTTTACAGGTGAGGCAGCAGGGCCAGTGTAGATAGGTCTGGAATTAGGAGTTTAGGTTTTTGTTTTAGTTCTGCCTTTAGATGTGATTGTTGCAAGTTACTTTAGTAGGTTTGAAGGGCTAGATTCTTATTAGCCTGTGATTTTGTGATTGTTTTGTGTGTGATCTTTAAGCTAAAACATTAAAGATAGGTTAAATTTTCAATGGGAAGACATGAGTAGCATGGCCCTCTAAGCTTAAGGGACACATGAGCAATGTCACAGAGATATCAAAAGTACATAAATTATTTAGGAGCAAAAGGAACTTGGTGGGAGAGGGCATAATTAGAACAGTACATTTTTACTGTATATCTAGGAGAGAATTGGCCTCTCCCGTTGCAGAGCACAGGCTCCGGACGCGCAGGCTCAGCGACCATGGCTCACGCGCCCAGCCGCTCCGCGGCACGTGGGATACTCCTGGACCGGGGCACGAACCTGTGTCCCCTGCATCGGCAGGCAGACTCTCAACCACTGCGCCACCAGGGAAGCCCAGGAGAGAATATTTGATGAATGGAGTAAGATGGTAGCACACAGACTTTAGATAACTTTGGTAGGAACATAAAATGCATCTGAGATGTGTAAGAATAGTACATGAAAAACTTATTTGAAACAGATATAGTGAAAGGTGATGAGCGGCCAAAGTTGGGCAATAAAAGTAGTGAAGAAAACGGACTTGGAGAGAAGAACCACTAAGAGGGTAGAAATGAAAGTGTTTGGTGTCTGGGGAATGATGGGATTGGGGAATCACTTATTCAATAAATATTTTCGCACTTATTTTGTGCCAGATACAATGTGGG
This sequence comes from Aethalodelphis obliquidens, assembly GCF_003676395.1. Lineage (NCBI taxonomy): Eukaryota > Metazoa > Chordata > Mammalia > Artiodactyla > Delphinidae > Aethalodelphis > Aethalodelphis obliquidens. The sequence continues at coordinate 6,983,196 of NW_020838023.1, read as the reverse complement.
GTATTGGGGTACAAAGATGAAAAGACTTGATCATTGATTTCAAGGAAATATATAAGTTAATAATTATAAAGGATACCATATAAATTAGAATGGACATATGTTCAAAGAGCAGTGAAATCATAAAGAAGGAATTTTTAAGTCTTCCTGGATGAATAAGTAAACATCATAAAGGAGGTCTTTGATCTGAGAGTGAAAGAATGAACTAAGAAAGTGATTGGGGTGAAAACAGAGTATTCAATGTCAAGGCTCATGTCTTACTCATCTCTATATTCCTAGAGCTCATTATGGTGTCCAGAAAAATAGAACGACCACAGAATTCTGGGGTGTAGCAGGAGATGGCTACAAAGGGAGGTAGACGATGATGAAGCCATGAAAGAGAAGAAGGAAATGATGACCATGCAGAGGTTGAACTTAAAGACTGTTTTGGTACCTTCTGCATCCTGGATGGTGCCATGTCAGCCTGAAAGAGCTGATTCTGCCTTTGAAGTTTGCTAAGCTACAATTAAGAGAGTTTAGCCATCAGGAGAATCTGACTCAATAAACTGAATTACAAATTTCTATTCTAATTCCATTCAGAAACTTTAAAAGATTGGATTATATTTTGGTCTAAGGGACAGGCCACAGATTTAAAGGAGTCAGAAATCTCGATATTTTCTGGAATCTCTTTGCTCATCTTTAACTGAAAGGATATTTACTTTTCAAGCCAGTTTTCAGGTCAATCCAATTATGCTTCTCTGTGACACATACTCTCATTTCACCTTGGCAGATTGGTTTCATTAGAAATAATCCACAGTGGGGGTAATGTTAATATAATATTGCTTCTAAACTAGGCACAGCTTGATGAAAGATTTGGATGTACTTGGTGGGTTGCCATTCCAATTTCAGACGTTTTGCTGGCATTCCCTGAGAGTTTGCCAAGAGCAGGGGATGACAGCTAAATGGGCTTTTCATACTCTGAATGTGGCAGTGGAGAGTCAGCCTCTCTTTAAAAGCCTTGGGGAGTTGATGATGGAGAGGCCCTGAACTCCTGTGAGAAATGTTGTTTCAGAAGAGTACTTGCCAATTCCAAATTTACCAGTTAAAACTGGAAGATGAATTAAGTCATCTCTCACATTTAGGCATTGTTTAATCCAATTTGCAATTCAGTGTCACATACTTTATGTCATTGGATCTTCATTTTAACTCTGGGTTGTAGTCAAGAGCAGTCTTACTTTTTTCCGTTTTATGGATTTTACAGATGAGGACTGGGTTTAAAGAGAGTAACAGGGCTTTCCTGGTGGCACTTCCCTGGTGGCTCAGTGGTTGAGAGTTTGCCTGCCGATGCAGGGACTGCGGGTTCGTGCCCCGGTCTGGGAAGATCCCACATGCCGCAGAGCGGCTGGGCCCGTGAGCCATGGCTGCTGAGCCTGTGCGTCCGGAGCCTGTGCTCCACAATGGGAGAGGCCACAACAGTGAGAGGCCAGCGTACCGCAAAAAAAAAAAAAAAAAGTAAAGAGAGTAACTTGTTTGTTCATATTTGCACAGATAAATGTTTATGAGGTCTGCTCATTCCCAGTCTAGTGCTTAATATACTTAACAATGTGGTTTTACTTGGTACGATTTTTAAATACGCTCAATGAATGAGTGATAATTCAGTCGTTGCATCAGATAGTGTCCATACCATAGGTTTAGGTAGGCAGGCATAATGAAGATAGAAAAGGTACTAAAGACCATAGCTTTGCTCTTCAAGGCTTGGACTTTGGTGCATCTTTGTGTCAGCATAATGGTGGTCTTGCTGATTCACTAGTCCAAATCATCATACACATACCAGGTACCTCCTCCTGAGACATACAAAGAAGGCTCTACAAAGAATAGGGAGAGATTATAACAGGAACATTTTGTGCGTAGAAATTCCATTTAACTATGACGATCTGCCTCACCAGCTTAGTGGTACAAAGGAAGATCCTTCTTTAACTTTTTTGATATTCAAATTAATTGTATCTGAAGTTGCTTTGGTAGAAGACACTGCTGGTCCAGATTTCTGCACCTGCCACAGTGATTCTTCAAGGGACAGTAATCTGACTTCCCCATTGTTATCTGCTGCCAGAGAACTTACCACTGTTATAGTTTTTTGGTTTCTTCCCATGTAAAGGTATTATTCTCAAAGTGCTCACAATGGCTGTTGGATCAGGAAGAACTTCAACATCAGTGGCCAGCTCAGCTAGAATCCGTTCTCTTCCTGTAAACAGTAGACCTTGGCCTTGAACCTAGATATTCTGCCTATGCTCCAACTTTGTGAGCCCCCTTTCGAAGGCCTTTGGTGGACTTACGTTGACATCATCCCAATCTACCAGAGAGGGTTTAATGTTGAATATCGGAATGGAAGTTGTTGAAGCCTCTACCACCTAGGTATCCAAAAGTTCCTTAACCTCTATGCAAACTTTGCCGTCTAATCACAGGAATGTCTTTGCCACAACGAAGAGTTTCAGGAGGGGGTTTCAGTAAATACCCCAAAATGATTCCAATTAACTCTTGCCTTACCTTTACATATTTAAGAGAGGCATTTTGAATGATTCTTTGTGGAACCAAGAAGTCAAAAGGATATATCCTCATCATATTTTACACAGCGAAACCAAGAACTTATTCATGTTTTCCTATCAAGGCAACTTGATATAACAGTGTCCCAGGCTACTGAAAAAGTTGAAAGCCTTGTGTGATACAAATATTTAGATAAGCCTTCTGTAGGGAAATAGGACTTTGCCCTGACATTTGAATACTGAATGGATCTAAGAAAGAAGTGTAAGAAATTATATAGGAATAATAAATGTATGAACATCTGACTTGTGAATCTCTACTCAAGCTACATTTCACTTTATTTTCAGAGAAAGGGAGAAAAATGTCTTATATTAGAATGTATAATAGGGGGAGAAACAGACAAAGACGAGGTGGCAGAGCTCTGAGTCCAAGCAGGATAAAAAAGCCAAACTACACGCTGACACTAATTTCAGGGTTGGTCTGTGGCTGATGTGAAAATGTTGAAGCCAATGGACTAAAGAAAGAACTGCCATGAAGTTAGAGGTTATCGGGACAGCTGAAGTAGAGTTGAGTAGCCAAAGGCAGAGGGGTTCAAGTCCAGTGGCTTTGGTGTCATCAAGGATGGCAGTGAGAATTCTATGGCTTTGACCTCAGTGGTAGCTGTGGTGGTGTTCTGATTACATTTTTTCTCCTTTTATTCCACGTGGAACATCATTTTCCAGCTCTCCTGTTAATTCTGTGAGCTGCTAATTTTCTTCCAAGAAATCACTGTCTTTGCTTAAGTTATTCAGTGTTACTTTCTGTCATTTGTAAAAAAGACCTTGACTAGTGCAGATACTGGTACCTGTAGTATATGCAGGTGTATCTCAGGAAAATGTGAGAAACATGAGGCTACTTGAATCAATTAGAATGGAAAGCAATGGAAGTGCAGCTCAGTTTCAGGCTTGACAATCCAGAAGCTCATGGCACACAGTTGAGAGTCTGCTAATGAAGCTATCACCCCTGTCAGTCTGGAATAAAATGCATATATAAGGCAAGGATTTGATGGACTGAGTCGTTTAATGCCCTAGAATGGAATAAAGACTCCTAGGATCTAGGAGCTATTGGTTGGGGTGTGTATTACTTGGGGTGTCAACAGGAAAGTGATGGTACAATCAAATGGGGTGTTTGAGGAAAGTTTAACAAAGGGTTTATTTACAATACTGTGAGCAGGGCTAAGGGAAATCAACAAAAGATGGTGAAGCAGCTTAGGGATTTGAACTGCAAGATCCCTTACTGCTCCCTATGCCTGAAAGAGCAAGGGGAAGGAGTAGTTAGCAGAACCTAGAGACAGCTGTAGTTGCAGCTGTAGCTGTATAATGAGGCTTTCCGACAGGAACTATGGACTTTGGTAAAAGAATCCAGCCACTACTATCTCATGGCCTGGCAGTCTGGGAACCAGGAAATAAATTTCCCCTTATCTTTTTCAATCTGATTCTCCCCCTCACGCATCCCATTGGCTGGACTCAACCTGAAGCTGGAAGGTTAATTTCACCTTGTTGATGCAGTACATGGAGATCACTCTTTTGGGGCAAAAAGCAAGGAAAAAAATAATGGAGTGTAGGTCAGGGTGGGAAAATGGAGACTATTTTTCACAGGGCAGCTACTTCTAATGACACTAGATAGCTTTCAAGAGATTGACCAACTCAAATTCCTACAACATTCTTGGCTCAAGGAATGGCCTGAAAGAGAGGTATTTTCTATGACTATGGAAAAAGAATATCTTATCTCTTGGAGGCTTAGGGCAGAGATGGCTCAAAACCAAACAAATAGTTTGGTTCTGGGCTTTGCCATATTACAAAATCAGTTCAATTCAAAGTTTTATTAGACTTTTTCTAAAGTTAAGACAATGAAATAAGCGGTGCTGGGAAAACTGGACAGCTACATGTAAAAGAATGAAATTAGAACACTTCCTAACACCATACACAAAACTAAACTCAAAATGGATTAAAGACCTAAATGTAACGTCAGACACTATAAAACTCTTAGAGGAAAACATAGATAGCACACTCTATGACATAAATCACAGCAAGATCCTTTTTGACCCACCTCCTAGAGAAAGGGAAATAAAAACAAATATAAACAAATGGGACCTAATGAAACTTAAAAGCTTTTGCACAGCAAAGGAAACCATAAACAAAATGAAAAGACAACTCTCAGAGTGGGAGAAAATATTTGCAAATGAATCAACTGATAAAGGATTAATCTCCAAAATATACAAGCAGCCCATGCAGCTCAATATCAAAATAACAAACAATCCAATCCAAAATTGGGCAGAAGGCCTACATAGACATTTCTCCAAAGAAGATATACAGATTGCCAACAAACACATGAAAGGATGCTCAACATCACTAATCATTAGAGAAATGCAAATCAAAACTACAATGAGGATACCCTGAGAAAACCATAATTCAAAAAGAGACATGTACCATAATGTTCATTGCAGCACTATTTACAATAGCCAGGACTTGGAGGCAATCTAACTGTCCATCAATAGATGAATGGATACAGAAGATGTGGTGCATACGTACGATTGAATATTACTCAGCCATAAAAAGGAATGAAGCTGAGTTATTTGTAGTGAGGGGGATGTACCTAGAGTCTGTCATACAGAGTGAAGTAAGTCAGAAAGAGAAAAACAAATACCGTATGCTAACATATATATATGGAATATATATTTTTAAAAAAATGGTTATGAAGGACCTATGAAGGGGCAGGGCAGGAATAAAGATGCAGACATAGAGAATGGACTTGAGGACACAGGGAGAGGGAAGGGTAAGCTGGGACAAAGTGAGAGAGTGGCATGGACATATATACACTACCAAATGTAAAATAGATAGCTAGTGGGAAGCAGCTGCATAGCACAGGGAGATCAGCTCGGTGCTTTGTGACCACCTAGAGGGTTGTGATAAGGAGGGTGGGAGGGAGACGCAAGAGGGAGGGGTTACGGGGATATGTGTATATGTATGGCAGGTTCACTTTGTTATACAGCAGCAGCTAACACACCATTGTAGAGCAATTATAATCCAATAAAGATGTTTAAAAAAAAAAAGACAATGAAATAGGATGAGACCCCATAAATTAGAATGGGACCATGTGAGAGAATTTAATGTCTACACTTGCAACTGCAGTGAGCCTCCATGGCCAGTTGAAATAGCTCACCCCTTTCCAAGATTGCTGGAAGTCTTTGTAACCAACTCCCTAAGTCTTGCAGGTGAAAGGCAATTCTCCTGTTGTCCTCTCTCCACCAAACTCACTGACTCTCTGTCCATAAAAAAAAGTTTGCTCCTAGAAAATGTGGGTTGGGGACATTTAAAAAATTAAATCTGAGAAGAGAAATTTTGTACTCTAGAAATATTTCAAGAATTTACTAATTTATGGGAACAAAAATCTGAGCTATGTGTTCAGGAATGGACTCTGAGGGTGTTGGATTAAGGATGGAAGGAGATCATTTTATTTCAGGCCCAATTTATTGATATTGGTCTATTTTCAGGTTATTTTGGATTCATTTGTACACATTTGAACATCTGGGAGTGGTTCTAATTGTTTTTTCACTTGGCTGACTGAAATCTGGACCTACATGAAAAAGATGCCAATTTCATTGTAGAGACAGAAACCAAAGACTTTTGAGATAGGAGGGTTGAAATGGATTAATTATGACTCACCCACTCATTGCTTAACCATGGTCTTCCAAATGGCCCGCTTTGCAGCTTAACTCTGCCCTTTGTCTACGCCGCTTCCTTCCCCACCTTTCCAGAGGCGTTGATCCCAAGGGTTCAACGGGATCCCTGAAATTTAAATGCCACCTCAGAGTCTTCTTCCCAAAGAACCCAATCTGAAACATCACCTATAGCCTCACCTCAATTACAAAAATGAGGAATATAGCCTCAACCCATATTTCGTTCCTTGGTGTGTGTGTATGTGCATATACTTTCCTTCCTTTCTGCTTTTTCTATCCCATTTTATATGGACGTACATGTCATGTATTATTGGGGAATGACTTTTAGTTTAGTCAAAGTGGAAGAATATCAGGAAGGAGCAAGGTCCTGAAACTGGGGCTCGCTACAGTACCAGATGAGACATTGTTTTGCTCCCATCAGAAGACTGAGAGTTTGGTTGTCCTGGGGAGCATTTCATTGTATTTAGACAGGAGCAATGCTTTTGAAAATGTTACGAAGCAAAAAAGGATCTAGGGAGATGTTAGCCAGAGTGGAGGACTGTGGTGGATGTTAGTCATTTTGGCTCCCTAGAACTTAAAATGTCCTTTGTATTTTGGGGAAAGTCCTAAGAGAGGTGGGAGGTTATTCTCCCACAGAACTGAAAGGGAAGGGCTATTCTCTCCTAAGCTTTGCTCTAGTCGCTGGGCATTTTTATGTGACCCATGTGTAGCCAATCAGATTCTCCAGCATCCAACTTTGAATGCGGAGGAAACTATGCAAGCAAGTAACATGGCCAGTTCACAATTATTCCTGCAGGCTGTGGCAGATTCATGAGTCCAGTGTCACTATAGCAAGAATTTGGGGGCTGAGGGATATTCTATGTAGAACAGTGGCAATATAGGCAGGCTATCTCTAGGCCGTTTCCCTTGGTTCTTGCCTTACCTGGTTCTCTCATCTTCTTGCCATTTCTGTAAGGTGTCCAACACCTGTGCAGTCAATTCCTTTTCTGTGTCACTTAGCCAGAATCTGTCTCTGTAATTTGCATCCCAAACTCTAACTAGTATCTGAATATCCCAGGGCACTCATAAGTCCTAGGAGCACAGATACCTAATGGAGTTGAGGAGTTCAGGCACTTGACCTTCACGGCAAATCAGTGCAAAGTAGATGGAAATAGGGGAAAACAAGCACGTCTCCACTACTGACATCCTTGGATGAAACAACTTTCCTGTTCTTTGCCCTAAGCAGCCTGGGTCTGTACAGTGAAGGAAATGACTCTGCGATAGCCCAGCAAATATAAGCAAGAGGGACCTACTGGCCTTGACTCTGTTCCTTGTGCTCTTTGCTCTCTGTTTTCCATGATTATCTATGACACTAGGGCATTTTGCATTGGCAGGGATACATCTCAGATACTCCCACTGCCTAAAAATGAACAAAACGCTGAATTTATTTGTAAGTGGTTACCAGCAAATTGAAGAATAGCTGTTTCATGGACTTGGACTGATCTCTGAGCAAGTGGCCCGGGGCCATCTTAAAGGTCCCCTTTCTAGTTCTGTAGCAGCTAAAAAACTGGCAGGAACAAAGAAATGTGTTGGATCCTGCAGTCAGAAACTTTAGAGCCGTAGACCTTCTCCCATCAGAGCGGTCCCCTAATTCATTCATTCAGATGCTTTCTCAAAGCTCTATGCCTGACCTGTGGCTACCATAACAATGGCAAGAAAAGAGGTTGCTTGGTAAACCCGGTCAAGCTGCAAGGCAACCACAAGCTGTTACAGATTTCTTCTTGACTCCTCTTATGACATTCTCATTGCAACAAGTAAGTAATAAATCTCCTCTTATTTAAATGGCAGATGTTAGAGAGCATTATATTTGTTTAGGTAAACCTATAAAGGGGGAAGTTAACTCATAGCATCTGGAAAGTAAGGCAGAGGTTAATCCCTTAGGATTCAGGAAGGGACTGAGAAAGGAAGTCTGAGCAGTAAAGACCACCCTAGGGACCAAGAATTAACAGAGCAGAGCTCTCCTTGTAGTCTGAATTTGGGGCACTGTTAGCAAAATACCAACATTCCCTTCTGCGATGGACTGAATGTTTGTGCCCCCTTCACCACCCTTTCCAGATTCACATGTTGAAACCCTCATCCCCAATGTGATGGTATGTGGAGGTGGGAAATTTGGAAGGTAATTAGATCATGATGGTGGAGTCCTCACAAATGAGATTAGTGCCCTAGGCTTGAGAGACCTTGCTCTCTCTTTGCCATGTAAGGAGACAGCCAGAAGATGGCCACCTGCAAACCAGGAAAAGGGCTTTTACCAAGAATCAAATTAGCCAGCACCTCACTCTTGGATTTTCTACCCTCTAGAACTGTAAGAAATAAATGTTTGTTAATTACATCGTCCAGTCTGTGTTATTCTGTTACAGCAGCCTGAGCAGACAAAGAGTAAGACAATTTCCAGCTAGGAAGGCAGCTGGTATCTCTTGGTGAGGTAGGAAATCATTCATTAGAGGAATGTAATTATAATAATGGCTTGGGCCTCATATACAACTAAGCTATAGTACTAATGCACCAGAAATTGAGAAAACATATAGTCTTTTGTTTTTCTTAACATCTTTATTGGAGTATATTTGCTTCACAATGGTATGCTAGTTTCTGCTCTATAACAAAGTGAATCAGCTATACATACACATATATCCCCATATCTCCTCCCTCTTGCGTCTCCCTCCCACCCTCCCTATCCCACCCCTCTAGGTGGTCACAAAACACTGAGCTGATCTCCCTGTGCTATGCAGCGGCTTCCCACTAGCTATCGGTTTTACATTTGGTAGTGTATATATGTCCATGCCACTCTCTCACTTTGTCCCAGCTTACCCTTCCCCCTCCCTGTGTCCTCAAGTCCATTCTCTAGTAGGTCTGTGTCTTTATTCCCATCCTGCCCCTAGGTTCTTCATGACCAATTTTTTTTTTTTTTAGATTCCATATATATGTGTTAGCATACGGTATTTGTTTTTCTCTTTCTGACTTGCTTCACTCTGTATGACAGACTCTAGGTCCATCCACCTCACTACAAATAACTCAATTTCAGAAAACATATAGTCTTCAGAGAGTTTTAGACAGAACTTCCATCATATTACTTGTGAAAATTTATTGAGCACCTGCTATATGCCAGCCACGGCACATACATTTTCTCATTTTATTCTCTCAGCAGCTCTGTGGTAGTTTTTATTGTGTTCATTTTACAGATGAGGCTCAGAGAAGATAAAGTCACCCTTCAAAGTCTCTTTCTCTGTGTGCCAGGATGTCAGAATCCAGTTTTATCTGATTCTGAAGGCCAGGCTGTTTTTACTGTTTTGACTAGAGTTAGAACAAGTCAGTCATAAAACATCTGCCCACAAGATAGGCATGTTTGTCTCCTTAGGGCTCATCCCTGTCTTTCTGAGGTTAACAACAACCAGCGTGGTTTTTTTTTGTTGTTTTTTTTTTTAAACCACATGTCCCTGGGTACCACTGACAGATTCAGAACCCCAGGCTGCCCTGGGGTTGATCCTAGCCAGTGTGGGATCTTTCATATTCTTCTGTTCTTTGGCCTCACGGTTTACATAAAGCACAACATCAATCCAGTTTAGCCTGGAACGAGTTCTAAAAGAAAGCACATTACTTTACAAGCACAGGGAAGAGAAGATAAGTGAGTTAGGTTTGAAACAAACTTTGTTTGTGAAAGTGCTTTGTTTTGTCACAAGGGCCTTGGTCACGTGGTACTTTAAAAGAACCCAAACAACCAAACCACCAAAATGAAGAGCGGTTTAAAAGACATACGGTTTGAATCACCCCCGTTCCATAGAGTAACAGAAATAGGAGCTGAAAATGACCTGCTTGGCCATCCTGCCCTTCCGGAGTCAGTACAGATGGTTCCCTGTAGACAAGGCAGCCTGAGTTAGTCCTGTTGGGTTTGATGAGCTAAGTGTTGGGGGAATCTCATTTTCTTCCTCTATGAGTTGGCCACCTAACTGTTCTTACTGCTTGGAAATTGTCCTGACCCCAAGCCAAAGCTTGCCTTTGCTGCATTTCATCTCATTGTTCCTCCATTATACTCATGGGCCTCTGACTCATTCTTTTGTTTCTAGAAGTTTCCATGCTTTCCAGAGGCTGGCATGGCACTCTCAGGGAGTTTCCCCAGGGCCTTGGCTTCTCCAGATGGACATCAGCTCTTTACCTTCTCCCAATATAGGGAAACTCCAGTATGAAACCCGGAGATCGTTTGCACACAAGTGGGCTTGGGAGGTGGTGGTGAGCTTAACCGAGTGTCCCCCAGGTCTTCTCCTCATAACCAGTGTTTCTTTTTAATTTTTTAAAAAATTTATTTATTTAAAAAAAATTTTTTTTTTGGCTGCCTTGGGTCTTCATTTCTGCGTGCGAACTTTCTCTGGTTGTGGCGAGCGGGGGCTGCTCTTCATCGCAGTGCACGGGCTTCTCACTGCGGTGGCTTCTCTTGTTGTGGCGCATGGGCTCTAGGCGTGTGGGCTTCAGTAGTTGTGGTGCACGGGCTCAGTAATTGTGGCTCGCGGGCTCTAGAGCGCAGGCTCAGTAGTTGTGACACACGGGCTTAGTTGCTCCATCACAAGTGGGATCTTCCCGGACCAGGGCTTGAACCCGTGTCCCCTGCATTGGCAGGCGGATTCTTAACCTCATAACTAGTGTTTCTTAAAAGTTGCTATTAATATATCTTTAATGACAGAGTAATGTGAACGCATATCTCAGAGGGATCTACCCGAAGTGGCTTGTGATTTCTTCAACATGGCTTATTTTGTCTTAAATATTCATATTTTACCTGCATCTGTGCTTGCTTTCATAACAAATATTTTAAACACTAACCAATTAAAATATTCCACTTTGCACCCTCCCCCAACCTGTAATCCCAGCCCTGCAAAATCCTCAGGTAAAATTGTCATTGTAGGAATGTGCTTATTCTAAGTCTGTGACCTCAGATACCCTCAGACATGTTATATTAATGAGAATATAAATGCCCGTTTGAGAAGCATGACTCTAAGAAGTACAAAGTGCCTATCAGGGTCAGGTGAGGAATGCAGGATCTAAAATAAAGTAGGGGTCAGAGAGCGTGTAGCTCATAGAAAATGGGTGTGTTCTGTTTTGGGGTAGACTACAGTATGAATCCTGATCTCTGAGAGTCGGTTCATGTTATTTAACATCTATAATATTCAGCTTCTGCGTTGGTAAAAATGAGGATAACAGTCTTTGTGAGGTTTTAAAGAGAGAATATTTATGAAAACCCTTAGCACAGGCTTAGTATAGTTGGCAGTAAATAGATTTACTTGCCTTTCCTTTGTTTGGGGGAGGGCTCTGGAGGAGTAGATAAAGAAATGAAAGCTATTCAAGTCTCTTTCTGGGTCATTTCTCTTCTTAGCATCGCCCTCTCCGGCCCCACTCATTTTCTGCAACAGGAAACTTTCAACTCAAAGACTCTCAGCCTTGCCTTGGGGCCTGAGCCAGTTCTGGCCAAATGTGACCATATTTTAAGGGTCCTCCTCTTACCACTGGAAAGAACCTGGAATGAGTCTTGTTGCCAGTTTTGTGTTGGGGATGGGCCATGGGTGTCTGCCCATTCTCTGAGCTTCAGTTCTCTCTAATCCCTGTTTTCTGACCGTGACTCGGCCTTGGTTTCCTGAGTGCATTTCCATTATGCTGAGACTGAGGCCTTCTGTCAACAGTACATCTATCCAGCTGGACCCAACATCTGCATCACTCTAACTCCTTCTCACGAATGCTGAGCCCAAGTGATGGAATAGTCTTTAGTGTTTTTCTGTTTTGTTTCATCAGTCCATTGTCTGCCCCCATCATATGTTTCTGGGGGCCTAACATCTGCATAACCCTTATTTACCCCTTCTCATGAGTGCAGAGTTAAATTGATGGGTCAGTGCTTTGCATGTCCTATCTATCTATTGATCGATCGATCGATCTATCATTTATCTCTATCTATAATTTTTTAAAAAATCAGTCCAGTGTCTGAAGTCCCTCTGAGATTCTGATGTCTGAGGATAGTTTTGTTCACAAGTTGAGGTGGGAGACGGGTCCTTACCTCTGGCTAAGGATGCCTGCAAAGCCAGACGCTTCCTCACCTTCAGCCCCTGCAGCTAGAATGTGAGCACCTGCCTAGACTTGGCCAAACGGATGCTTCTGCTGAGTCTCTGAACTTGGAGCCAGTGACGGAGAGTAGCAGGGAACACTCAGAATTCATTCCAGAGGCAGAGGTAGTGGCACCCATGCGCACTGGCAACAGAAGAGGCACCCAATGCACACTGCTCCTATGAGAGGACCTCGGCTGAGATTCTAGACTCCCACCTTCTCTTTGCTATTCCTTTCCATTTTGGAGCTTGTTTCCTGGTACTTCCCATCAATTCCCTGAGCTAATCCATGCCCTTCCATAAATCCTTTTGTGCTTTAGTTAACCACAGTTTTGGTTATTTGCATCCAAGAACCTTGACTCAACAAACCCTTTAATCTAGCCCCATCAACCTGAATCATACTGCTGCCACCTGCTGGATAGTTGTTTCATTTTTGTAAGCTTGGGTGACGCCATGACTTCCAGGAAGCAGAAACTGTACTATTCTTTGCAGTGAGCACTCTGTGTGTTCCCCAAATCTCTCACCCACGAAGGACTTGTTTCCCCAGATGCTGGGAGTAACCTTTAGCTGTCAGTTCCCTCAGTGGCTGCCCATCAGTAGAGAGATGCCTTGCTCAAGGCCAGAGCCCAGCATGGTTCCCATCCACTGACTGGTGGATGTGGCCGTCTCAACCCAACTGGGGGCAACTCTGAAGAGCCCATCTAGCTCCAGAGCCCTCTATGTTGTTTGCTGAGGCCAACACTGAACATGAATTGGAGCTTGACTCCCCCCTCTGCCCAATCCTGCATCCATCCTCTCCCTTTATCAGGTGTTGATCTTAATAAACTCCTCATAAATCCTCCTGCATGTTGATCTCCACCTCAGAGTCTGCTTGCTGGGAAACACGATCTGTAATAACCTTTAGGTAACTGAATTGTCGGGACCTAGCCCAGTTGCTAAGAAATATAAGTGCCAATATATATCTATATATACTTTATAGATGGAAAGGCTACCTTTCTTTTGCCTAAAATTGATCTCCACTTCTGCTCTGGATCCCATCTCTTTTCACCTCCTCTTGCTTCTCTAAAGACCTTTCTTCTCCTTCTTTCCCAAGTTTCTTATGTAACCCCAATTCTTAGACATGGGAGTATCTCAAGGCTTTGTCTTGGGCTTCCTTCTCTAGGTGAGGTCAACCACCAACATGGATTGGAGGCTCCGAAGGGCAGTTGACAAGTCTGTTTGTCTGTTACATTCCCAACACCTGTCACCATGCTTGGCACTTAGCAGGCATTCAATACATACTAGTTTATTGACTGAAAATCCATGTCTTCTACATTTTTCTATTGGGGAAAAGAGTTAAACCGGGAGCAACATGGAAGAAGTTTTGAAGAGAAGGTTTATGCTAAGGATCCTAGATGACCCTTGTTTTATTTTTGTGGTATATTCTAGCATTGTTGTTTCTTAGAGCCTTTCCTCAGTCATCTCTTGCCTCCTGACTTTTATTTTCACTCACATTTAAGTGCAAATAATCGGTGTGGCTGAAGTGTTATTCTCAAAGGGAAAAGCTGTTTTAACAGATACCAGTAATACAAAGTAGAGGTGTAATGAATAATAATTATAACCATTTTAATGTTAACTGTGCTTATTTTGTTTGGCTTTGCAAAGGAGAACCACCTACATGATCTCCTTTGATATATACGGTCTTATTATTTCCAATTTATAATTGATGGAACTGAAACTCAGGGAATGTAACCTTCCCACCCAAAAATACGCAGCTAGTAAATGAAGAACCAGGAGTTGAATTCTTTTTTGTTTAGTTGTAAATGGCATGCTCTATTTTTTATTTGATGTTGTTGAAGTTAAAACCTAGAATTTCAGGCTCCTTTGGTTTGCCAGGTAGGGGGAGGATTGGTCCAGTTCTAGCTGATGCCTCTTGTTGGTAAGACCTGACCTGTTTACTGAATCTGAACCCTAGTTCCTTTCTGGGATGGAAGAGAAAAGGTCCTCTCTTCTCAGAAAAGAAAAGGTCCTCAGTCCCTCTGTCTAGCTGCCTAACCTTTTCTGAAAGGACTCCTGGATGAAATAGAAGCCCATATTCATTTGGAGGGTACGTCCAATTCACAGGCTTTAGGGACAACATCTGTCATGTGAATCCAACAGTCAACTAAGGGAGAAATTGCACAACCAAATAACACAAAGCTTTTAGGCTTTTATGTGCTACCTCTACAGATTCAAATTTGAAAAATTTAACCAACTTCTGTGATTGCAAAAGTCCCACAACGAAGCTATTTCTTTAAAGTGGAGGAAGGCGAGAGGAGTGAGTCCTTCTTAAGAGAAGAAGCAAACTGCACCCTGATAGTGATCTGGCCCCAGGCTCAAAACTCATTTATTTCTCTCCAGAGCATGGTCTTACCCAAAGAGCCCTTCATGCCGGAATGCCAGCTGTGACTATGCTACACTTTTCTTTTGGAAACAAATCTTCCTTTCCAGCAAGCCTCATGTGCCAGCCATGTTCTTCGCACACCGTGTGATCACAGCTCAGACATTTTAACCTGCCCGAAAACTACTGTGGATGGATTTTCCGGGAAGGCTAACCTAGACTTGAAAACGATGTTTGATCTTAAGGAATACTTTCTTTTTTCTTTTTGCCCACTGTCATGCACAAAATATAACTCAATAATCTGCTGAGCTGTGTGTGTGTTGTGTGTGTGTGGTGTTTGGGGACTGGAAAAGCAATTTCAACTTATTGATGGGGAAGCAAAGCGCCTGAAAGGTTTTGCCCTGGTCTGATTATTCACAGATGTGATAGGCAAACTCATTATTGATAATGTGGAAGAATTGGCAAAGCATTAGGCAAGAAAATGCAATAGTCAGTATAGACGCCTGAGGAGGTCCCGATAATACTTCCTGGACATCTGTGCTCCCCGCTCCCTCGTTCATCATCTGAAAATCACCCTTACCCAGATTTTTAACCATTTCAGTGGAGCTGCTTGAGTTGTTCCTGTTGCTTGCCTTACCTCTTTATAGCTAATATCTCTTTAGTGCTCACTGCCTGCTGGGCACCGTGTTAAGTGATTTATGGGGATAGCTTTGCCAAGCCTTACAACCCTGAGAGGTGGGTATTAATTATCATCTCCATTTTACAGAGGAGGATGTAGAAGTATGTCTGGGTTAAGAAATGTGTCCAATGTCCCAGAACTTGTAAGACTCAAAGGCTGTATTCAAACCCAGAAGTGTCTGGCTCCAGAGACCACGTTTCTAACCATTAAACCAAACTGTCTTTACCAAGAAGCTTGCTGAGGAGAACTTTCCAAATGATCTCCAAGTTCCAGCTGTGCAGCAGTGACCTCCATGCCTCTCAGGAGAGCTGGGTAGGTCTCCCTCTTCTTTTGAGACTAAACGTAGGGTGAAGCTTAGTGAACTGGGAAGTCAAAAGGAACATGACTTTAACCAATGCAGACTTTCCCTCCCTCTGAATGGTGTGGCTGGCTAAAGGCTATTATGTTTATTAGCAGTGGAGACAAGGGTCTGCTTTGCTGAAGAGTTTTATAACGTACAAAGAACTGTGTCTGTGGTCTACTTCTGAGAAAAGCAAACGCCAGGCAACAGGATATGAGTGAATAAAATAGAAAATCGGGTGTAGAGCACGTCCCAGCTCTTCTGATGCCCTCTGTGGGGGTCATCACCAAGAAAAACCATCATGGTCTTTTGATGGTCTGGGTTTCTTTGCTTTCTTGTAGTGGAGTGCTTTCATTAAGGTGCTTTAGAAAATGCCAGAGTTTTCTCAGTCACAAAACGTAGGGAGGGAAATACAACTTGGACATTTTTTAAAGATCTGACCTATGCAGATGGTGTGTGTGGGGGGATACTTTTTAGGGTGTTTTGGTTGCACGAAGCAGAAAAATAAACTCAAACAGATGTACTCAACAAAGAAAATGTATTGATTTACATAACTATAAATCCAGTGTTACTGTGTACTTCAGGCTAGGTTTGATCCAGTGGCTCAACGATGGAACCAAGGCGTCAGTTTCTTTCTGTTGTTCTGCTTTGCCTTCCAAGGCTTAACGTCATTATAAAGTCCCCTCATGGTTTAAGATGACTGCTGGCAGCAACTCAAGCTAATGTCTTCTTGTTTACATCCCAGAGAGAGAGAAAATCTCTTCACTATCACACTGAAGTCCTTTGCCTGACTATGATCAACTTAGGCATGAATACATCCATGAATCACTGTTGTTGCCACGTGAATCAGAAGAGATTGACTCCAGCAGCTCCAGGAGCGGCTCCAGATTGGCTTCATCAATCAGCATAATTCCATCTCCCTTCCCATAGTGACTGGTTCAGGATTGGACATGCAGCTGGTACCTAAGCCAAGCTGGAGATGGGTATCCTTGGCAACAGTGGTTGTTTTGTGATGGATGAGGACAGGTCCAGTGGATGCTGGACATGATGCTACACCTTCCACTTCAGGAGGCAAGATCAAAATACAGTCATCCAGTCAGTGCTATTAATTTTTTGGTCATCAAGAGAAATGTTTATATGTGAGAAAGTTGGTTACGTTCTTTTAAACCAATTGAATCCTATTTGCATGCTGATGCTTCCCCTACTTATGAAAATAGATTCGAATTTCTTCCCTCATGTTCCGTATAACATCAAAGCAGGTAATGTAAGCTGGTAGAGTCACTGTTACTGATCAAAAAATTTCAGGAGGAGCTCTAGATTTGGGGATGTGTCTTGTTTTTCCTCTAAATTTTTCTTGCTAAATTTCTCTTTCTCTTGTTAAAAAAAAAAAAACAAAACACCCTACAGAAAATGCTCCTACCACATTCAATGCATCAATCCAAAGTTATGTAAATATTAATACATCTCTTCTCCACCCCAATTACTCCAGAGATAATGTTAACACTTCAACGTTTTCTACACTTTTTTTCTAGTTTATAGACAAAGAGTACAAACACATGTCTAGAGTTGTTCTGGCTGTGTCTTTCTATAAAAAGTGAGATTATATCATGCACATTACTCTACAAATGTCCTTTCTCGCTTAATAATACATCACTGATATATTTCCATATTAAGAGCTGTAGATATAACTTATTTTTCAGTAGACCCTAAATATGAATGCACTTCAAAATTTTCCAACTATTGTATTCTTCTATTCTATTATTGATGGACATTCAAATTATTCTCTTTTCTTTGCTGTGGAAGACAATGCTATTTCACCTTATTTAACTCAGCAAAATAGGCTTTTTTTCACTAGACTAAACTATGGTGTATTTTACACTTAAAATGGGTGAATTGTATGGTCTGTGAATTATATTTCAATAACGCTATTATAACGTGTGTGTGTGTGTGTGTGTGTGCGTTTAATCAATGAATCCATCCTCAGAGCCTGATCCTATGCTTGGCACAGAGTATCAACTAAGAAAATATTTGTTCAATTAATTTCCCTTTGTGACACAGATTTAGAACATTAACCAAAGTAATGAGAGATTCATGAGAGGTTTATTCCAAGGCATTTACAAATCTGCAAGTTCTTAATACCATTTTTATCAGTCAGGTTCTGACAGAAAATCCACTCAAACAAGGTCATTGAGGTGAGTTTAATGAATGGACTAATTATGAGGGTAAGAGCTGATTACTGGAAACCATCATGTGGAAGAGTGCAGTAGGCTAGCAGGAGTCCTCATCTTACCCCTAAGCCTGAAGGCACAGGACTGGGAGTCACACTGGAATCTAGAGAGGGAGGTCCAGCTGGGCGAGAGGGCTGCCTGCCCCCAAAACTGAAGTGACTTCACTAGAGGAGCCTAGCCCCTACCCAAGCATGATCTGTGAGGAGTAATTCTGGGAGGATAAATGCCCCACCTCATTCTTCTCCTGTTTTTGCATCTCCCATTGTTACTCCCATTGGCCAAAACTAACTGGAGAGAAAGAAGACTCAGTGATTCTGTTGATGAAGGTCAATGTTTTTGGCCCCCGGGGCAGGATGGAAAAAGAGAGTGGAGAATAGGCAGCACAGTCCTCTAGCATATAATTCACCTCTTAAGAGATCAGGACTTGTGAATAAAAAATGGAAATAGTAATTTCAGGTATAAATTTAATACACACAGACTAGAGTACTTTGCAAGGCTGTTTTCCAGCACAGGCACCCCTTTCTTAACTCTTCAATTTTACCATCAACACTTGCAATGAGAAACAATAAAAAGATGATAACTCTTCAGTATAGGGTCATGTCTGCGCTCTACAGTGATTAGTTCAGAGCAGATCTGTTTCAGGAATTTCCTTGGCATCAGCATCATTTATGTCCAGAGGGGCTAGAAAACAAGTCATTCCAGAAAATGACTTCATCCGAGCTTGGTGGAACTAGTGATGAGTGACGTATGATTCACTTATTTTGTCAGCAAAACATGTATTAAGTAACTGCTCTGTGACAGGACTTGTACCAGACACGGCGGAAAACACAAAGAGGAATTAGACAGAGGTCTCAAGGAAGAGCCATCTCCTGGAAGAGACAGGTAAGCAGGTGACTGCGGTTGTGTGAATTGAGTGTTGGAGCCATAAATGGGCATTCGAGTGTAGGGCTTGTGTTTCCGGACTGGTTCCACCACCTACTACCTCTGTGGCCTTAAGCAAGTTACTTAACTTTACATGTATGATAATAACCATGGTGGATTACACCTTCCCAAAATGGCCACAGCCATAATGCCCATCCCACATGCAATGTGACCTTGTCTCCCCCTCCTCCCATCAAAGGTGGAATTAAGTTTACTACCCCCTTGAATTTGAGGACATCCTGGGATTGCTTTAAGCAACAGAATATGGTGAGAGTAACACTGCTAGTTCTAGATATAGCCCAGGTTCATCTGGTCTGGCAGGTTCCCCGTCTTGCTTTCTGCAACTCTTGGGACACTTCTTTTGGAAACCCAGGCACCATATTGTGAGAAGCCCAAGTCTCTGGGAGAGGCCATGCATAGGTATTTTGTATGTTACACACACACCCAAAAAAAATGTTCCTAACATTTTTTTTCTCCCACTTTAGCAGAGTTTCAAGAGCCATGCTCCTAAAAACAATGGGATCCCCTTACCCAGATATGCTTCAACCACTATAATTAAAAATGATAGTTGTTTCCCAAATCCCAGAAAAGGTAAAATTAATGGATAGAATTTTCTATGTTTTAGTTTTTTCTCTCATAAAATTTTCCTAGGTGATGACTTCACTTATCTATACTGAAATCTAAAAGTCAGATTCAGACTTTGCCCAAAAGGATATAGCACCTTATTTTATTTATTTTATTTATTTATTTATTTTTGCGGTACGCGGGCCTCTCACCGTTGTGGTCTCTCCCGTTGCGGAGCACAGGCTCCGGACGCGCAGGCCCATCGGCCATGGCTCACGGGCCCAGTTGCTCCACAGTATGTGGGATCTTCCCGGACCGGGGCACGAACTCGTGTCCGCTGCATCGGCAGGTGAACTCTCAACCACTGTGCCACCAGGGAAGCCCCAGCACCTTATTTTAATTGTGATATATGAATACTTCTTGAGGTTCTAAAAAGATCATCATGACTTTGGGATAAGCTACAACCTGCCGTGAGAGACCGAGTGCCACTAGTGTGGGGACTCATTTGCTTTTCTTTTTGTAAACTCTGGGCTATTTTGCAGGACACGACATAGAAGACAGTTTCAATATGCTGGCAGGTTAATTTGCTTGAAGAAAGACTCCTGTGGAGGAACTTGGGAAAGAATCATTTGAAAACTGAAGAAGCAGACATACTATCTACAGATTTTAGATTTTTGATTACCGACGCATCTTTAATGATATGTTGGGAACATATTCTCAATATATTGACTATATTTTTGACACAAATGGCTTTGCACTCGGTAAAAGATAACGAAACATAAATTTGGGTTGCAGTCATCAACTGCAGAACATAGAAGAAATGTGAGCCTCATTTAACTTATTTATAGAATAGGGATATAATAGGTTTAGAAAGATTCCACAAGGCCACATATGCAAAGTACCTAGGGGAGTGCCTGGCAGAAGGTGGTCAGAACACATTAGCTTCTGTTCTCCTGTGTACCTGTCCCCAGCTGCTGTGAGCATTCACTGTTAGCAGCTCACAGCTGCCTGTCCCCGTCTCAGGCAAGGAAAGACACCTAGCCCAGGAAGGTACACACCATGGAGCCAATGACTGATTGACACAGGAGTACAAAAAACTGACTTTGATGTGGGATCTCTCTGATGTTCCAGAGGGACCCTGTGGGTAAAGCCAAGACTAGACTTTACCTTAATATTCTTTCTTGGTGCCTTCCTTCTTCCTTTGTTTCCTTATAGGTTCTTCCGGAAAAGTGTTCCTTCAATAAATCACCTTTGGGCTTCCCTGGTGGCGCAGTGGTTGAGAGTCCGCCTGCCGATGCAGGGGACTCGGGTTCGTGCCCCGGTCTGGGAAGATCCCACATGCCGCGGAGCGGCTGGGCCCGTGAGCCATGGCCGATGGACCTGCGCGTCCGGAGCCTGTGGTCCGCAACGGGAGAGACCACAACGGTGAGAGGCCCACGTACCGCAAAATAAATAAATAAATCACCTTTATTGACCACACCAATTCCTGTTTCTAGAGAACCAGACGTGAGATACTTAACAAAGGGCCCAAGCTCAAATAATACTCCTCAAAATCTTTCAACAATAATTCCTACAGAAACTGACTAAATGCCTTTTTCTATCTCAAGTCAGTTCAGAATGCCTCCATTCTGACATGGCCCCAGGGAACTTGCTTGATTACCAGAGATCCTTCACCCAGAGAAAGCCAGTCTCATATTTGACCTGAGCTCAGCAGGGTTGATACCCCTGTGTCTCTCTGTGGACGCCATCTTACCTCTGTCCTTCTACAGTTTGTTAGGAAAGTGGAGGTTATCTAGAGCCCGGAAAGAATGTGTGAGATTTCTTGATGTGGAATAGCCTGGTTTTGAAATTGATAGGCTTCTAGAAGCAAATCTTTTCAGACTAAAGCTGGTTGATATATCTACATAGATTTTTCTTTTTTCTTTGGCTTCTCATAGAGCAAGTTCTAGAGGCTGGTAAAGTGAAGGGGAATAAAGACCTCTGTGAAAAAACATTGGGTTTAAAAATGGTTCCATGTGGTTCAAAATATGTTTTAGACATTCGGTAGCAAAAAGTGTGGACTTAATCATAATAGTGTGATTTGGAAAATGTTTCTGTCAGCAGAAAACTCCAGGGAGGAGCTGGAGTTTGTGAGGCATAACCTTAAATGGTTACATGCAAGGATTGTTCTCTCTGGGGAGCCTCAGAGGAGAGAACAGGTTGACTAAAAGCGGACTTAAATGGCACAGGGTGTGAGGAATGTGTAAAAGATTTGGAGCAGTTGCTGTGGACATTTCGTAAGGAACTGTTTACTGATAGATACAGGGATTATCAACAAGCAGGCATCATCTAGTAGAAATCTGGTGGTAAGAATTTTAGTAAAGCCAAATTCATTCATTCTGTCATGTATGCATTCAACAATATTAAGTGTCTTCTATGTACTGGGTACACAAAGATGAGTAATAACCCTTAGGGAGGTTTCCACACTCAAAGGCCAGCTATAAGAATGGATCCAGGCTTATTTCACTTAGCATAACGTTCTCAGCCTTCATGCATGTTGTTACATATGGCAGGACTTCCTTCCTGTTTTATGGCTAATATCCCATTTATGCATACACACATTTTCTTACCCATTCATCCATCAGTGGACATTTAGGTTGTTTCCACTTATGTGAGGTGTCTAAAATAGTCAGACTCATAGAAGCAGAAAGCAGAATGATGGTTGCCAGGGGCTGGGGTTGGGAAAAATGGAGAGATGTGGTTTAATGGGTGTGAAGTTTTAGTTATGCAAGAAAAATAAGTTCTAGAGATCTGCATACCACATTGTGTTCGTAGATAACAATACTGTACTTACACTTAAAAATTTGTTAAGAGGTTTGATCTCATGTTATGTATTCTTACCACAATCGAAAAAAAAAATAATGGAACCCAGGAGCATCTTGATCTTGGATTTCACAAGAAAGCTAAATGAAAACTTGAGGGAAGAAGGATTCTAAGGTCCTCGGAAGAGCTTGGGTTAGAAAACTTGTGAAGCTAGGAGAAAGTTAAAGTATGGAGAAAATGAAAAGAAACTGAGGGTTGTAAGTCACACTGAGCACAGAGCAGGGAGAGGTGCCAATAGAGGGAGTTAGGGACAGAGGATGATTTCACAATTTGCTGCCCTGAACATGGATGATTAAAGTTTAGGAAGCTCTCGTTTGGGGAATACGTATTTTCTCAAACTTTTTCTTCCTCTACCCCATACATACAGAATTTTGTATGCGCTGATCAACTTCACCCTCCCCTGCTCAGTAGGCATTACACTCTATCCTGGTCAATCTAATTTTTTTTTTCTAAAAGCATAATTAGGAAAATAAAAAAGGGAGAGAGGACTTGAGGCATGGGAGGAAATTGGAAAGAGTCGCTCTTCATGCTCTCTACTGTTATCAAGAATCTGAGGACTAGATAAGGCAGAGAGTGAAACTCAAAAGAAAAGATCATTTCTCTAATGATTAGTGATGTTGAGCATCCTTTCATGTGTTTGTTGGCAGTCTGTAAATCTTCTTTAGAGAAATGTCTATGTAAGTCTTCTGCCCATTTTTGGATTGGGTTGTTTGTTTTTTTGATATTGAGCAGATGAGCTGCTTGTATATTTTAGAGATTAATCCTTTGTCAGTTGCTTCATTTGCAAATATTTTCTCCCATTCTGAAGGTTGTCTTTTCGTCTTGTTTGTGATTTCCTTTGTTGTGCAAAAGCTTTTAAGTTTCATTAGGTCCCATTTGTTTATTTTTGTTTTTATTTCCATTTCTGTAGGAGGTGGGTCAAAAAGGATCTTGCTGTGATTTATGTCATAGAGTTTCCTTAAAAAACTAAAAATAGAACTACCATACAACCCAGCAATCCCACTACTGGGCATATACCCTGAGAAAAACATAATTCAAAAAGAGTCATGGGGGCTTCCCTGGTGGCGCAGTGGTTGGGGGTCCGCCTGCCGATGCAGGGGACACGGGTTCGTTACCCGGTCTGGGAGGATCCCACGTGCCGCGGAGCGGCTGGGCCCGTGAGCCAGGGCCGCTGGGCCTGCGCGTCCGGAGCCTGTGCTCCGCAACGGAGGAGGCCGCAGCAGTGAGAGGCCCGCGTACCGCAAAAAAAAAAAAAAAAAAAAAAGAGTCATGTACCACAATGTTCATTGCAGCTCTATTTACAATAGCCAGGACATGGAAGCAACCTAAATGTCCATCGACATATGAATGGATAAAGAAGATGTGGCACATATATACAATGTAATATTACTCAGCCATAAAAAGAAACGAAATTGAGTTATTTGTAGTGAGGTGGATGGACCTAGAGTCTGTCATACAGAGTGAAGTAAGTCAGAAAGAGAAAAACAAATACTGTATACTAACACATATATATGGAATCTAAAAAAAAAAAAAAGGTTCTGAAGAACCTAGGGGCAGGACAGGAATAAAGACGCAGATGTAGAGAATGGACTTGAGGACATGGGGAGTGAGAAGGGTAAGCTGGGATGAAGTGAGAGTGGCATGGACATATATACTCTACCAAATGTAAAATAGATAGCTAGTGGGAAGCAGCCGCATAGCACAGGGAGATCAGCTCCAGCTCGGTGCTTTGTGTCCACCTAGAGGGGTGAGATAGGGAGGGTGGGAGGGAGATGCAAGATGGAGGAAATATGGGGATATATGTATATGCATGGCTGATTCACTTTGTTATACAGCAGAAACTAACACACCACTGTAAAGCAATTATACTCCAATAAAGATGTTTAAAAAAAAAAGGAAAATATCAGTGAAGCTAGGACAATCTACATATCAAAGAGCTGAGAGAGACACACATGAAAGAAAAAAAAATCTGGCAAAATGACAGAACGAGAGAGAGAGAAGGACGGGGACATCTCTTTTGGAACAGCTATAAGGTGGGAGAATGGAAAAGAAGAAAAAAGGGATTTAAAAAAGTTTTGCCCTGCATTATTGACTAAATGTTTCCTAAGGGATAAAAGTAATACACTGAATTATTTTAGTAATGATTGTTATAACTGAACTCTTTCTTTGATTGCCACATTTAGTTGAGACTGGGTCACATTAATCTTGAGATTTATTCAGGATACAGAAGGTCTATCATTGAATATAACTTTAAATTGGCCCATGAGGATCAAATATTACTTATAATCACCCCCCAATCTGCATATGCAAACTGAAGATCACAGCTATTAGCTGACTTGCCCATGTCACAATATTAGCAAGTGTAATACTCAAATTTGCCAGACTCTGTGGCTCTGAGTTTTCTGCTGCTCCAAAATGGAGCAGCTCCAAATGAGAACTTAGTTTAAGGAGTAATAGTCTTGTATGTGCGTAACTACAGTGCAATGGCACATAGCTCAATAAAATTAGAAAAAAAGGACAAATGTAAAACCTGTTGATCTGTAGATGGTGATATCTGGGCAGATAATGAGGTAATGAAGAAATCAGGAGCCAGAATTACACAGCATTTATTCATCTCTCATCACATTATCATCACTTACTCCAATAAAGATTTATTCCCTAATGAAAATGAGATAAAATCCTGGGGTTGATGTCCAGAAGAAAGAGAATGGTTCAGAAAGGTGGTATAAATTTACCAATAGCGGGGTTGTTAGGCAATGGTGGGAGAATAGCAGAATTGCTTTCTACTCCGTGAAATAAGATGGGTGGGGGGGAGGTAAGAGGGAGAAACTACCATTTATTGTTTTTAAGAGTGCAGAACTTGAGATAATTTCTCTGAAACTTCTAAACTTTCTGTAATGATGCTATATTATTTTCTGACTTTTAGAACTATCTTAAAATGAAAGCTATCATATGGGTTCCAGAAAGTAAGTTTTAATTCTGTTATTTACTAAGTGTATGACCCTTGGCAAGTTACCTAACAGTTGGCAGTCTGGGTTTCTTGATCTGTAAAATAAGACTTATGATAATATCATTCTATTAAGGTCATTATGAGGTATTATTTTTTTAATCTTATTTAGATAATATATGTGTAAAGAATTCTATAAACTGAAAATCATACCACGAATGCTAGTTTTACTAATAATGGAAGAAATTCAGTGTTCATATAGCATTGTAATTATTTTTGTATTTCATAATTCTCATAGCTATTCTGTCTAATGCCCAGTATCCTACCAAACTGATGTATTGTAAGTCATTTAGGATGTGGATTTAAGTGATTTGACTTAGATCACCCAGGAAGTGTTGGCACCACGATATGAACACGGTTCTCTTTGACCTCAAAGCTTATGTGATTAATACAATACTCCCTAGAAATGGAAATAACTGCTGTATTTATTCAAAACCTCATAAGGAAAATAAGGAATGAAAGATAACTCTGCAAGGATAGGGCATAAATCTAGAACTCTCAATGTTCTCAGCCAGGGAAAGAAGGAGGACTGTGTAAGTGTGTGTATGTGTGTGTGTGCATTGGGTATGGGAAAAAATTAAAAGTATAAACATAAGTTCTTCCTTGGACCAGATGACCAAGGAAAAAGGGACAAGGTGCAGTCTGCATTTTAGAATCAAGTCTTCAGGCATCTTTAGCTCAAGATTTAGGGAGCATCCCCTTTGACAAATAAGAAGGGATGCTGGCTTGTTCATGCCAGGGCTGGTCCAGAGAGCCACATGCTCACCTGGACTGTGCGGTTGGTGATGTGGAACGCTTTTTTTTTTTTTTTTTTTCTGGTACGCGGGCCTCTCACTGTTGTGGCCTCTCCCGTTGCGGAGCACAGGCTCTGGAAGCGCAGGTTCAGCGGCCATGGCTCACGGGCCCAGCCGCTCCGCGGCATCCGTGGGATCTTCCCGGACCGGGGCACGAGCCCGTGTCCCCTGCATCGGCAGGCGGACTCTCAACCACTGAGCTGCCAGGGAAGCCCTGTGGAACCCTTTTGAAATAACGTTTGTTCCCCTTCAACTGCTATTCTATTATTCTTCGGAGTTCTTTTCTCTCCCAGAAAGCCACAGCCTTGAGTATTGCTTCAATAATACAGACCAACTTGGCAATGGAAGAAGACAGACAGCTGTTACAGATTCAGTATGAAACAGTTACAAAAAAGACTTCAAATCTTTGAGGAAACTGATCTTGCATTTTGGTCTGTTCTCCAAAGAGAAAGAAAAATGTCGTCTCCTTGGAATGGGGGACGTGAGATGTATTGTCCTTCTCCGGATTGTGTTTAGAAACTGTGGGCCAACCTTTCATTCACCAAATACCCAATGTTACCAGAGCAGGATGCCCAGAGCCACAGTGGCAGGAATGCGTTAGCTTACCAACTTTCTACTTTACGGTCCTCCAAAACGTCCCAGCTCCACCCTCTTTCCCACTTGGCCGGCCTGTACAGAGGCCCAGGCCCCACCATCTTGGTCACCTCATGGAGTTGTGGTTGAAGGGATCAACAACGTCTGTTAGTACCCACTGAATGCAGAGTGCTCTGTTGGGCCTACCAAGTGGGAGCAAACAAAGTGAAATTATGAAGGTGCGCTAAGGATAGAAAACTAGACAAAATACCGTCCCTCTTCTTAGGGAGCACGCAGTCTGTTTGGGAGGGAAGCTACAAAGTCAAATGCCCACACGGGGACCAGGCAGGTGAGGTCAGTGAGGGAAGAAGTCCACATGGGGACTGTGGTATATTTTGCAGAGCAATTCCTCTTTTAAAGGGCCATCCACAAGTCAATTCCAGAAAGTTCTTGCTCTGCAGGAGGATGAAACAGTATGGCCTGATGTTTCAAGAGATACCAGAAATCCAGAATTCCTATCTCCAGTTTTTTTTTTTTTTTGTCAACTAAAGTGTTATTTTAAAGCATTGTTTGGGTAAAAATAAAAGACACATAGAGGTTGGATACAGCTTGTGGGAAGTTACTGTGTGACTTCCAAGGAGAGACAGATAAGAGAAAGAGTGACCGTAAAGCAATTTGGTGGGTGTTAAGACAGGGGAGGTCTGCAGGCTTTGCAAGCAGAGGCAAGGCACTAGTCTAGATAAGGGAAGTCAGAATAGGCTTTCTGGAGGGGGTGACGTGTGTGAATTGTGTCTGCTCAGTACTGGCTGTTCGAGGGATGTGTAGAAGAGGGTGAGTGCTTGGCTAAGGAGTCTACATGTCCAGAGGCAGGGATGTGCATGAAGCAGAATTTGCTGGGGTAACTGGAAGTTATTGAGAGGGACTGAAGCACTGCACACATCTAAGAAGTGCTGAGGAATGAAGCAAGTTGGTGCCAGATCACAAAGAGCCTTGAACGTCCTGCTAAGGATTTTGCTTTTCGTTCTGCAGCATTAGGTTGCTTTTGAGTAAATTTAAGCAGAGGATTAACATCATCCGACTTGAGGTGTAGAAAGACTCTGCTGATGGAAAAAGGACAAAAGCAGGGTAAGTCTGGTGTTTCTGTAGAGGCTCTTTCAGCGTTTGAGTGAGAAGTAATGAGTGTTTGAATCATACCAGTGGCAACAGAAATATACGAGAGATTCGAGCAATATTTAGGAGGTATAGGAGTTAGTTTCAATGGGACTTGATGAGGAAAGTAAGAGAGAGTAATGAGTCCAGAAAGTCTCCCAACCTTCTGGCTTGGGGGACTGAGTTGATGGTGCCCAAAAGAAGGGGAGGGGTGCAGGAGGAGGAGTAGGTTTTGACTTGGAAGCTAAGCAGTTTAGTTTTGGACCGGAGCTCCTGGCAGGTGTGTAGCTTTGGGTTTCTCGGCTCCATTTATTAATAAAGGCAGGGGAGTGAGTGCGTGTGATCACCCCGAAGATGGAGGGTTGGACCCTAGTGAACACCTCAGCTGGGGATGGTGGGTCAAAGTGGAGACATCTAAAAGAAGCAGCCATAGAGGTAGTAGGAAAACCAGGGGAGTGATACTCTGCTAACGGACTACAGAGACTCAGGGAGGAAGTGGGGTACACAGCCAAATGCTGTTGAAAAGGCTGATACACAGAGGTTGATAAATATTTGTCTATCGAATTTAGCATTAGGATGGTCATAGCTGATCTTGGCAATGGCAGTGTTAGGGATGGTGGGGGAAGAACCTGGCTGAAAATTGAAGAAGGCAATGGAGGTGAAATCGTGGAAACAGTGAGTATTGAATACCCTTTGTAAACTAGTTTGGTTATAAAGGGGATGAGAAGTAAATGGTGATAATGAAAGGACTGTATATGGTAAAGGGAGTAGTAATTTTTAAACATGAAAAAGGCTTAGAAATACTTGTGTGTCGACACAAAAGAGCTGATACAAATGGGGAGCGCAGCTGCTGAAGAGTGATGGATGATTGGTACGGAGAGCAGCGCAAGATGGGTGACCAGATGGTCGTGTGCCACGTTTCACCCTCAGTCTATTGTCCCTCTTGTGTTTTGGTCACCTTGCTTTGTGCTTTTCTCTCAGCCTCTGGTTCTTGTCCTCTTTGGTTCTCATGACATGTTTGCTGGTATCTTCAGGCAATTTCTCTGGTTGTGGTGGTGTCTGGGAGTGGCTTACAAGGACCAGGAAGGCAGACACCACTCTTACATTTCTGTACACGGGACTGCGACTTATAAAACAAGAACAAACAGGATCTACAGAAAGTTAATTTTTATACCTTTTAATAAAAGAATACTAAGAACGTTCTAATTTTTGCAGAGACAAAGTCAATAAATGCAGTTAGAGATGTGGTCCTTGGCTCCTGATAACCTGGCAAGTGTAGCGGTACATGTGCCCCTTGGCTGCCATTATTACTTTAATTAAATTGCAAAATGAACTGTAAATTTTGTGCCCCATTTTTCTAAGTGGCCAGGATTCTCTAAAGGAAGAAAGCAGAGAAGCTCATGATCTGGTGAAGGATTGAGAGCTGATTCATCAACCTCCATCTTGATATTTTATAGCTGGCATTCACGTAGCTCAGGAGCTCTGTTTTGGTTGATTTTTATGCTAAAAAGTTTCAACTGCTACAAGTGCCAAAACTCTCAGGGCTTCTCAGAAAAAATGGCTGATTCCAAGTCTGGGGCAGGGAAAATGCAACAGGAGCCCAGAACATCTTCTCCAGGAAATAAGGGAATGCTCAAAGAAGGATGGAGACTTGTCAAAGGGAATGAGCAGCCAGTTTGAATTGCCTCTTTTTGGGAAAATGGGAATGATAGTAATAGGTGGAAATGTATACATTTGTATAAATAAGTGGTAATGTATACATTTGTGTAAAATAAAAAACTAGATTTCATATAGACATAAATAAATATATGAATAGATTGAAAGTTTGGTGAGGAATGGGATTATTTACATCGTTTCAAACCACTTTGCCCTCAAATATTTATTAATTTCAATAAATAAATGGGAAAAGAGTTACTTAGCAGTAGAGAAAACTAGAAGACACCATCTAAAATAAGTGACAAAGTGACTATGATCAGCAATATTACTGGGACAGTCGATGAAAGTTAAATGAAGCCTGAAGATTGATGGAAGGTATGGCTTGGTGCTAACTTCCAGATTTTGATGGTTGCTTTGTGGCTTTGTAGGAGATGTCTTTGTTTGTAGGACATGACACTTGGGAGGTTGGAGCATCATGCTTGCAATTGAATCTTAAATGGTTCATCAAAGAGTTCTTTGCACTGTATTTTTCTGTAAATTTGTGATTATTCCAAAATAAAGACTATATATATATATATATATATATATATATATATATATATATAATTTTTTAGGGCAGTTTACAGTTCACAGAAAGATTGAGGAGATGGTACAGAGAGTTCCCATTTACTTCCTGTGCCCACATATGCACGGTTTTCCCCATTATCAATATCCCCCACCATAGTGGTACATTTGTTATAATAGATGAACCTACATTGACAGACACATCATTATCACCCAAGGTTCATAGTTTACATTATGGTTCACTCTTGGTGCTGTACATTCCATGGGTTTGGACAAATGTATAATGACATGTATTCATCATTATGATATCATATAGAGTATTTTCACTACCTTAAAATTTCTCTGTCCTCTGCCTATTCATCCCTTTCCGCATTCCAACCCTTGACAACTACTAATCTTTTTACTGCCTCCGTAGTTTTGCCTTTTCCAGAATGTCCTATAGTTATAATCATATAGTATGTACCCTTTTCAGATTGCCTTCTTTCACTCAGTAATATATATTTAAGTTACCTCTATGTCTTTTTATGGCTTGATAGCCCATTTCTTTTTAGCGGCATAATATTTCATCATCTGGATGTACCACACTTTATCCATTCACCTACAGAAGGACATCTTGGTTGCTTCCAAGTCTTGGCAATTATAAATAAAACTGCTATAAACATCCATGTGCAGGTTTTTGTGTGGACATAGGTTTTCGACTTCTTTGGGTAAATAGCAAGGAGCACGATTGCTGGATTGTATGACAAGAGTATGTTTACTTTTGTAAGAAATCACCAAACTGTCTTCCATAGTGATTGTACCATGTTGCATTCCTACCAACAATGAATGGGAATTCCTGTTCTCCATGTGCTTGTCAGCATTTGGTGTTGTCTGTGTTCTGGATTTTGGCCACTCTAATGGCTGTGTAGTGATATCTCATTGTTGCTAAAATAATAGATTTTTAAAAAGAACATTCCTCTCTGTCGCCAACAGAGATTCTTCAGGAAGTCTACAAGAGCTTCTAAGAATTGTCTACTTTAATAAGTTCCTGGAAAAGTTTAATGCAAACAAGAGTGCAGTACTTTGAAAAATGGTGGAATAAATAATGCAAACAAAAAGGAAGCCATCAGTCAGAGATAGATGTGCAGATCAAACCCGTTTCAACACAGAATGAATTAGGAGGCATGAAAATCCTAGCCTTTTCTTAGATTCATCATATGAATTAAGAGGTGAAAATCCTAGCCTTTTGCTTAGATTCGTCATATTCAATGGACTTCCAGGCAGGGAATGTGGGTTCACCTTATGACATGAATATGCTCATTTTTTTCTAGATGAGGAAACTTAACCCCAGATGGCTTAAATAAGCTTCCCAAGAATGCATTTTCCAGATTTCTGGCCCCTCTGACACCTAAATCCAGGCTCCTTTCTCCATGTCAGATTCATCTCTTCCCCATACCCCTACTCCTATAATGACCCGAGAAAAAGGTCTCAAAGTCAGTTTTTTTCATGTCTTTTTTC
The DNA here is from genome assembly GCF_003676395.1 of Aethalodelphis obliquidens. Classification (NCBI taxonomy): domain Eukaryota; kingdom Metazoa; phylum Chordata; class Mammalia; order Artiodactyla; family Delphinidae; genus Aethalodelphis; species Aethalodelphis obliquidens. Next base: position 6,951,658 of record NW_020838023.1, on the reverse strand, counting down.
CATTTTTTTCCCCTGTCAATGGCTTACTGGACTCAGCAGCTCCCCAGGGCACACTTGTTTGGAGCTAGAGGTGTGGGTGATGGCAACACCAGGGTGTGCTTGGATTAACTCTTTGGATGTACTGCCCAGGTCAGTTTAACAGGCTCTTTGGATAACACAGCGGTATTTGGCCTCAGGTGCTTCCAAGCAAAGGAAGGAAATGGCATGAACTTCAAAGTGAGCTCTTGCACAGTGCGTGTGCCACGTGTACTGATCGTTTATTAGTACTTTAATAGTTGTCAATTAATCTCAGACATACATGGAGGCCAAGACTAGTTGGAGATGTGGGGACAGCCTGCTTTCACCCTTGTTTCCTGGAAAGTTAGAACATTTCCCAGTCTTAGTGCTCAGAAGTTTAGGGTCAACCTGGAGTATATGCTTATTTTCAAAGCTTTAAACAGACCTGAGCTTGTTCTTGGGTCTTTTCCTTGATCAAATTAGTGTTATTTTATTTATGTCTCATATATTTTATAAAACATTTGTGTATTTTATAAATGTTTATAAAACATTTATATATTTTATAAATGTTTTCAATTCATTTTTCTACTCTATAATCTTTTGTAAAAAGCAACTTAACTGGGGTATAATTTACATACAATAAATGCATCTTTAAAATGCAGTTTGATGAGATTTTAGAAATGTAAACATCCAGGTAGCCATAACGTCAGTTAAGATACGGGATATTTCTACCAGCCCAGAAAGTTCTCTTATATTCTTTTGCAGTCATTTCCTCCCTATCCGGGGGCACTCACTGATAAAATTTCTATTACCATTACTTTTGCCTGTTTTCAAGAGTTGATGTAAATAGAATCATACGTTATATACTCTTAGGTCTAGTTTCTTTTGCTTAGCATAATTTTTCTGAGATCCATCCATAGTTTTGCATCTGTCAGTAGTTCATTATTATTCTTTTCCTGTCTTTAATATAACAATTTTTTAAGTTGAAGTATAGTTGATTTACAATGTTGTGTTAGCTTCTGCTCTATAGCAAAGTGTTTCAGTTAACATATATATATATACATTCTTTTTTAATATTCTTTTCCATTATGGTTTATCACAGGATATTGAATATAGTTCCTTGTGCTATACAGTAGGACCTTGTTGTATATCCATTCTATATATGAGTTTGCATCTGTTAACCCCAAACTCCCACTCGATCCCTCCCCCATCTCTCCTCCTCCTTAGCAACCACAAGTTTATTCTCTATGTCTGTGAGTCTAATATAACTTAAAGTTTACATAATTTATTAAAATTTTTTAAATTTTGAAATAATTCAGACTTACTGAAAATTGGCCAAAACATTACATCCAGCTTCTCCTTATGTTAACATCTAGGAAATATATGTATTTCTACTAATCCATGTATACACATATCACTATATTTATTACTGTATCTATCAATCTGTATTTACATAAATATAGGTAGAAATGCAGAGTCTAATATACACACAGATTAGAAGAAGCATGAGGTCATGTTGGTGTCTCTGACTCCAATCCAGCAGTCTCACAGGGTTCATTCTAACATCTCCCCTTTGTTAATTTGCAACTTCTTTCTCTGACAGTGAGAAACCTGGTTCTCATAATCTACAGTTTATTTACTAAATTGTTCAATCCTAGTCTATGTGTAAAGTCATTTCAGAATAGTTATCCATACCCCTGTAAGAAACAAAATTTTCAATTAGAGTACAGAGTTTGCATACAGTTTTTATCTTTAACCGTACTGTATATAGTCAAAACATTTTCTTTTTCTACAGGTGTGTCAAGAAGTGATTCCTCCCAGCCCCAAACACTTTTTTACAAAGATATTTAGGCCAGCTTATTTCTTCCCCATCCCCTCCAGTTGGGTTGTGTCATTAATTTGTAATAAATTTAGATTCATTTGTTATAGTCTACATTTAATCTTTCTCCCTGCTGTCCTGGTTGAGTGTTTACATTTTGCGAATGGTAAAATTCACTCTTTGTTGGTCTAGTCCTATGAGTTTTAAAAAGTGCAGAGAGTTGTGTGTCCACCACCACAGTAACATCATCCTAGGAGTTACATCACCCTAGTAATTCATTATTTTTTAGTAGTATTCCATTGAAAAAATAAATCATAATTTATTTATTCATTTACTTGTTGCTAGATATTAGGATTCTTTCCAGGCTTGGCTCTTATAGATATGGCTGCAGTGAAATTCTTATGCAAGCCTTTTTGTGGACACAGGTTTTTAGTTATCTTGGTTAGATACCTAGAAGTGGAGTTGCCATATCATAAGGAAAGAGTATGTTTATTTTTTTAAAAAACCTACTAGGGCTTCCCTGGTGGCGCAGTGGTTGAGAGTCCGCCTGCCGATGCAGGGGACTCGGGTTCGTGCCCCGGTCCGGGAAGATCCCACATGCCGCGGAGCGGCTGGGCCCGTGAGCCATGGCCGCTGAGCCTGTGCGTCCGGAGCCTGTACTCCGCAACGGGAAAGGCCGCAACAGTGAGAGGCCCGCGTACTGCAAAAAACAAACAAACAAACAAAAAAACCCTACTGAAATCTTTTCCAAAGTGGTTGTACAATTTCATGCTAACTAGGGATGATGAATGAGCATTCCAGTTCCTCCACATTATCATCATTTTGTGCTATAAGTTTTTAATTTTAGCCATTCTAAAATTAAAAGACTATCTCATGTGGTTTTAAGTTGCATTTCCTGCTGGTTAGTGATGTTGAACATGCTTTCATGGCTATTAGCCCATACCCTTAACCACACCTGCAGAGTCACTTGTCATATTCATATATTGTTGTGGAGTTAGGGCATGGATGTGTTTGAGAGCCCATTATTCTGCTTATCATATATGGTGTGGATGTACCAGAGCGTGTTAACCATGCACTTGTTAAAGGACATCTTGGTTGTTTCCAGTTTCTCTTATGTATAAAGCATCTGTAAACATTTGTGTGCAGGTTTCTAGACGAGCATGTTTTCATTACTCTGGGATAAATGAATAGGAGTGCAATTACTGAGTTGTATGGTTGTTACCTATTTAGTTGTTAAGAAAAATTTCCACCTGATTTTACAGAGTTACCGTACCATATCACATTTCTACCAGCAACGTACAAGTGATCATTTCTCCACATCTTTTCGGCATTTGGTGTTGTCACTACTTTTTATGAGTGATTCTGATAGGTGTGTAGCAATATCCCATTATGGTTTTAATTTAAATTTCCCTTAGGGTTAATGTTGGTGACTATCTTTTCATGTGCTTAATTTTCCAACTGTGTGCTCTCTTTGGTGAAAAATCTCTTCATATCTCTTGCCTAATTTCTGATTGAATTGTTGGCTTTTTAATGTTGAGTTTTTAGAATTCTTTATATATTCCAGATAATAGTTCTTTGTCAGATTTGTGGTTTGTTAATATTTTACCCACTCTATAGCTTGTCTTTTTATCCTCTTGTCAGGATCTTTTGCAGAGCAAATTGTCTGTAATTTTGAAAAGTTTCAATTTATTGGTTTTTCCTTTTGTGGGTCATACTTTTAGTGTCACGTTTAAGAACTCTTTGTCTAGCCTTAGATCTTGAACATGTTCTCCTATATTTTTTGAAAAATTTTGTAGTTTTATATTTACATCTTAGTTTGTGGTCTGTTTTGAGTTAATTTTTTTGTAAGGTGTGAGATTTGGGTTGGGGTTTATTTTTTGTCCACTGATGTCCACTTGGTTCAGTGCCATTGTTAAAAAGGCTATCTTTCCCCCATTAAATTGCTTTTGTACCTTTGTGAAAAATCACTTTTATATGTCTATTCCTCTGCCAGTACTACACAGTCTTGATAATGTTCTGGTTTTTCAAAAACTGTTTTAGCTACTCTATTTCCTTTGCCTCCCTATATAACTTTTAGAGTACTGTTGACTATATCTACAAAAAAATCTTGCTAGGATTTTGATAGCAAATACATTAAGCCTTTGTATCAGTTTGGGGAGAACTGACACCTTCACTATGCTGAGTCTTTCAATCCATGAACATGATATGTCCCTTCATTTATTTTATAACATAGATTCTATACATGTTTTGTTAGATTCACACCTTAGTATTTATTTTTTTCTCCTAGAGATGGTAAATAGCATTGCATTTTTAGTTTTGGTTTCCATGTATTCATTGCTAGCATATAGAAATGAAATTGATTTTTGCATGTTTATGTTATATCCTAGAACTTTACTGAAATTAATTCTAGGAGATTTTTGGAGATTCCTTGAAATTGGTGTTAATTTTTCTTTGAATGTTTTATAGAATTTCCCAGTGAAGTCATCTGGGCCTGAGCTTTTCTTTGAATGTAGATTTTTTTCCTTTAATTAATAATTTAATATCTTTATTTGTTGTAAGTCTGTTAATGGTTTCTATTTATTCTTGAGTCAGTTTCAGTTGTTTGTATTCCCTTATATCTATTCTGTATTTCATTATTTATACTCTACTCTTCATTGGTTTTTTTTCTGCTTGATTTGAATTTTGTTTGCAGTTCTTTCTCCAGTGTCTTAAGGTAAAATTTAGGGTTTTGATATGAGTTGTTGTTGTTTTCTTTTAATGTAGGCATTTACAGCTGGACATTTTCCTCTAGGCATTGTTTTAGTGCATCCCACAATTTTTGCTATGTTGTGTCTTCATTTTCGTTCATCTTGAAGTATTTTTCTGATTTCCTTTGTGGTTTCTTTTTTGACCCACTGGATATTTAAAAATGTGTTGTTTAGGGCTTGCTTGGTGGTGCAGTGGTTAAGAATCTGCCTGCCAATGCAGGGGACACGGGTTTGAGCCCTGGTCCGGGAAGATCCCACGTGTTGCAGACTAACTAAGCCTGTGAGCCACAGTTACTGAAGACCACACGCCTAGAGCCTGTGCTCCGCAACAAGAGAAGCCACCAAAATGAGAAGCCTGCGCATTGCAACGAAGACCCAACACAGCCAAAAATAAATAAAATAAAATATTTTAAAAAGCATGTGTTATTTAATTTTCATCTATTTGTTAATATCCAAAAATTTCTGTTATTGATCTCTCATTTTCTCTCTGCTGTAGTCTGAGAATTAAAAAAAGTTTCTTTATATAAGCTCTTCCTAAATTGGCTTTCTTCTCTCTTAAGCCTAGCTAACTCTAGGGACTCAAACCAGTTTCCAAGTTCCTTCGTTGCTGCTTTATTTTCATATTTATTCTTCTGTTATGTTGCCTCTTTAAAATGTCAGAAGTTAGTTATCAAAAACTTAGGTTATAAAATACTAACAGTAAGTAGTATATACCACCTCCTACTTTCCTGTGCCTGTGTACACTCCAGTACAATGCCTGACTCCTAGTAACTGTTGGTTGAAGATTTTCTATCTTCTATATTTTCTGTCAAAGTGGTTTACGCATAGTTGGAGATTTGGAAATAGTGTTTGTTTAATGAAGAATTTGCTGGGGGTAGAGGGAAAGTGGGGAGTTGAGTTTTCTTAGCAAATATTCCAAATATGACCATTTGTGGAAGGATTTCTGAGTGGTATGAAGAATAGAAATAAGGAGTAGGAAGTTTACATGTTAATTTTCTTTGAAAAATCATGCAGAGCTAAACAAATGTGAGGCATAAAGAGCTTTCTGTTTTCAAAACTAGCTTTGCCCTAAAGTTAATCACTTCAAATTGTATAAAGTATACGTAACTGTGATGCCCCCTAGTGGCCATTTTCTGCCAGCTCGAAGAACAGAATGGAGGTGGTATTCAACAAATAGGCTGGATATTCTAAGATGCAGATACTACAATATCTGCAGGTCAGGTCGTGGCAGTGAGAGCACCAAATCCTAGCCACTAGACCACTGGTCAGTGACAAGGCCCTGGTTCTTCGGCTTTGCAGAAAAAGAATTCCCACAAAGATGGAAAGTAGTGAAGCAAGTAAAGTGTTCATTAGGAGGAAAGCAGATACAGTACATGTGGATAGACCCATGGGAGGCTCAGAGTGAGTGAGTCGTCCCCTCGTGAAAGTTTGCATCACTTTTATGGGGCATTTCTTCTGGGTCTCCTTTGGCCAATCATTTTGATTTGCCTGGTTCAGAGTCCGTATTTGGTATATCTCAGGATCCTCCCATGTGTGCGTGTGCATCTCTTAGCCAAGATGGATTGTACCAAAGAGGCCTATGGGTAGCTAGCATCACTTACTATGGGATGGTACCTCCTCCCTTTTTGATCTCCAAAGAGCTTTTCTGTGCATGTGTAGTCGGGGAGGTCTCCTGACTTAGAGAATGAAAAATACGTGGTCTCTTATCTTCTATTTGAGCAGGGCCCAGCCTGCTCTCTCGATTGTCCTGCTATTTTCATCTTGGAATGTCGGTCCGCAGAGAACAAATTCCAACTGTTTGTCTCAGGGGGCCCACCTATCTCCTGCCTCAGTACAAGGAGGATGGCATCCCTGGCTCCGGAGCTGCTTCTCTGCTGTAACTCGGTTGCTATGGAGGAGAGAATGGATTTCAGTAGAAAGCAAGTTATCTTCTCCACCCTATGGTAATTAGTTTGGATTTTGTTAAAAATACCATGGGAAGCTGATGCGTAGACAGAGGAATGGATTATTCAATTGCTTTGTTATGAAAACGTAGAGCAAGGTTAGAGAGGAAATGGGAAGATCATTAGAAAGCTTTTGAAGTAGTTCAGGCAGGAGCTGTTTTTGTTGGGAAACAGGGTGAAGGCAATGGGGAGACAGATTTGGGAACACTCAAACTGGATTTTGGAAATACTAACAATAAGAGAACAAAAGAGAGGATTAAAAATTTTCACCATTCTCAGAGAGTGTCCTAGGCAAAGAGAAGAGGCCAAAGGATGAAGCCAAATAAGACAAAGACTTTTGGAAGACAGTGTGTGAAATGGTTTAAGGCAAACGGGAAAGACCTTGGCCCAGAGTGATTCTCAAATCTCCCCACAGACCTCCGTGGTTGTTTTGATCTGAGTGGTCTGCTGGGTGTGCTTAAAGCAATCAACTGCAGCGGACGTAATGCAAATTTGCGTCCCCAGGGCCAAACCAAAGGCTGGAACCTAAGTGAGGATAAAAGCTGCTATATTTGATCCAGGTTTCAACATGACATGTATTGCCTCATTTAATTCTCACTGCAACCCATGAGAGAGGTCCATCATGAGTCTTCTTTCAGAGGAGTAAACTGAGGCTCAGAGAGAATAAGGAACTTGACGAAGATCACAAAGCTTGTAAGTGGCAGAGTAGGATTTGAACCCATGTATGTCTAACACCAAAGTTCTCACTCTTAACCTCTAAGCTCTGTTACTGTATACAGTAGGTGCTCATTAATGTTGAACCAATGAATGAATGAGTCAAGGGATTACAATTTTGGCCCCTCTCTCTCTGCCTCTGCTTAGAACTCAGCACCTCTGACACTTCCCAGCTGGCCAGCTTTGGAAACTTCCGAAGACAGCTCCCTTGGATGTTATGTTGGCCTTCTTAGGAGGGAGGTTGACAATGACAGTGGAAAACCTACCCCAAGCAATTTTATGGACAAGTATAGACTTAGGAAAATGAAACAGACACAAAGACTATAGAGGATTTGCACATGGTGTCAGTAGTTAACAGCCTGGATGTGAGGATATATGAACCTCTACTTCATAGGATTCTCAAAATGCTTAAGGGGGGGATTTGGGGGGAACGTGAGGGATTCAGCAGATGTAGAGGTCAAGAACAAAAACTTTGATTTATAGATGTAAAGGTCACTTAATTTGTATTTGCAGAAAAGAAGGATCTGGTGACTTTGAGTTACAGCAGTGCTGGATCCAGGGAGTAATTTGTGCAGAACTGATAAGCCATTGATCTGAAGAAATCTGAGTAGATGTCAGTACAGAAGCTTAGAGTTGGAAGGACTCTTAGAGGTCATATACTTTAGCCCTCGGGCGTAAATGTGAACACATCTTGGTAGAAATGTCAGTCATTTTCCTCACACTGGCCTCAGAATAATAAAAACTTATATTCTATGTTTACTTAAAAATTCAGCTTTCCTACAGAATGGAAACGTTTTATGAACTTTTCTCACACATTTATCTGATACTAACTGGAATTTGAGGTCAAAGACTCAGTCTATAGATAGTGGCCTAATATTTTGGAAATATAACAATAATATAATAATAATAGTTATGATAACAATTTCATAATTTGATTATGAAATAATCACATATTGATGTTATTATCATAACATCAAATACTGCTTTCAGTAAGGTCTCTCGAATCTAAAAGATCACCTACAGGGAATCTAATGAAGCAACGTATGTGTAAGTACATTATAAATCATGGTGGACTTCACAAGTTAATGATATTTTTCAATGATTCTTAGATATATTGTTGGTGATTTCTTTATTAATAGCAGAATACTTTACTCCCCCCCAAAAAGATCGCCTAATTTATTATTATCATTATGAAGCAACAGAATTAGGCGATCTTTCAAATTCAAAAGACCTAACTGAAAACACTATTTCTTGTGTTTACACACACTGTCTCATTCAGTCCTCATGGACAGATGGTGAGGTAGGTATTATGATCTGCATTTTGTGTGTGAAGGTACAGCGACCCAAAGACATTAAGGAACTTCTTCAAAGTAGCACAGACGATAAATGGAAAAGCTGGAACCAGAACCTATGGTCTATTGAGCTTGTGCCAACATTCCATGTTCACTTAATATTACTTCAATTTCAGATTTTCCTCAGGGAATCAGCGCTTTCCCACACGTCGTTCATGGAGTCCACCACAGCCTCAACGCCCTCTCCAATCCAGCCAGTGTTGGTGCTGTCCACAGGTCCTGTTATATTATCCAACTCCATCGACTATATGTCCATCTCCTCCTCTTCCTTCTTCCCCCCTCCTCACACTCATTAGGATAAGAAAGTTTAAGTAATGAGAGAAGTTCTACAAGATCCCATCATACCATCTATCCATCTACCTGAATCTGTGCTTATTTTCTCTGCCTTGCCTCCTGTTATTATGGAAAAAATACCTATATGCATATCTAACACCAATTTTTCTGTTTGTGCCTTAGAACCCATGGCTCCAGCAATTCTCTTCTCTCCACCCCTTGACTAAGACAATTTTTTTTCCCCTAGATCATTTCCATCACTACACAAAAATTCTATAACACCCACCATATTAAACCAAAGAAAAAGCCTCTTTACCCTGTATCATTCTTTTTATTTCCTTTTATTGCAAATGCCTTGAAATGTTATCTGGAGTCACTGTCTCTAATTCATATCCACCCATTCTCTGTTGAACCCAAGCCATTCAGGCAATCACCCATCACACCCATGAAACTGCTCTTGTCAATATTTCCGTGACTAGGATGACGGCACATCTCTGTTTGTACAGATAGTCCAGGCCTCTGCCTGTTCTCCAGGAGTGCTTTTTTGCTCTCAAAGTGTCTTGGTTTGGATGATAAATTATATGTTCACATTGGTTATGATCCCCACATTGATAAATCCAACGAAATCCAGCTAAATGAGTTCTCAGTGCTCATCGTACTGGAGTTACTAGTATTTAACACATCTTATCACATCTTTCTTTCTTCACTTGTCTTCTGGGATCTCACATTCTGGTTCTCCTATTATCTTTCTAGCAGCTTCTCAGTTTTTTCACCTTGTTCCTCTTCATGTCCCCAAGTAGTGAGGGTTGCAGTGCCTGAGGGCTCAATCAATTGAATTCGCTTCTTCTCTACCCCAGCTGTATTCATTCCCTTGTTAATCTCTGGTCTCATGACTTTAAATACCATTCATTTACTAATTATACCTACCTTTAAAGCTTTATCCTAAAATTTTCCCTTGAAGTACAGACTCATATATCCAACTATCTGTCTAATAGCATCCCAATCATAACATATTCAAAAGTGAAAACTTGACATCTCCCACATCAAAATTTTGCTCTTATTCCAGTCCTCTCCATCATAAGTACCAACTACAGTTTGTAGGAAGCAAACACCTTGATGTTATCTTTGACCTTCAGTTGCTCTTACCTCCAGTATGTCATCAGATCCTGTTTGTTCTAACAACAAGTTTTATACTTCTCACCATCCCCACCATTTCCACAGGTATCTCTCACCTGGATGATTGCAGTAGCCTCATCACAGACCTTCCTACTTCCATCTTTGCTTCTATAGGCTATATTCTCAATATAGTCAAAGCAATCCTTTTCACAAATAAGTCACATTATATGTCACTCTTCTGTTCAAAGTCCTTTAATATCATATCCCACTCAATATAAAATCCAAATTCCATGCAGTGACCACAGGCCTGCCGTCAACCTGCTCCATTTACCTTTCTGATGTTCTCACCTCCTTTTCTTCCCATTGTTCACTGTGCCCCAGGTGCACGGGCACCCTTGTGACCTCTCCTGCCCCAGGGTCTTTCTTTTTTTTTTTTTTAATCAATTTTTACTGGAGTATAGTTGCTTTATGTGCCCCAGGGTTTTAACACTTGCTGTTTCCACTACTTGGATTACTTTCACTGTCCCCCCCTCCTTCACCTTCTCTTTGAAGTTTTCCTTACCATCCTTTCTCCAAAGGCAATTCCCTTCCTTCTTGTATTAGTTTCTTAGGGCTGCTGGAACAACTGACTACAAGCTGTGTGGCTGAAAACAATAGAAGTTTACTCTATCACAGTTCTGGAGCCTAGATGTCTGACATCAAGTTGTCTTCAGGGTCATGCTCCCTCTGAAAGTCTGGGTAGAATCCTTTCTTGCTTCTTCTTAGCTCTGGTTGTGGCCAGCAATCCTTAGCATTCTTTAGCTTGCAGCTGCCTCATTCCAACCTCTTCCTCTGTTGCATTTGGGGGCCTCCCGGTGTGTCTCTGTCTTCACGTGGCATTTCCCCTTCTTACAAGGACATCAGTCATGTTGGATTAGGACTCACCCAAATGACTTCATCTTAACTTGGTTATATCTACAAAGACCCTATTTCCAAATAAGATCACATTCACAAGGACCAGGTTAGGACTTCAACATATCTTTCTGGGGAACACAGTTCAACCTGTAACATTTCCTTGACTCAATATTTCCTGTCCTGGTTCCCACTTTGAAATTTTCACATAGCACTTATTATTGTTTGGCTCATAGGACACTTTATTTATATGCTATATTACTGACTGTAAATATAAGCTCTATATGGCAGGGATTTTTAACTGTCTTGTACCTTGTTGTTACGCTGGTATTTAGAACAGCGCCTGGAACATAGTACACACACAATACATAGTTGTTATATAAATTTTATTGACTGAATGTCGATTCTTCCAGGTCTCTGGAAATTCGGGAGCATGAAGGGGCATTTACATGTGTAGCTTGAAAGAGCGTATAGATTCTATTTTCTTTTGCAGAGGTTGGCAAGCTATTGCCTGTGGGACACATCTGGTCTGCTGCTTCCTTTTGTAAATAAAATTTTATTGCAATACAGATATGCTCATTTGTTTATCTATTGTCTAATGCTGCTTTCGTGCTATAATGGCAGAGTTGAGAAGTTGCAACAGAGACCATATGGCCCACAAATCTTAAAATGTTTGCTGTTTGCTCCTTTACAGAAAAAGTAGGCGTTCCAACCCTTGTTCTTCTCTGTTTTCATAATTTTAACTGTGGGTATTGCTGATCATTAACAGAGGATCAGATTGAAAGGTTAATAAACATTCTCAAGTGAAAGTAAAATGAAGCAGGAGGTGGTTTTCTGCAGCTCAGTTCATTTAGACCACTGGGTGTCGCTCTTCCCTAAACTTTAAAAGTAAATGTTGACTCAGACATCAGCCAACTTGGGGCTGTGACATACCAGACAAATATTGACAGTTGCTAAGGCAACTGAGATAAAGTATTGGTCAAAGGATAATATAGGCGCCAATTGTGCCTGCCATGTTTCTCACATAGGGGAGAGACAGAACATGAATGAAAAATATATCTCATGAACTCTCTTCAACCGTGGCTTAAGAACAACTCACAGATGATGTTTATCTTAATTCCTCTTTCAGTTTCTCTGGAAATTAACACTTTGAGGGTCCTTAAGTCAGCTAAAATATGTCACAAGAGGGAAATCTCTTTGGTTATCAGTTCTTTTTTCCAGTTATCCCTGGAGTTTACTGTTCCAAATTGTGTTCTAATGGCCAGCCATAAGGCCACACGTATTTTTTCTGGCTTGCCTATCTTGTCACCAAAGTGGTTTGTGCAACATCTTTTTTCAGAGATTTCTTATTAGTCAACGTTAGAATCATTGCCCTGCCATTTTCTTTGCCTCCTGAAACATGGTAGGAAAGAGTATTTAATCTGTGGTTAAACTTGAGCTGTTTCCACTGATTAAACTTAAGCTTTTGCCATTATGCTAGTGCAAGGCTTCTTCACAGTGGTGTCATTGGCAACTTGGGCTGGATAATTCCTTGTTGCGAGGGCTGTGTTGTGCATTGTAGGATGTTTAGAAGTAACCCTGGTCTCTATCCATTAGATGCCAGTAGCGGCTCCCCAGCTGTCAGGATCAAAAATGTCCTCAGATGTTACCAAACATCTGTTGGGGAGCAAAATCATCCCAGCTAAAAAACATTGTGCTGGTAAATCCAACCACATCTTCCTTAGATTATCCTTAAAGCATCCTCAAGGAGAGCTGAAGTTTCAAAACACAGTGCAAGAAATGGTAGAAATCTTAGATCATCCAAACCGCAAGGGAGAACCTCAGTTTTTCACAAAGTTAAAAAATATAGAAATTAAAACATTGATGATAAGCCCAGAGAGAGCAATCAACAAGAAAAGAACTTCTTTCATTCAGTGAGATACAAGATAAGGTCTCAAAAAACAAAGCTCTCCAAAGAAATTTTGAGGTCCCTTTCTTTCTGGAATATATAGAAGTCCCGCTATTGTGAACTCTTGGACAGTGAGAAGTCTTTCGGGATGGGCTTTGATTATACCCCTGCTCTGCTGTCCTCAAAGCCTTTCCAGTGACTGAGTTTGGCTCTCTGAGTTTGGAGCGGCTGGGACTGATTATGGCATGGCATCTAGGAAACTTGTACATCTGACATTTGTCTTCTAGAAAACCATCAGCCTATCCACAATTCCTAGGAACTGCCTAGTCTTTCAGTCACTCCTTGAATGCTGGGTAATCCTATTTCCCACTGGACAGGAGGGGCTGGGTGAGGTCATTATGACGATTCATAAGCAACATGTTGGGCTGTAACTCCCAAAAGAGCTTGAAATATTGATTTTATGCATGTCATGCTAAAGATTGAACAGTTGTAATCCTGCTTTGTATATTACTTCTTGAAGATTTTAAACAAGATGGCTTTGCCACCAACATAGCTGACATATTTTAATTAATCTTTGTGAAAAGAGTTTGACATGTTTAGATGAGCTCATCCAAATAGAATGCTATCCTTCTCTGATATAGAATACATTGGAATGAAGCATGATTTATGAAGAATAGAAATCTCGCCCTCATTTTTTTTCAGTCATTCTTGGGTAGGTCTGTCATCTGCATAATGAGTTATGATTTATAAAGTCTATAAAAGTGTGTCTTATAGCATATTTTGCTATGCCTTGCAATACGGAGAAATAGGAAACTCCCAGTCTATGATGATGGGGTGATGTACACTTAGTGAAGATTGTCTTCTGCAAGTTCTCTAATGGATACTGCTTAAGAACTATCTAGAAAAGACTGAAAGCCACAAAACCTGTAGGATGCTTTACTATTCCCTTGGAAAAGTTAGGCAATTAAAGGCTTACATCATTTGTGGGAAACATGACTGATGGTTCAAATGAACTTATTACACGTTATTTCATTTGAGTTTATAGACTGCATATTTTTCTCCCAAATGCCAGACTCATTAATGCAAATGTGAGAGTGCTAGCACTCTAAGGGAACTTCACAAGTAAAATGGGCAACAACCCAGTACCTCAGTGGGTAGTTATGAGTATTGAACGAGATAATGCGTGTAAGGTTATTTGGAATGGAAATCAATCTAATTACACCTGGAGCTACTCCATTAAGATGCTGGAGTATAAATTGGATCTAAGAAAGAGTCAAAGTCTCCTCCCTTAACAATTCTAGGGTCATTGTTTCCACAAAGGGTGAGGTTAAAGCCATGCTGAAAGGAGACATACCATTTTTCATGATATCACAATACACCTGGTTTTTTTTTTTTTTTTTTGGTTTTGATTTGTTTTGTTTTTGAGGCAAAATCAGTCCTTGCCCACAAGGTACTCTCCTTTTTCAGGTAAATTCATGAGGACATCAGTGGAACCCCTTAATGACGGAAAATGAAACTCAGAACATTCGTTTTTTGCCTCATTCACAGGACTCTGATCCCGCCCTGTCATCATAAGTCAAAAAGGAAAAAGTAGAGAAGAGCCTTCGTTAGCCTCAGGCTAATATCTCAGGCACTTGAGTTTGTCGAAGTTAAATAGAGATGGAGGAACTTTACTGGGAAGGGGTAGAATTAGCTGAGAGATCAGATTGGACGTTGGAGTAGAGGATTTGAGAGAGAGCTGTGAAAAAATAAAAAAGAGAATGCTAAGGAAATATAGAGAATTCATTTGGAGCACACTTCTTTCAGGAATTTCCTTTGCTAGTGAGGCACAAAGGAATGCATAAGTTGGACAAAGTTCATCTTTCCTCCTATTACCCTGTACTGTTGTTTTGAGATCTACCCTACCTATCCCTTTATATGCTCCCATAATAGTCCAGTAGATATTTGGCATGAGGAAGAGAGGTAAGGTGGCTCTCAGGAAAGAGAAGGTATTAGTCTCCCACTCACCTTGTGGACTCTTGTGGTGATATAATTGGGAGAACAGATTTCTCCTATCTTATCCCTTACCCCACTGTAGATGACCAAATAAAGCTATTACAATTATTGGGATGATGGCAGCCGGTCAGAGACCCAGAGTCTGGAAATAGCAGCAGAACAGTTCCTACCAGGCTGGAGAGAAAATAAAATTGGATTATGTACCCTCCATAAGCTAGCAATAAATATCTCCTGTGGTCGAAAAGAAGGATCTTGCAGTGTGAGTTTCATAAGTGCTCAGAAAATGTTAGATGAATTATTTCTCACATAATGATGTACCATGTCTTCATGGAACTAAATTTGGAGATTCCAGACATCAAAATTGTGGGGTGTTTTGCATATCATCTTCACGAGAATGCCCTTATGTACTCCACTTACTTAGTAAATATTGTCTTGTTAAGTTGAATCAGGATTGAGAGAGGCATTGATCATGGAACGCTTCACCTTCTTATCACCACAAAGAATACATACAACAGGGGTTACATTCAAAAACTTTTGAAAAACGAAAAGACAACCTACGGAATAGGAGAAAATAATTGCAAATGATGTGACTGACAAGGGCTTAATTTCCAAAATGTACAAACAGCTCATACAGCTCAATATGAAGAAAAACAAACAATCCAAACAAAAAATGGGCAGAAGATCTAAATAGACATTTCTTCAAAGAAGACATACAGATAGCCAACAGGCACATGAAAAGATGCTCAATATCACTAATTATTAGAGAAATGCAAATCAAAACTACATTGAGGTATCACCTCACACCAGTCAGAATGGCCATCATCAAAAAATCTGCAAACAATAAATGATGGAGAGGGTGTGGAGCAAAGGGAACACTCCTACACTGTTGGTGGGGATATACATGGATTCAGCCACTATGGAGAACGGTAAGAAGGTTCCTTAAAAAACTAAAAATAGAGTTACCATGTGATCCAGAAATCCTGCTCTTCGGCATATATCCAAAAAGGATGAAAACTCTAAGTTGAAAAGATACATGCACCCCAATGTTCATAGCAGCACAATTTACAATAGCCAAGACACGGAAGCAAGCTAAGTGTCCATAGACAGATGAATGGATAAAGAAGATGTGGTACACATCTGTAATGGAATTAGCCATAAAAAAGAATGAAGTAATGCCATTTGCAACAACATGGATGGACTTAGAGATTATCATACTAAGTGAAGTAATTCAAACAAAGACAAATATCACATATCACTTATATGTGGAATCTTATGATAAAAGTGAACTTATTAACAAAACAGACTCACAGACATAGAAAATAAACTTATGGTTACCAAAGGGGAAGGTGTGGGGGAAGGATAAATTAGGAGTTGAGGTTAACAGATACACACTACTATACATAAAATAGAAAAACAACAATGTCCTACTGTGTAGCACAGAGAACTATATTCAATATCTTGTAATAACCTATAATGAAAAAGAATCTATATCTGTATCTATATGTCTGACTCACTCTGCTGTACACCAGAAACTAACATAGCAGTGTAAATCAACTATACTTCAATAAAAAATATCTGACATCATCTTCTGCAAAACACAGAAACATATCCAAATCCAAGATAACAGTCTTATCTGCCAGTGGTCATTTATTCATTTAGCTAAATGACTCATATTGCTTCATCATTTTTGCATATGGTCAAAGTTTTAAAAACTTAGCTATAACATGTCCTCCTCAGTTTGCAGCACACTGAAGCTTTATAGGAAAGTGTCTACACGGTGACAAACATTGGCTTTTCCTGCTCGTTGCTCCGTC
The DNA here is from genome assembly GCF_003676395.1 of Aethalodelphis obliquidens. Classification (NCBI taxonomy): domain Eukaryota; kingdom Metazoa; phylum Chordata; class Mammalia; order Artiodactyla; family Delphinidae; genus Aethalodelphis; species Aethalodelphis obliquidens. The sequence continues at coordinate 6,935,109 of NW_020838023.1, read as the reverse complement.
AGTCATCCAGAGGGTTGGAACTAGAATGCCCAATGGGCTTTGTCAAATGTCAAACATCTGGATGAGGAAAAATTTGAATTTATGTTCAAATGTCTTAAAGTGTAGACCCATTTCAAAAAATGTTCTGACCAATTCAATGAATCTGTCTACAAAGCTTTGCATTTATAGATACACCTTGGTATCTTATTCCGACCCGACAAATCAAGTGGTCCCATAAAAAAGTCAAATTCTTTGATTGGTAGGATATAGTTTTAATAGCTGGTTTCCTGTTTGATTTTTTTTAATCTCTCTACCACATTGAGGGATGTATAGATACAGTTTTAATTAATATCTTCATTGCTTATTTCATCACCACAGTGCCTAGAGAGACCAGAATAAATCTAAAGGCTATGGTGGTTATTTTCCAATCCAGAAAAACATAATTGCTTCTATTGCAATGAGTTCAACCTTTAGAATCCTCATTATAATAAAAGAGAAAAGGAGGAGGAAGGGCACCGAAGCTCTTGGGAAATGATGGTAAGTGATGCTACAAGGCGTCTGGTCTCTACAGCCAGGTGCCCCTGAGTTTGAATCCTTACCAGTCTCATCTGTAAAATAGGGTAACATTGCTCATCTTTTAGGGTTGTTGTGAGGAAAAATAAGGTTATAAAGATGAAATTTATGAGTGCATGGCACATAGTAAGTACTTCATAATTATCAAGATGGATGGGACCGCAGGAGCTGCTGAATTCAACATCCTCATTTTGTGGGCATAGAAGTCCAGAAGCCAAGCAATGAGTACATGCTTGGTTTTCTGACTCCAAGTTCAGTGTTTTCGAACATGTTCTGCTACTATATTTTTGTCTTGGTTGAAGAGGCATGGTGGGGATTGGATAAATCTTAGTAGATAGCATCTTGTAGTGGTATCTTGAATGATAGACAAGATTTCAAAAGGTGAAGCTAATGGGAGGAGGACATTCCAGGTACATAATATAGCAACAAGAAGGGTATGGACACAATAGAACTTGAGCCATTCTGCCCAAGAGAAAAAGAGCACCCCATGATCCCTCTGAATAAACCAATGAACATAGGCTTGGGGGCTAAATCATTCTCTTAGTGAATGAGGACTCACAGGGAGACCTCTGAAACCCCTACCTCTCTATGTACTTCTGAAATCTTCCAGGTATTTGTTTAGTAGGCACAAAAGACTCCTCTTTTTCATGGTCACTGCAAAGGGACCTCTGTAAGTAGCTCATCTTCAGATGAGATATTGACATCTAAGGTGGTTTCAGATGAGGAACCGGCTTACATAAGAACAGAGGTCTGAACTGTTTCTGACTCAGGTATAGGGAGCTTATTTTCTCTGGACCTTCTTTGGGATGTAGGGGGTCCCCAAAAGTGGGGCTGAGCTAGGGAGCCCTGTCCCATGAGAATAGTTAAAATAGTGAGCAGAAGAGGAAAGGCTAAAAAGGGTAAATAGTTTAGTCTGAGGAATCGAGGTCTAAGGAAAAACTCAAACAACCCACCAGACTATAAGCTTCCTGAGGGTAAGGACTATACTTGTCTTTTTCATTGTTTTGTTCCCAGTGACTGCACATGACTTGGAATATGGTAGGTGATCAGTACATATTTGTTGAATTCCTTAATTAATGAATGCCCAAAAGAAGCAACACTTGCCTTAATCTCAGTGACTGGTGAGAAGCTCAAGACCATGTTCCTAACAGCTCTTGGTCTCAGAGTTGTTACCCAAAGCCAATGATTTTGCTTGGCAAAGAACTGCATGTACTCACAATGCCACCTGTTAGGGAAATTCCTTAGGTGATCACCAGTGTCCGGAGCACAAATCCTTCAGGGTTTAGTAGCAGCTTATTCTACCATTTGACTTTCTTGAGGATCAACTACTTGCTTCTCCAACATAAGTACACATAACCCAGGATACAGACAGTAAGGCAGAGGGATTAAATGCACAAATTCTAGATGCAGAATGTGAGGATTTGGATCCAGGCTTTACTACATAATAGATTTATGATCCTGTGCAAGCTGTTTGTCTTCCTACAGCTTTGTTTTCCTCATCTGTAATTTTGAGATATAATAGTACCAACCACATAGGTTTTTTTATATGGACTGAAGTGAATGAGGCAAACTCTGTAAAACACTTTGCATGTTGCCTGGTACCTAATAAGCTGGATAAATGTTAGTTCTTTCTCTTCTCCACCATCTTCTCCTTCTTTATCTTCTTCCTAAATGTTATTCTAAAAGGAACATTTAATAACACTTTTGTACTTCTGAAAGTGAGACTTTTGTACTTATAATTGATGGTGTGTCCAGGTCAACTGGAAGAATTTTTTATTTCTTTTTGATGTATAAATTAATAGTACCTCTTACGATTGATGGCTCCTAAAATGAGATAGAATTTGGAATTGTACTTATTACTGCTAATCTGACTATGTGAAGTATGCAAGGAAATATGAGAGGCTTCAGTGTAAACACCTTTCTGCAGCATCAGTTTTGCTTGAAGATTTAGGTGGGAAAAGTTGAATAAGCTAGCCAATTAGAAATTTTAAATGTTATTTCTATATTTAAACAAACATGGATGGATTAAAAAGAAGTCAAGGTTTACCTGAATTTTTAAGAGAAAAATGTGGCATGCCATAGAAACTTTGGCTTGGAACGCTAGATTTCTGTTGTAGTTGTTTATTATGCTCTGCTGTTTAGAGTAAGGTGATGGAAAAGTTGAGAAGCACGGTGTGAAGCAGTGGCAAGAAAACCAAACAACGTCCCTGCCCTCATGGAGCTTAGAGTCTAATGGGAGAAAAACATGAAAACAAATAACAGATGTAGGGTATTTTAGCATTTATGATAGAATTGCTACAAGGAACATTTAGGCACAAAGGAGGGAGTGGCCAGTTCTGTTAGGGGCTTAAGGGTGCAATTGACAAGACTTCTTAGAGAAGGTGACCTTGAAGTATATTTTTTGCGGTACACGGGCCTATCGCTGTTGTGGCCTCTCCCGTTGCGGAGCACAGGCTCCGGACGCGCAGGCTCAGCAAGCCATGGCTCACGGGCCCAGCCGCTCCGCGGCATGTGGGATCTACCCAGACCGGGGCACGAACCCGTGTCCCGCCGCATCGGCAGGCGGACTCTCAACCACTGCGCCACCGGGGAAGTCCTGAAGTATATTTCTGAATGAGGATATGGAGTTTGGAGAGAAGACAGGGCACACTCAACAGGACCCTTGTCGTTTTTATCCTTTTCCCTGGGCACTGAGATGCTCTGTAGTATTGGGGAAGATTCTCACTGCTGAACTTGCAGAGGAACTAGAACTTGCATGTACTGGGATCTTCTCTGGCAAAGGTCTTCCAAGGATCTTGTGGGTGGCCTTGCTTTAGCAGGACAAATTTGGGTCAGCGTGGAGCATACTGATCGTTATTTAACCCAAGCAAAGAACTTTATAACCTCTTCCAGACTTCTGAATCAATGCTACAAACAGATCTTGCTTCTCTTATTTTGCTAATAAAATATAAGTCCAAGCAACATCCTCTTCTTGGATTATAAAACATTTATTTCCAAGCACCTTCCAGCCCAACAGTACTGGTGGGCTGTTCATTCTGTGAAACTCTGCCATTTGCATGGAACTGCATACTCTTTTGTAGAGCTTCCTGGGTTGAAATTCAGACCTTCATTTTCTTGTCCTAAAGAGAAAGACACATATCCTTTAGTAAGAATTGTACAGCATTGCCATCCTTACCCTTTGAACCTTCTGATTATCCCTGGAACAGCTGGCTCAATGTAGCAGTAATTCACAGTCCTCAGCAGGTTGGCTGCAGAGAATTCTTCATTATTCAGAGTTCAGCATGTGCCAGCAGTGTTACTGAAGTGGTAATTGAATTTGGTGAACCCTCCGTGGTCGAGACAGCATAGCACTGCCTGCAAGAACCATGCGGTGTGGTTAAGATGAATATACTTCCAACAAAAATGAATCTTCAAACTAAGCTCGATAGCACAGGGCCAAAAGGACATACTGTTTTGATGATTTGACTTGTGATGTTGAGCATTTTGGAGTGAAACCCATTCAGAAGCATGACAACGTGTACTTACAAGGAAGACCCTGGGAGAGAAGTCTAATACTGCCCAGAAATCTCCAGCAAAAGCTTTACTGATAATCTCATCAAGCACAGATAGGCATGTGACAAAGTTATTTCCTTGCTTAAAGATGTCCTTGCTGCATTGTTGAACTGAATCCTTGTGTGGTAAAAGAAAAGAAAAATCCTCCAATAATTTTCAGTGAAGCGTGCCTTATCACTAAACAGCAATTAAGTGCTTTCAAAATTTCACATTCACAGAATGATCTCAACAATCTCACTACTTTGCAATGCAGTTTCTAAAAGAGAACATTTATAGTTTGGGAAAACAGCACAAAAATGAAAACTGTTGGAATTGTTTTGGTTGCTGAAAATATACTTGGCCTCAGTGGCTGCGGCGCCGTAGAAAAGAAAGAACTTTGGCTCTGAGCTCAGGCAGACTCTGAGTTTGAATCCCAGCTCCTTCATTTACTGTGTCCTTAATAGGTCATTAACTTCTTTTAGTCACTATGTCTTTTCCTGTAAAAATGAGGTCAGTAATGTCTGCCTCTGAACATGACATGCAAAGACTAAGGGGCAGTGCTTGTCTTTACTGGATACTTATCATATTAACAGCTGTCATTTGCTGGCCTACTAGGTGCCTGGCATGGTCAAGTGCTTATGAACGTGTATAATGTTACAACAATATGTAGTTGATACTTAGGGTGACCAGTTCATCCCAGTTTGCCTGGGACTGTCCTGATTTTACGACTGAAAGTCCTGAGTCTCAGGGACCATCTCAGTCCAGGACAAACTAGGGTGATTGACTATTCTCTCAATATTATGGTTTCACCTTACAGGTGTGGAAACTGAGGCTCAGAGGGTGTATCCAAATTTTTCAATATCCCACAGCTGGGAAAGAATAGGTCCCATATGCAACCCAGGTTTGGATAACTCCCAAGCCTGCACTGTCTGCAGCCCTAAACTCTGCTCGGTAAGTATAACTTTCCTTGCTGTATTACTAGAACGTTCTGGATTTAACAAATATTTGTAGATCAGATCACATTTTTTCAACTGGCTGAAATTATAATTTCAGGAATGCATGTGTGTGTTTTTGCGGATGTTACAGAGTGGGGAGGTCTCTAAGTGAGAGGTAAAGAAAATCATAGTGATAGTGATACTGAAAAAGATAGTTTAAAAGCCTAACATCTATTTTGAAAAACATTTTATCTTTTGTCAATGCATAACTCATTGATTCATTCACTTATCCATCTGTCCATCCATTCATTCAGTAGATTTAGAGTGAGGTCCTATTGTGTTCCAGGTACTGGGGCAGATACAAAGAAGACTAAGGTACTGGCCTCAAGATGCTCAGAGCAATGGGATTTTTAAAGAATAATTGTAAAATAACTAATGATGAAAAATCTGAAAGAGAAATTAAGGAAACACTCCCATTTACCATTGCAACAAAAAGAATAAAATACCTAGGAATAAACCTACCTAAGGAGACAAAAGACCTGTATGCAGAAAACTATAAGACACTGATAATAGAAATTAAATATGATACAAACAGATGGAGAGATATACCATGCTCTTGGATTGGAAGAATCAACATTGTGAAAATGACTATACTACTACCCAAAGCAATCTACAGGTTCAATGCACTCCCTATCAAACTTCAGACTATACTACAAAGCTAGAGTAATCAAGACAGTATGGTACTGGCACAAAAACAGAAATATAGATCAATGGAACAGGATAGAAAGCCCAGAGATAAACCCACGCACATATGGTCACCTTATCTTTGATAAAGGAGGCAAGAATATACAATGCAGAAAAGACAGCCTCTTCAATAAGTGGTGCTGGGAAAACTGGACAGCTACATGTAAAAGAATGAAATTAGAACACTCCCTAAAACCATACACAAAAATAAACTCAAAATGGATTAAAGACCTAAATGTAAGGCCAGACCCTATAAAACTCTTAGAGGAAAACATAGGTAGAACACTCTATGACATAAATCACAGCAAGACCCTGTTTGACCCATCTCCTAGAGAAATGGAAATAAAAACAAAAATAAACAAATGGGACCTAATGAAACTTAAAAGCTTTTGCACAGCAAAGGAAACCATAAACAAGATGAAAAGACAACCCTCAGAATGGGAGAAAATATTTGCAAACAAAGCAACTGACAAAGGATTAATCTCCAAAATTTACAAGCAGCTCACGAAGCTCAATATCAGAAAAACAAACAACCCAATCCAAAAATGGGCAGAAGACCTAAATAGACATTTCTCCAAAGAAGATATACAGATTGCCAACAGACACATGAAAGGATGCTCAGCATCACTAATCATCAGAGAAATGCAAATCGAAACTACAATGAGGTATCACCTCACACCAGTCAGAATGGCCATCATCAAAAAATATACAAACAATAAATGCTGGAGAGGGTGTGGAGAAAAGGGAACCCTCTTGCACTGTTGGTGGGAATGTAAATTGATACAGCCATTATGGAGAACAGTATGGAGGTTCCTTAAAAAACTAAAAATAGAACTACCATAGGACCCAGCAATCCCACTACTGGGCATATACCCTGAGAAAACCATAATTCAAAAAGAGTCATGTACCACAATGTTCATTGCAGCTCTGTTTACAATAGTCTGGAGTTGGAAACAACCTAAATGTCCATCAGATGAATGGATAAAGAAGACGTGGCACATATATACAATGGAATATTACTCAGCCATAAAAAGAAACGAAATTGACTTATTTGTAGTGAGGTAGATGGACTTAGAGTCTGTCATACAGTGTGAAATAAGTCAGAAAGAGTAAAACAAACACCATATGCTAACACATATATATAGAATCTAAAAAAAAAAAGAAAGGTTCTGAAGAACCTAGGGGCAGGACAGGAATAAAGACGAAATTTTTAACATGTGGAGGTGTCTTGCAGGTTGTCCAGAAAAAAACATCAGGGATCCAGATATTGGATTGAGTAGAAAGTGTGGAGAATACCTGAGGCCTTGGCAATAGAGATCACTGAATTAAGAGCTGTCTTTTGTTTTCCTTCTGATAAGAAGTTTTAAGCGCAACTAAAGATGACCACTTTGCTTTCAATATTTAATTTGTAAATTTTAATTTATATTTTCAATAAACAACTCAGAAGCACAAAAATAACAGCAGAGTCACACACTGATAAGATCATGTTTATTTAGTAATGTCTGACAAACAGAGAAAGTAAAAGGAATATTTTAAAAATGTATAATTTATATTTATATAAATACTTCAAAGGAGAAAAGCTGAACACATAAGGTGACATGAGAAGAATGTATACATTTTAAGTTTGCAACCTATCTTATAGCCTGACAAGTTAGATACATGTATGTAGACACATATATCTTGTTCATGAGTTTGCATAACTAAGGCCCAAGGATAAGTTTGGGGATCTGTACAATAATTCTAAACTCCCATAGAGTTTGTGGTATCTTGTCACTGCAGTCTTGTCGATTTTGTTCTTCTTTTTCAAAATTCCACTACCAGCACACTTGAAAGTCATCGAGGGTTGTAATCAGGTGCTTTGGGCCTCAGTTTATTCATCAGTAAGGCGAGAGGAGCCCTGCTGATATGTTCTGTTTCTTCTGAATTAAAAAACTAGTGATCCCCAGCAGCCTCCAGACACATACAAATGTCTGAGGGCTGGTAGAGGCTGGTCATCTACGTATAAGGGAGAGTTTTCTGTTTAGCTTCTTTCTTTTGGAAAGGAGTCAACTTGTCTGAAACGGAGCCAATTTATGACACCAGTGCACTTAATTAATAAGCATTCCATTACTGTAGATACAGCTTGTTTTCTATGTACACAAAAACTAATAATCTCTAGATTTCGAGTTGACGAGCTATATGTTTCCTCGGATCTCGGAATTTGAAGTTCAGAGTTGAGCTACTCAAAATGAGCGCTCCACAGAGAACCCTTAGGTCAAATCTCAATCTATGGTGAAATATTTGTATGATGACACCCTCAGTATGACCTTAGATTTCACCGTTGTCATTCATTACTGTGACCTTTTCTTGAAATTTCACTAGCGTATAACAAAATGAGTGTAATGGGATACAGTCTACACAGTAAGACATGTATCTGATTTCTGAAGTTTACAGAAATTTTCATGTGTAGTAAACAGCACAAAAGAATGTCATCCCTAAGCACTATCCTGAGCTTACCTTGATTCCAAGTTTACAGTTAATCATATCTTTCATGAAAAAAAACAGACATAACTGACCTCATATGACCACAGAAAATACATGGGACGCAGATGTGGATAATAATTCTTTGTAATTTTTCTTATAGTCATTTGATAGTGGGTGGCTACAGGTTGCCTCTGTAGGTGGGCTTCTTAGGGGACACATTACATTTCTCCTCTGCTGGTGTTTGGCTTTAAGTCTTGGAGGAAAGACGCATTGTTATGAGGACAGTTGTTGTGACAGGTGCAGGTCCCGATGACCATCACTGGTTTCTTGAGGGTCTGGCCTGGGGAGCACTGGAACTCCACCTGGATGGTTTTGGTGTTGTGTGGGGTACAGCACCGGCCATCGCTGCAGACACCGCAGAACCTGGGCTTGTAGGTGTATAGGCTCGTGCAGTTCTCAAACTGCAGGTGGATGGCTTTGAGTGACTTGGTAGTGCGGAGACACTTTTTCCCTTTCTAAGAAAGAAGAAAAGGAGTGATGCATGAAACGGCCATCATTCCTCCAAGGGATCAGTCTAGGCATATGGAATAACTTGCTAGTTGCCTACCCAAAATCTGTTGCTCTTTCTTCTTTGCTAACAGAATGTTAATTTTGTTTGAGTAATGTGGTCCACTACAAGTATATTCTTCCCCAGAATATCTGGGAGCTTGCAATGGCCTTGTGGCCAAGTTCTGGCCAGTGATACATAAACCAAGGGATCCTGGGAAATCCTTTGCCCTTCAGATGGGTACAGTTCTTAATCGCTTCCTGCATTCATTTGCCTTCCTATCTAGAATGTGGAAATCGTGCCTAATTGTATATAACCATCTTTTGACCATGTGGCATAAGCATGAAGATGAAAGCATATGTATGATAAAGAAACCTATTTTTTCAAACCACTGTAAATAGGCTTTGGCGTTGTTATTAGCCCAATACATTCTTAGGTGTTATAAAGAGAAATGGAATAAATATGGCATCACTGCAAGCCTACTAATGTTTCAAATATTTTTCAGACATTAACTTACTTAACCTTATTAGGAACATTCACTCATACAAGGAGCAGTTATTCACATAAAGAGCAACTGTCCAAGTTTTATAGATGAGTAAACGTAGTCTCAGAGGCCAAAGTGATCAGAAAACATCTAGAACCTGAATTTGTCTGACACAAAGCCCGTTCCTTCTATTACACTGTGACTCAGGAAAGTCTAAGGCAGTGGGATTTAAGGTTAGTTTCCATGAAGGCACGGTAAGTGGAGAATTTATTCAACATTCCATTGGTAAGAGTTGAAGAGGAACCCCGATATTGATAATTCAGTAAGACATTGATGATATGTTAATTTCCCACCTAGATTTCTTCACCTAATTTGTCACAATTTTCCACTGCTTTTCACCTTCCTAGTTGTAATCCACAGCTTGTGGAGTGATGAGACTTGGAATTCTCTAAAATTGGTAGCTCTCAAACTTTAATAAGAGTACATCAGAATCATCTAGAGGGTTTGTTAAAACACACATTGTTGGGCCTTACACCCAGAGTTTCTGATTCAGTAGGTTTGATGTGCGCCCCCATAATTTCCATTTCTAACAAGTTCTTAGATGATGCTGCTGGTCTGGGGAATCACGCTTTAAGAAGCACCATCTCACATTTAAGAACCTTTTGGTGATAAGGAAGTAATGATTATTTGGCTGGCATTTCCCTAGATTCCAAACAAATTTCTGGCCCCTTAATGAAATACATATATATATATACTATAAATAAATGTCTTAAATATAATATCTCCCAATATCAAACTTGGTGCAAGGTACAAGAAAAATATGAATTTTAGAAAAAGAAACAATAGAAAAAGCAAAATTTTAAAGTCATGACATGGAAATGGCTTATTTAATAAGCAAGTTACTGTGTACTTGACAATATTTAAAGGCTTCTTGTTTTTTCCTTTTTAATATTTAATGTTTAGTGTATATTTTTGCCAATATCCACAAAAGGGTACAAGGTCTGCAATATCTGTGTGTGTGTGTGTGTGTGTGTGTGAGAGAGAGAGAGAGAGAAAGAGAGAGAGAGAGGGAAGGACAGACACAGAGAAGAAGGTGTTTCTAGGGGCTCTTTCTAAATTGGTGGAAGAAGCATAAAGTTAGAATGGACCTCAAAAAGTCACACAGCTAAGTAGCCATATAACAATGCAACCACTAGAGACTCTTATTTTATCAATAAATAGAAATGATGCTTAATATTAGGTAATGATATTTATATTAACAGAGTAATCTATGCCCAGCACTTCACAAATTCATTCTATTTAATCCTCATGACAACTCTGAGGTAGGTATTGTTAATGTCTCTGTTATATGGGGGAAAGAACTGAGGCTTAAAGGTTAAGAAAATCACCCAAGATCCCATAGCTAGTTCATGTGGGAAGCCAAGATTTAAAGCCAGGCTGTCTGGCTCCAGAGTTGCACCCTTAAGCGTGAGATGATATTGCCTCAGTGGAGAGATATGTAAATCTTTCATTGTTAGGAACTGTTTTATTTTGGCCTTAGGTTTGTACAAGGGTCCATATACTAGTTCGATTTGGGTACTGCATTTATCTGACCTAGGGCTCTGCTAACAAGGCTTGTGATGTCATCAGGAACCAATCAGAGCTTCTGATCTGCATGCCTTGTACTCAGCATTAACACACTGAGTTGATATCATTCCAGCAAAAAAGGAAAGAAATGTGCTATTTTATTTGGCACAGATAGCCTTATGCTGGCAAGTGTACTAGTCATACTAGGCTTTTTGAAATACAGAAAATAATTCCCAGACATCCATTCATTTATTCATCAACAGTTGTTTATCAAGCACACAGTACATCCCAGGTAGGATGTGGGGGACTGAGGGATGAGGAAGGCAGATGTGGTCCCTACTCTGTTACTTCCTTCAGACTGTGTCTCCCTGTGAGCTTCAGAAATGACCTCTCTAAAATAAATCATGTTTGACCACTGAGTAGCCAGTTTTTTCCAGGATGAAATGAGATTTGCCAGACTTTTCTCAACCGGGGACATTACTGTAGAGGTCTGGCCCCTCCCTCTTCATCTGCTGTGAGTTGCTGCGGATATTTCAATACATTAAAGAGAAAATAAAAGAAGGTAAACTCCTTCATTAGAGCTGACCTTGAAGTCAGCTTCACAGTGACCTTCTAAAGCCCAGGCCCCCCTCCCGAATAAAACATAACTCTCAACTTTTAGGTTGTGAATATTTTTTAAGTCTACAGGTGTAAAGTAAACACTTTCTGAAGAGGAACAAAAGAAGACAAATCTCAACATTTGGAACAACTGGCACCAATGGTGGACATTCTCAGAAAGATCCATCTGACAAGACACAGGAAGAAGCAGTTAGAATGGTCATTGCCCCCTTTTCCACAGGAGTGTGGAATGGACAAGACAGTGGGGAATTGTTACAGGGAAGAGCAAAATCTGACTCCATGTTGGATCTGTTTCTTTTACTTTAAGCTTTGCTTTTTGTTGCTTTTGTTTTTATAATCATACATAATGGACTGCCTCAGGGAACCCTGCCCTGCTGCTGCCTGAATGTTAAACTAAAGTGCCTTTGTTCAGCTCACAGGGAGACAATCTGACCCTGCCCACCTGTGAATGCCTGCAGAAAAGAAGAAAGTAACACATCCCCTCCCTGATGCTGGCCAAGCCAGGAGATATTTTGCAAAATCAATGGTCTTTTTACTTTATTTCCTCACCTCCTCCCCCTCTCTGTTCTATAAAATAAACTGACATCCAGACCCCATTAAGATGGTTTTTGGGGACACTAGTCCGCCATCTTCTCGGTCTGCTGGCTTTCCGAATAAAGTCACTATTCCTTGCCTTATAAGAAAAACAAAAACAACAACAAAAAATAAAACACAGGCCCCAACGAGGCAAGGCCCCTCTGTGGTGGGGGCTCCTCCCAGGCTCATACCTTATCTGCCGGCTGCTTGTTCTCTTGGTCACAGGGTCGCACCACGCAGAGCCGGGTCTGCTTCACCATCTCGCAATGTGGATTCCTGTTGGTGACCCGGGTGGAAAAACCCATGCCACAACTCTTGGAACACGCACTCCACTCTGTGGTCTGCTCAATGCAGTTGATACCTGAGTCGGAGACTGCAACTCCTAGAGTGGCTTCGGTCCTGTAGGCTACAGGATGTTGAAATAGGGACAGTGTTATTGCGTAAAATGTGGGGATGGCAAAGTGGTCCTTTCAACCATCATTAGGAAGAGCGTCTCATCCAGTTCGGTACCTGTGCAACTCAGGTGTTCTCAGGGGGCAGACCTGGATCTCTGTATTTATAAACCCCTAACAGGTAGCACAATGCCTGGCACATGGTCGGCCTTCAAGAAATCTTTGTGGAATGACTGTCCGATTTGTTCATAAGAAGTTTAGGAGGACCTGTCTTTGAGAAGCGTAGTAGTTCTAAGAATATAGCACAGTATAGCATCAAAAGCCATTCCATAAACCGTAATGTTTTCAATGTGTGATTTTGTCCAGAGAAAGGATAATGAAAAAATTGTAATTGGATGAGTAAGTAGAACCAACCAACTCAGAATAGTGATGGAGGTAATGCTCTGCCTTAGGGAGGTAGAATTGGTTATTTGGGTTGTAGGATATAGTCACTGGGACTTTGATGACAGACAGTTCTGTCTCAACATTTAATATGCATGGCCTAGGGCACATCTCCTCTCTTACATGGCAGTTTTCCTATCTGTAAGCATGGCTGAGAATTTCTGACTTCAGAAAAACTGTGAAGTTCTGTGTACTGCCAGTATAAATAATCCGGCTGATTAATGGCTTCTAAAATATTCTCTACTGGATCTTGAATGTTTGCTTTTCAAAAAATATCACTTCCTTTATAAGCCAAAACAAAAGGAAAAGCAAAACAAAGATCCTAAAGTATCACTTGATCCTTCCTGCAGCACCTGGAAAGGTGGCATTTCTCTGTGACACCTGTCCAGGGATGGCATTCTTTAGGGAAGCTGGTCTTAAGAGTGCACAGGTAGTTGACAGAGTCCAGAAAAGAAAGAGTCATCACCAGGCCCTTTGCAAATGGCTTAAATGGTGTTCCCATGGAGTTGACACTTGCCACAAGTACAGAAGCTCTATCGATTACATGTTTTGCATAAAGTTGCCAAAGCACATCTTTGCAGTGTTAACAAGGGTCAAGTGGGACAGACTAAAATATAAATGGCAGTCGTGTAATAAGAAAACTCATCCCTATGGCTCAACAGAACCACTGGATGTGATTCTTCTTCAGAAGAGGCTGTGTGTACTTCAGTAACTTGTCTGGGATTCCAACACGTGATGTGTCTGATCTCAGTGGGCAAGCTGGACTCCACGACTGAATGACCAGAAGCTGAAGCCAGTTTCTCACTGCAGATCCCAAAGAGCATACATGCTTCCTGCATGCACTTAGTCCTGTGCTGTGATCATTTTCAGGTATGTTGAATTTCTCACCTGGAAGGGTTTGGAGGTCCCCTAATGTCCCCGTCTCATTGGAGTCACAGATCCACTTTTCACAGCACTCCCCAGGCACTTTAACTTTTCTCGGAGCTGGGCAGTCAGGCTGGGGCAGTAGCAGGTCCTCTTCACAGCGGGGCACACAACCAACCTGCCCATCTTGGCAGGCGCACTGGTATTTGCAGCTAGGCTGGAAGGTCTCTCCACTTTGGTAGATGACTCCATCGAACACACAATTGTCTCCTTCTATCGCTAGAATGTTGGGGAAGCAGAGCAGAGAGGGAAGGGGAGAGAAAATCAAGAACACGGTGCATCGAAGAGGCTATATAAGAGCCACAGCACATATTCCAAGCCCCAAATCATTCTTTTCCTAGTTGAGGCCATCTGGTTGCTGATGCACCACCAGCAGAGAGATGTCCTCATGGAGGCCTCCCAGTGCAAGAAGAAACACTCAAGACCACCCAGTCCCGCCACTCATTTTACGCACGAGGAAAGATGGGCAGAGCCGTGAAGTGACATTCCCCAGGGCCCTCAGCTGTTGTTCCCAATGATAGTGTCGTTTCGCAAGAACCTCCTTAGATTCTCCTACTCCAGAAGCTCAGAATTAAAAAGAAAAAAGTGCTCTTCATAAGCCTCCAAACAGGTTAACTGGTCAAACTGGGAAGGGCATCAGGATTCCTTGGCATTCCAGCACGATAAATCATTGCTCGTTTAGAGAAGAAACTAAAAGCCTATTCCAAGCCCTCTTATCCAGGGAGGCAGGGACAGGTCTCCAACTAAATGGTGCACCGTGTGGGAAATTGATCCCCAGTTGATTAAGTTTCACCATCCTGGATTGGCTGGTTGCCTGCATTTTTATTTTACTCACGGCCCAGACAGGGGTTGCATAGTCATCCCAGGAGAGCAGTGGCTGCTTTGGCTCAAACAGGACAATTACAGGTGTGAAAACAAACCAGCCTGGCTACAGTTGGGGGAAGTGTGAGCCTGTAAGTAAGCCCAAGATTCCATCACCCCCCGAGCGTACCCTGGAAACTTCCAAAGGAAATGACTTCACTGGCCCTTAACTCTGCTCTGCTCCCTGTCTATCTAGATTCTTCTCTAGGGAGGCAAATGCTTCTCACCTCCGCGGGCAGGTTTCCCTTCTGGCTTCTGGCGCTCCGCAAAGCCCCACGCGCCCCCAGACCATCCCCGGCACACAGCGCTCCATAAACATCACCCACGGCATCACTGTTAGTATTTGCTCATCACCCTCTCGGGAGTTGGGGGGAAGGAGAGAGGAAAGAGCGGGCAGCTCCGCTAGCTGAGGGACAGGAGGTCAAGCGGAGGAGGGGGCAGGGTTACCCATGCAGATGCCAGTTTGGGCGCTGGGGTCCGCTCTGCGGTCGCAGAAGAGACCGCGGCTCTCCTCGCAGGGCAGCATCACGGAGCAGCTCTCGCCGCGCTGGCGGGCGCACACCAGGCAGCAGGAGCAGTCGTCCAGCACGGCTCTCACCCCGGGGGCGCAGGTCGGCGGCTTCTTGGGGCACGGAGCCGGGCACGAGGAGGGGCAGCGCGGAGTCGCAAGGACCTGGGGGCGGGCGAGATCACGAGAAACTTCTTAGCAGGGACCCTGGAAGGCAGAGCAACCCCGGGACCGAGCAGGGGCCGCCCAAGAAAGGCAAAGTAACCAGAGGCACCTGATGAGTGCGCCACTCACCTGTCCCAGGAGATGGAGGAGCAGGAGGAAAGCCAGGCAGCGGCACTGATTGGGTGGACCGAGTCGCAGGCTCTGCGCACTCTGCATGTTCAGGCGTTTTCCTGCCGCTTTCACAGGGCTTTCCAGGTCGGAGATTGGCTCTGCGCGCGCTGCTCCTGGTCGGGCTCGCCCCTGCCCGGCGCCACCGCGCAGGTTTTATAGCGCGCTCCTGGGACGCGCACAAGCCGGTTGGCTGCAGCTCAGGCAGGAGGCGGGGGGATCGGCGGGGTGGGGAATGGAACGAGCCCCGGAGTTGCCATAGCAATTGGCCGTGGGTGCTGCTCTCCTTAGGGCGCGGCTCCGGGGCCTGCATGTGCCTGTGTGTAGCGACTGGCTTTTCCCAGGGCGCCGGGAGGGGCTGGGTGGAGGCCCAGGGCCAGGACCCAGGGCTTCGCCGAGCGCGTGGGAAGGAAACGCCTGTTTCCTCCTGGAAGCTGCTTCGCTTTCCCCCAGGACTAAGACACCGCCACTCCCCGTCACGCTTCTCCTCCACCCTGGCCGTTCCCAGCTGGGTTGCAAACGTGGGGTGCCCCTAAAGGGGTGTCCGATGTTTGGGACCATCTGTGAGGGGTTGGCTAGAGGCCCAGGGGTTTAGTCATAAAGGAAGCACATGCAAGTTTGTCACCGTTTAGGGCACGCTTTGAGAGTGTTGAGAGAGGGGGAGGGGAGAGAGGGAGGAAAGGAGAAAGAGAAGGGAGAAAGTGGTGGCTGGGGACGGGGCGGGGGGAGCAGAAAGTAGAAGAAATCTTAAAGTGAGGATGGGGGACGATGCTGTTTACCGAAAGACAAAAAGTCCTTTTGACTTTAACCATTCCAAGCCCCGCCGATTCTGCAGGTTTGGTAGAAATACAAGTAAAACATAATGAAATAAAAATACAAGAGCCCAAGGTACATAAAAACTTTCTTCCTGGTAGAGACAAACCTTGAAACACCAGTGGTGTCACGCCTCCTGTGAAACAGCACATGTCAGAATACAAGAGCCTGTGAGAATTTATAAGGCCCCTTCAGCTCAGCCCCTGTCAAAACCTCAGCGAATTAAGGGAGGACTGCGGGAGGTACTTGCTTTACTGAGCGGACGCTCCAGCAACTCAAATTCCTCTCCCACCCGGCACCTACTTTCAAAAATGACTGCCGTGAAACGCTTGTCATCTCTCCTGAGGAGGAGAGCAGTTTGACTGCTCCAGAGTTGACACCGCTTGATGGTTTAAAACAAAATGTCTCCCCTGTACTTCAACTTCGCTTCTGCCTCAGGGATAACTATGTCCAGCTCCTTTGGGGGTAGTCGTGTTGGAAAGACACTTTTCAGAAAAATTATACAGACTTGGGAAGGAACTCTAGGCTTTAAAAGGAAACAAATTTCCTCTAGGTCGTCCAGCTCCGGTGTGAAGAAACCAAAGGCAGCTTACGTAAGGGCCCGGGTCTGCCCCTGCCACGCCTGCTTCCCCGCATGCAGTCATCCCAAGCCCTTCAGTATAGTTCTCTGAGCAGCTGAAAACTGCTGTTACATAATTCCGAGCCTACATGAATTCTGCTTTCTTTGAGGAAAAGCAGACGGAGCAGTAAATCTTGGTGACAGATTGAAGGATTAATTTGTGCCATGTCGAGGACACTCAATACATTCTTCAAATTGATGGGCCCCATGGGTCATCTGGTCTAGTGATGCTTCCACCTGCCTGCACGTCAGAATCAACCAGGGTGTATTTTTGAAAAATATAGATTCTTTTTTTAATGAGTTTTTAAAAAATTGAAGTATAGTTAATTTACAATGTTGTGTTAGTTTCAAGTGTACAGCAAAGTGATTCAGTTATATATATGGGTTATTATTTTCCATTATAGGTTATGACAAGATATTGAGTATAGTTCCCTGTGCTACACAGTAGGTCCCTATTGTTTACCTATTTTATACATACTAGTGTGTATATGCTCATCCCAAACTCCTAATTTATCTCCATCTCCCCACCCCCTGCTATCTATCCTCTATGGTAACCATAAGTTTGTTTTCTATGTCTGTGAATCTATTTCTGTTTTGTAAATAAGTTCATTTATATCATTTTTAAGTTCCATATGTAAGTGATATCATGTGACATTTGTCATTCTCTGACTTACTTAATATGATAATCTCTAGGTCCATCCATGTTGCTGCAAATGGCAGTATTTCATTCTTTTTTAAGGTTGAGTAATATTGCATTGTATATGAAAAATATAGATTCTTGGACCCAACCCTCAATCCACTCAGTTGGATTTTCTGGTGAAAGCTCTTGGTAGACAGCACTTCATTGTACTTGGAAATGGGAGCTGGCCTTTGGAAACCTTGATATGGGACAGCTAGGAGCACAACTGTTGGAGAGGCAAGACTATAGGCCAAGTTTTCACTGTATGAATTGACAGAACAAGGAGAAATTGGCAGCATGGAGGTTGGGCTGACTTTTGTTGGAGAAGGGGAGGATGAGAGGAGAAATGCAACTTTAGGACAAGGAAGATGTCAGGTCACTGCGAACGTGTGCTGCCGTTCAGGTCTCTTGACTGCTGAAAGTGATAAAAACCAAACTGGAGCTGGTTCCAGAAAGACGACTTTATCGGACAGAGGCTGTGGTATTTCACATAATAATGATGTGGGAATGGTGCCGCTAGGACTCAGAGGCAACTGAGATCAGGGCCTCGGAGCCATGAAGGCTCCATCCCTCTATCTATCTTTATTGCTTCTCTGTGTGTCAGCTTCTCAGTCTGTCCCACCACGGACCAGCTTCTAATGTTTGAGGGAAGTGTCATCCTTAAGTTCTCCAAACCTCTTACGTTATGACCTTGTCACCCCAGAAGGAATGTCCACTCTGTCATCTGCTATAAAGGATAAGGACCTCCACATTAAAACAATTGGAAATTGAAAATGAAGACATCTGATGACAATCATGTCAGGTCCTGCTTTGCCACCTCCAGGACACGGTCTCTTGAATCCTCTCCGCTGGGATAGATTTCATTCTCTCTGAATGCCCAGCAGTCCTTGCTTTTCTCTTTTATCTCTTAACTCACTGAAGAATAATGATGAGCTTATTTCTGTGTCTGCCTCCCTCTCCTGCCTGGGAGCCCTTGATGGCAGGGAGCAGGTCATATTCTCCATAATACCCCCAACACCTATTTCAAGGATGGATCAGTTGTTTTTGGACCTTTTGAGATACTGCAAACCTCACTTGAAGTTTTGTCTCTTGTCACCGCTTTGCATACAATGAGGTAAGAAAGAACTGGAGGCTGTTTGTTCCTCTGCGGCAGTAGAGGCTAAGTGGGTCCTATCAGCCATCACCCATCTGCCCATGACATGCACCTTCTCTTAGTCTTTCTGCACACTCAGAGTCTAAAGGATAGCACACAGGCTGGTGATCTCCTGTGTGAAATAAACCATGTGTCAGTTGAGGTCTCTGGGGAAGTTAGGGGCCCCCGTAATAGAGACTTTTCATGAGTTACTGGTCTTGGCAACCAACGAAGATGGAGACTCCACTGGGTTAGAAGGTGCAAGTACTGTGGTGGATTCACTTTTCCCCTTTCCCTTCTTTCTCTCTACCCTTTCCTTTACCCTAGATGTGGTACCAGAGATGCATTTCTCCTTCTCTATCTCAGATGGACTGTTAATGGATTTATATTCTTATGACTTATCAGTCAATGCTCCTACCTTTAGAGAATACATTTAGAGAACTTCCTACGTTTTATAAAGGCAAACTTTTACAAGGGTTTCCATTGTTGTTGTTTTATCTTTTTCATTATTATAAAAGATTTAAAATATATTGGCAGTGGCTTCTGTAGCAGGAAAGAGAAATAGAAAGCACAGAATCCCATCTTCAAAATGAAACCAATAAGAAGCAGTGACTATGGTGTTATCAACCCCAGGACAACTCCATCTCTCTCCTTTCCTCGGTGATCACATTCTCTGTAAGCTCACGGCCATTCGCCATGTCTTCTTTCAGCCATTGTTCAGCCGAGCCACATGATACTTAATTCTCATAATGTGCCTCCTAAATCAGCCTCTCAACTCCTTAATTTTGTTGCTCTTTTCTGAATTTCCTTCATAGGTCCCTTTGCTGGGACCCCAGAGAGTTGGTAGAACACAAGGTAATTCCGATTATATGTTAGGCAGGTCAGCCCTACGTGGTGTCCAGTGATGTGGCTAATTTCAACCAAACCCTCTTGCTTTTCTGACAAAGCTCTTGACGTCTTCCTTTTCTAGAAAAAATGAGGGTCAGAGAAGGAACACTGATGGGAACGTTATATACTTAGTATTTAATGTTATCCTCTTTGGAAACATCTTCCTATTGCCCACATTTTTAAAATTTATTTTTTAATGCATTTCTTATTAAAAAAAACCCCCAAATGTAGGAGTTTAAGTAAAAAATTCAAACTATAACTTACCTAGAAATTTGAGAAATAAGTTATTTTCTCCCACTGCTAAATGAACTCCTTCTAGGGAAGTGAGCTTCTTGGAGAATTAAATAATTATTTTAAAAGTTTTTTGAGCTGGAATGGAGTCTATCAAGTCTACCAATTTACATACCACATTCTCAATCCCCTGGCACTAGCCCTGCCCTTCCCTGTGCCCAGCTGAAGAAAGTGGCCACCAGGAGTTCTTTCTGTGTGACTTCTCTATGGCTTGTAATAGCTGGGTAGAATGAAACAAGTTCTGCTTCATGGACTAGAATCCTTTAGATCAGGAATTGGTGTCAGAAACAAAGGCACATACATATGGGCAGGACATCGTGTTAGCTAAGCCTCAGGAGTGCTGTATATTGGGTGATGGTGGACCCAACTCATAAAACCTGGTGTCCAAGTGAAGAAGGAGAAGGGAAGTAGTATCACTTGAATACAGGCAAAGCTCTGAATAGCTTCAAATGATTGCTCCTGGAGAAAGGAAAAAAATTTAGATTCTTTTTTGGGTGAGTCCCTATTCCCAAATGCTATCTCAGAGTATTAAAAAACTTAGGCAGACTCCTACTGAATCTCTGAAATCTAAGCAAGAAAACATAGACTTTTAGGAGAGGCAGGACCACAGAACAGTGCTGCATTTGACAATGTGAATATTCATAATATCCAATTCATGAATTGATAATTATTTTATACTTCACGGCATGAATCAAAGATGAATAAGATGTCTTGCCTTTTCAAGAACTTTATAATCTAGTAGAAAAACGAAGTAGAAAAAAATAGCTAAGGCATAAGGCAGAATGTGGTAATTCCTGTAAATAAACATAGGCAAAGTAACATAGGAGCATAAAGGATGATGAAATTCATTTCTTTGCTGTGAGAACATGGGTGTAATGGAGGCCAAAGAAAAAGTGTTTGGAAAATCTATAATTCCATGTTCATTGTTTGTCTTTTTACTAAACTATGTTGCCTTGAAGACTGTATGACATTAAGTTGGATAAAACATGGATAAGATTTTGAAACCTGGATATGTAGGCTGAACAGAAACAGTGGAACAAAGGCATAAGGATGGGAAAATTCAGGACTTGTTCAGGAAATGAAGAGTGATTTAATTTATCTGAAACAGAGGGAGCTCATGGAAAATAAGTTTGGAAAAGTGGACCACAGTTGCCAACTCTTAGAAAAATATAAATGACAAATTCTAGAGTTTAGTTTTTTAAAATATCTATCTATCTATCTATCGATCGATCATTTCTCTACTTATCAGCAGGAAATTGCATGAACAGGGATATATGGGTTGGCCAAAAATTTTGTTTGGTTTTTTTTGTAAGGTGTTATGGAGAAACCCGAATGAACTTTTTGCCAGCCCAATATTTAGGAACATTGTTCTTTGAGAGTTTATGTTTGATTATAGGAGGAGGTGACCAGAGGTAAGTACTGCAGTTAAGACATTTTTGCAGTAGTTCAAGGATGATATTGAGGACTTGAACTAGTGGAGTGGCAATGGGAAGGGAAAGAGGAATTTGGAGGTAAGAGATGATTGGCCTTCAGTGGAGCTCTGGCTGGCTGTGGAAGCTCAGTCTAGTGACCGTATAAGTATGATACCAGGTTTTGACCCTAGATAACTAAGTAACTTGTAATAGCATTTTGGTGGAAGCCAGATAACTTCTATGATGAAACATCTCTACCTGGGTTCAGATCCTTAGATCTTAGTCTACCTGGCCAGTCTGTGCCTCAGTTTCTTTCTCTGTCTGTAAGACAGGAATGATAATAATTGTTCTTCTTTTCTAGGATTGTTGTTAGGCTAAATAAGATGATACATGCAAAGCCCTGCAGCCCTTTTCAACAGGGTTCTGTGAGAGAATTAAGCCCTAACACCCCAAGGCACCCATTTCAATGAATTAACTTCTCTTTTCTGCATCTTGAATGGTACTAGCATGTAACACACTGTATAGGGAACCATGGGGCATCTCAGAAAGAAATTAGGGGAGGCTTATTATAAGATTTGGGCTTGCATTAGATGATTTTGAGGACAATTCAAAGAAATCGGGTTCTTAAAAAATTGGGTTTTAAAAAAATCTATCTATGTATCTATGTATCTGCTTATCTATCATCTATCTATCTATCATCATTTCTCTAGCTATCAGCAAGAAATTGCACGAACAGGGATATATTTGGATTGGGTGCCAGAAGAAAGCGAAGGTAATTCCGTCATTGGTATCTTAATAACCTTTATGGCAGAGGAGGGATGAACAAGGCACAAATAGAATTGTTTTTGCGGAATAAGTGATGGCTGCTCGTGTTATCTGCGTCAGGGGGAAGCTCGGTTATTTTGGGGGTTGCACAGTGTCTTTATTTTTATTTCCATCACACATGATTATCAAGTGGTCTTGTCATGGAGAGTCCTCATCAGATGCTGATCTTCTGTGAAATTCACAGCAGAGGAAACTCACAACCTAGTTAGTAGCAACAGTTATCTGTAATCAGGGCTAGTTTTCTTTTTTTCTTATCGTATCCTGTGAATAGCTTTGATTTTTTTTCTTTGAGGTTAGTAGAAGTAGAATTATCAAAGCAATGGTTTGCATAATTTATGAGTTTGCATACAAGTTTCCAATTTTCTTTCCGGGAGTGTATCCATTTGCTTTTCTGCTAGCAGTGTATGATAGTGAGATAAATGTTGGGCAATTTCCAGAAAGCCAGTACCTTGAGTGGTTGGAGTGATTTGTTAGAGAGTGACCGAAACCTTCAGTGCTTTTAGTGGTTCTACATGCCTGGTTCTCTCACTAGCTTTTACCGCTGAATTTGCTGGTCACGTGAGGAAGGGTCATTCATATTCTTCCCTTCCCATGTACTCTGCCTTTCTTCCCTCACTAGCAGACCTCTTTCCTTTTTGTTGATTGGGATCACTCATTCCAGCCAACACTGGAACTCACTTTTTTTGTTGTTACCCAGTCCTGGTCACTTTGTCCTCCTCATGTCACTAATTATGAATTGCTAAAGTTCCTTCCTTCAAGTAATCTTTCCCCCAGGTTAAAGGGACAACAAGATGTCTCTATTGAAACTTCTTTCCTTCTCCATTGTCTTTTAGGACTCTCCAGTGTGAAGCTGAGCTTTCAGAAGAATCCCTTATTGCTGCTGCTAGCCTGTGTGTACCAGGTCATCTCTAACCAGCTAGAACATTGGTCTCGAATATTTTTGACCATGACACTCAGTAAGAAACATTGAAATTTTAAACATAAACAAATATGCATAACAAATATGCATAAATGCATGTTCATATATATACACATATACATATAAATGTATGTATATATATACATATGTATGTAAATATACACATATTTGCATGTTCATATAATAAATGCATGTGTATATAAATATATATACACACTGTATAGTTGGAACGAAATTTCATAAAATAAGTGTCTTTACTACATGCCTTATGTTCAGATATTTGCTGTTTAGTTTCTTTCATTTAAAAAAAAAGCCCATCATGACTCCCTAAATTAATGATTTAGCTTCTTAGTGACAGAGGTTTGACTCCTTGGTTAGAGGTTGGTGAGTGGTAACATATAATAAGTGCATTCCTGCATTCCTGTTTTCTCTGTCTTACAATTTCTTCCTTTTTCTTGTACCAAGAAATTTCACCTTGTCTAGTACAGCCCAGCCTTGAGTCTAGGTGTTCATTACTCGCCCCCAGATACCTAAGTGAGAGCATTAAATTCAGAATCTCTGATAAGTTCAACCATAACCATAAATTCAGCCTGATCTAAAATGATATTTTCTTCCTCCTTAATTGAATACCATCAACATTTATTCTCATAAATATGGTCCCATATTTTTCCCAAAGCTTGGCAATTATTTTACTAATTGTAAATCTATAACTCCTTCTTCTGCATTTGACTTCTTCTGAGGAATGGAGGGTTAGGGCAGGAGGAGAACTGGACACCCTGGGCAAGGTTAGAATCTCAGGATGAGGCCTGCCTTTAAGTAAAAGAGAAAACATCTTTATTAGAAAAGGAAGGAGGATTTCCTTCAGTTGCTAAGGTGTTTTTAGAGGGTCTGTAGCTCCTAAGCTTCTGGGTCTTCCCATTTCCAATTCTACTTATCAGCATCCAGCACTTTCCTTATTTTCTGGATACCGCTAAGGCTCTGATGAAGAAATTGGACTTTGTTTTGATTATCTCAGTTTTGCAGCTAAAAAAGGTGGGATTCTTTTAGTTCTGTTAAGAAATTGCCCCCTTTATCCCCTGTTATCCCTTCAGTACTACACAGATCAAGAACTTTGCCCAAAATGCATAGGAAATTTCAATATTGAAGTTGACAAATACATATTGTCTATCTACTATGAAAAATGCTCTAGTTTGCCATTTACCTTTAAATTTAATTTTGTGATTTTTGATATACAGAATTTTAAAAACTTATATCAATTCATGCATAGGTATTCCCTTTGTGGTTTTTCATTCAGGTAGTTATTGTAATTATTTTTTAAAAATTCAAATCTTTCAACTGAAAATCTTATGGCTTTCTAAAGTTAATTTTTATGAAGTAAAATTGCACTTAGTCTGAAAAGGTCAACAAGTGCTTTCAATACTATACCCCAATATGCAGCTTATACTGCTGTTTGTTCAAATTTTCATATTATCCACTGACTTTCTTCTCTGGAAGATGAGAGTTTAACTTTCTTACATCACAACCACACAGATTCCTATGCTTCACGTTTATTCTTGGTAATTAAACTGGGCATATGATGCTATATCTGCACTTTGAAGCCAGTTCTCTATTGTCGTCCATCTTTCAGTGTTGCTCTTGAGAAATTTAGTGACATTTTGATTCCCAGCCTTTTGTATGTGGTATGTTATCTTTACCCTCTGAAAGTTTTTAGAAACTTGTTTTTAACCTCAAGTTGCTAAAATTTCACCATGGTGTGCTTGCTTGCTCTATCTATCTATCATCTAATTTCTCTATCAATCTAACTACCTTGTACCTTTTGGTGTAATTTGGGCATTTTGTATACATTCAATTTAGGGATTGGGGGGGTATTATCTGATAATTTCATTTCCTTCATTTCTCTGTTTTCTTTGGAAACTTTTAAGCGGAACATAAAATCTCCTAGGCCAGTGATCCAATTTTCAAAACACTTTACAGCCTGTTTTTCATCTTAGTATTTTTGTTCTACTTTCCAGAAAGTCTATACCTTGATTTCCTATACTAAATCTTTTATTAGATTTTTAAAAAGTCAGGTTTATTGGGGTGTCGTTGATACAAAGTAAAAGTTACCCTTTTTAGTGAATAATTTCACATGCTTTGACCAAAGTTACATAATCATTGCTGCAGTCAGGTTGTAGAATGGTTCTTTCACACTCAAAAATTCTTTCATGCTCCCTTATAGTCAGCCCCTTCTTCCACTTCCAGCCTCTGAAAACCAAACTCCGATCTCTCAAACTCTCATTTTTTGTGTCCCTATGGCTTTGACTTATCCAAAATGTCATGTAAATGGTTTACTTTTCAGAATCTTCAGGTAGCTCCTTTTTGTATTCTGTGTAAAACTTTTAGTTGCAGTCAGTGGGCTTTCTCTATGTTGGCTGTTTGGTTTTTTTTCCTTTCGGTATTTATTGAGATGATCATACAATTTTTCTTCTTTAATCTATTGATATGGTGAGTTATATTGATTGATTTTCAAATGTTGAATCAGCCTTGCATTTGGAGATAAGGCTTGTCTGGTCATGAAGTGTTCTACTTTTCTGGATTCAATCTGCCAGTTTTTGTTGAGGATTTTCACAACTATATTCACGAGAAATATTGATATGTATTTTTCTTATTTCTAGTTTAAGTATTTTCATGGTTTTTGTATCAGGATAATCTGACCTCAGAAAATGAGTTGGGAAGTATTCCCTGCTCCTCTATTTTCTGGAAGAATTTGTGTAAAATTATTATTTCTTCCATAAGTGTTCAGTAAGAACTCAGCAGTGAAGCCATCTGGGTTTGGAGTTTTCTTTTGGGAAGATTTTAAACTACAAATTCAATTTTCAAAGTTAGAGGTAGGAATATTTAGCTTATTTATTTCTTCTTCAAAGACTTTTGGTAGTTTGTTTCTTTCAAGAAACGTACCCATTTCATCTAAATTGTTGAATTTGTGGGAACAAAGTTGCTCATAATATTCCCTTACTGTCTTTTTAACTTCTCTAGGATCTGTAGTAATGTCTCCTCTTTCATTTCTGTTGTAGGTAGTTTGTTTCTTCCCTCTTTATTTATTGATCATTCTGGCTTGAAGTGTATCAATTTTATTGATGCTTTCATAAAACTAGCTTTTGGATTTACTGATTTTCTCTTTTCTTTTTTCTGTTTTCAATTTTACTGATTTCTGTTCTTTATTATTCTTTCTGTCTGCTTGCTTTGGGTTTAACTTACTCTACAATTTCTAGTTTCTTAAGGTGGAAGCTAAATTTTTTATTTGAGAAATTTCTTATTTTTTAACATAAGCATTTAATGCTATGTACTTTCCTCTAAGCACTGGTTTAGCACATTTTGATAGATAGTGTTTTCATTTTCATTCAATTCAAAATATCTTCTAATTTATTTTCTTAAGATTTGTTTTTGATGTGGACCATTTTTAAAGTCTTTATTGAATTTGTTACAATATCACTTGTTTTATGTTTTGGTTTTTTGCCCCAAGGCATGTGGGATCTTAGCTGCCTGGCCAGGTATTGAACCCACACCCACTGCATTGGAAGGAAAAGTCTTAACCACTGGACCACCAGGGAAGTCCCAAAATATCTTCTAATATTTTCTTGTGACTCCTGCTTTGATCTATGAGTTATTTAGAAGTATGCTGTTTCATTTTGAAATGTCTGGGGATCTTCCAGATAGCTTTCTGTTATTTATTTGTAGTTCAATTCTGTTTTGGTCTCAGAATATACTTGGTTGTATAATTTGAATTCTTTCAAAGTTAGTAAGTTTTGAGTTTTATGCTTCAAAATATGATCTATTCTGGTGAATGTTTTTTTTTTGCACTTGAAAAAAAGTGTTTACTCATTTTTAAAGTGGAAATAATTATTGAACTGCCTCAAGGGATTTTCATGAGGATTAAATGAGGTAACACTTATAAGTGTTTAGGAGAGTCTGGCTTGTGGGAAGTACTCAAAAAAAAAGTTAATTACTTTTATTGTTGTTGTAGTTGTTTTCTTCACCCAAGAACACAATATTTTTTTAAAGTCCCTTTTGTAAGGTTAACATTTTCTTCATATAAATACTGCTTCGGGCTTGTTAAATTTGTTCAAAGTATTTTGTTGTGGCCACTGTTTTGACAATATTGTCTAAAACATTATTTGTTATATATTTAACATATGATTATTTTACTGAAATTTATCATTAGTTCTAATTGCTTTCATACATTTAATTATCTTGCAGTTTTAGACAATTATACTAGTTACAAATATTAATAATTTGTATCTGATTTTTTTGGACATTTTATTTCTCATTTCTCTTTATTTATTTATTTATTTTTCTACATTGCCCCAAACTTCCAAAATAATGTTAATTGTTGGGATAGTAGCAGATGTCCTTGTTTCCTTCCTGACTTTCATGGCAATTCCTCTAGCATTTTACCTTAAGGGTCCTGTTAACTATTGGTTTGAAGAAAACATTTAAAGCCAATAATGTTTATTGAGTTTTACTGAATAAATTGTTGACATTTTATTGTGTAGGGTTTTTACTGAATTATTTATATTGTATATTATATGAATTGATTTTTTAAATATGAAATCATCCTTGTGTTTTCAGAAAAGGCTGAGTTGGTTGTTATGGTGTAAACTGCTAAGTTGACTTGTTAGTTTTTTTTATGATTTGTGTATTCGTATTCATAAGTAAAATGAATTTATAGTTTTTTCTTTTTAATCTTTGCTAGGATTTGATGTTAGTTTATAATAATGAATTAGAAAGCTCTCCTGTTTTCACTTGTATTGGAAGAGTTTATTTTGCTTGTGAATCATTTATTTCTCCAAAGTTTAAAAGAAGTCACTGTAATTTTTGTAAATGTTTCATAGAATTTGAGAAAGCTCATTTTCCATGGTTATAATGTTGTACATATGTACATGTATTTAATTAACATTATTAACATGATAATTAATATTATACTGATATTATTAAACTCTTTTAGATCAATAATTTTTCACATACTTTATGACAAAAAATTATGTTGATATTTTTTATGAAATTCATTTATGTGTATTCTTTGTGTATTTATGACATTTTCAGCATATTAAAAGTGTAGAGTACATGACATTTTTCACAATAAATTATAAATTTTTATATATTCTATATAAAATATTTCCTACTGTACCCTTAAATAATATTCTCTTGGATTCTGCTTTGTCTAATCCAAATATTTCAACTCCCACTTTATTTTTCTTCTTGTTTTTCTGATGTATCCATGATAATTCATTGATTTTTAAACTTCCTATGTTGTTTTTCTTCAGGTGTGTATACTTCTGTATTTCAAACAGCACACCATAGTGGTATTATTGTTAATTATTCTCATTGACACATACATAGACTCTGTATTTTAATAGGTGAGATTCATACATTTATGTTTATTGTCATAACTGACAAGATTTTTCCTGTCTCTCTTATCTTGTTTTATGTTTTATAATATTTGTGATATCTTGCTTTATTCTTCTCTTTCTTGTTTTTCTTTTTTTTGTTTGTTTTTAACCTCAGCTTTTTCCTCAAGTGACTTAGAGGGTAAATAACTCATTTTTATTATCTTTAAATGAAAATGTCATTATCTTTAAATGAAAATGCCTATTTTATGCTAATTATTTAGCTAAAGAGTGAACATTATTTATTTTTTATTATTTTATTCTTATTTTATCCTAATAAGATTGGAAATATACTTTTTTTATCCTAAGTTTTGTTTATTGAAATTTTTATATTATATTTTTTAATTATAAGAGTAAATTATAACATTTTCATTAAGCTATAATCATAAAATAACTACTTACATATTGTCTTTGATGATAGTTTCAATGATGACTTACTTTTTTTTAAGCCTTGACTTCCCTCTTTTTGCATTCTTCACTTTGATTAATGTTTTAGTTTTCCAGGAGGGATAAGTAAGTTGTATACTTGCTGAGGAGCTTTGCACATGAAGATGTCCTTTACAGCTGAAGAGCAACTTGGCTGGACCCAGAATTCTTGGGTAACAAAATTTTCAGTTTAGATAATACTTACATCTAGGTAGAGCTGTTGCAAACACTAGCCATATAATGACTCATTTAACTCCTCTGTGAGAAAGCTCTTGTCATTATCTCCATTCTGAAGATGGTATAACTGAAGGACAGAAAGCTTGAATAACTTGCTGAAGGAGTCAAAATTTGAACCTGGGCAATTTTGTTTCATAGCCTACAATCATAACCACTACAGCACATGGTTCATTAGATAGTCATTTGGAGATTACTGTATCTTGGGTATTTATAGGTGTTAATTCATTGTCTCTTGGCTTTTAGAGACAATACTACTGAGACAAGTCATATTTTTCTTCACTGGAAGGTAGGTTGTTTTTTTCTTCCCTCTGCCTGGATGAAATATCAAACTATTAGTCCTATGTTTTATATTTTTAGGCAACTTTTCTGTCTGTTAAGTTACCTCGTCTCTGTAAATTTTTCTTCTAATTTTTCATTCATTTTATTGTTCCTTCAGTATTGTCTCCTTTTGGGATTCCTATGTATGTAGGTAGTATATCCACTTATACTTGACTCACACCTTCACTTAACAAACATTTATTGATTATTTACCATGTGCCAGATACCGTGAATACAATGATGATGAAAACATGGCCAGTAGCCTATTAGTCTTGCAGTCTAATTAGAGGGAGGCAGCTCTTAAAAAAATAAACACTATTATAATTTTAAACATCATTTAATGCAAAATCTGAAGGATGAGTAGACCTAGCCAGTTGAAAGAGTGAAAAGATATGTCAGGCAGAGGGAGAAGAATGATAAAGTCTTCAAGCAGAGTGCACTTGGTGAGTTCTAGGGTCTGCTGAAGGGCAATGAACAATGGGAAGACTATTACAGCATGAGGCTGTCCATACAGTTAGGAACTAAGTAATGTGGGTCTCTGCAGTCTATGTTAAGCTTTGGCTTTTTTAACAAAGGGAAGCCATTAAAAGATTTAAAGTAGTAGAGTCAAATGATCTAATCCAACTAGAGGATTGTTCGGATGGAGCAAGAGGGCATGTAGGGAGACCAGTTAGAAGGCCTTTGCTATTGTCCAGTTGAAAGATGATGATGGCTTGGACCAGAATCTGGCAGTGGAGATGGGGAGGAAAAAAAAGTTTCAGAAACAATTGCAAAGTAAATGCTTTATATTTATGATTTTTAGTAGAAGTGACAGAAACCATCCAAAACTAGCATAACTAACCTAATTATACGATTACAGGGATGTCTCCAAGGAAATGAAGGCATATAGCTGAAACTTAGAAAGGGCCTGAAACCAAGAAGGGACTTATTTTTACTTATTTTTATTTCTCATCTCTGTTTCTAAATTTTCTCTGCCTTCTTCTCTATCTTGCATACTGGCTTCTATACTTAGGGTGGAAGATGGTCACAGCACATTACTCACATTTCTACATCTCCTCCATTCAAAAGGAAGCATGTAACTGAATTTTTAATTCTTTAGTTTCAATTCTAATTTCTCAGGAGCATGATCCAGTTGTCCAATTTGAGTTTTTTCAATTGGATTCAGGGGGAAGTTTTATGAGAAAAATAAGATTCTGAGAACCCGCCACATCAGATGGCGCTAGGGTTAGGGTTAGGAATATACATGAGGAAGTTCCTGTCTAATAGTTTTATTTTTTCATGAAGAAGGAGATGAGGTAGGTTGCTGAGAGACAGTAAGAGAAGGTGGTAGTGTCAAAGACTTGAGGAGACTGCTAAGGTTTGAAATTGCAATTGAAGAAAGCAAGAAACTGAGTACTAGAGAGATTTAGTACAACCCTAGGTAGCATTGAGAGCCCATCTGAGATTATCAACCTTCCATTTATGGGGGAACTAATCTACAAATTGACAGAGGCACAATGAGTTTAGGTATTAGATGATACAGTGATGGACCATGCATGTTAAGGATGAGGAGATATGTGAAGAGAGGACACGTATGGATGGAGAGAAAGTAGAAAGAACAGCATGTACAAAGGCCCTGAGGCAAGGAAAGTTTGGTGGGTTTGAGGCACTAGGAGAAGTCTAGATTGGGCACACTGATTGCAGCTGGAGTCACAAGTTGGATTTTCTTCCATTCATCACTCACCTCAGTGCCTCTAGTGCTCAACCCAATAACTACTTGTAGCAAACACTCAATGAATACTTCTTGAATGAATCTAGCCTTATCAGTGTTATATCTAGCAATATTCCTTCAAATTTTCTGTCCTCTAGTTGGCTCCCTCCCATAGTTGACAGAGGTGATGGAGGCTTTCAACCTTTTAAAATTATTTTTTATTTTTTAAAAATAAATTTATTTATGTATGTATGTATTTATTTATTTTTGGCTGTGTTGGGTCTTCGTTGCTGCACGTGGGCTTTTTCTAGTTGGGATGAGCGGGGGCCACTCCTCCTTGCGGTACACGGGCTGCTCATTGCAGTGGCTTCTCTTGTTGCTGAGCATGGGCTCTAGTCGTGTGGGTTTCAGTACTTGTGGCACTCAGGCTCAGTAGTTGTGGCACGTGGGCTCCAGAGTGCAGGCTCAGTAGTTGTGGTGCATGGGCTTAGCTGCTCCGCAGCATGTGAGATCTTCCCGGACCAGGGCTCTAACCCGTGTCCCCTGCATTGACAGGCAGATTCTTAACAACTGCACCACCAGGGAAGTCCCTATCCTTTTTTTTATATTGGAAAAATTACTTAAATATTCTGGACCTCAATGTCCTCATCTGTAAAATATAGGTATACTAATAACACCTACCTCGTAGGTAGTTGTGAGGTTTCAATCAAGCAAATATGTAAAGCACTCAGCTTTTGACTTAGTAGTCAATCAGTACCTATTACCCAATATAATTATTAATTTTATTGTTGTTATTGGGTATTATTTCAGTCTATGAGATTACCTCTGTTCTGTGTTCATGTTATTGTCTTGCCCGGAAATCTTTCAGTTTCACTGGACATTTGTAATTTGGAGGACACCAAACACCATTTTCCCATTTTAATTGTATCCTGAGCTCTCCTTTGAGATATTAGCCCTCCCCCATTCTGAGTCCAAGTGTTCTGAGTGGGATGTCTACTCCCAGTTATAGAGTAGCAACCCTGGAGGCTTATGTCAATACTTGTATTTCATTCCCCTGCTCATAGGGAGTGCGGAAGTCCAACCAGAGCTAATGAAATGTGCAACAATTTAGGGCTTTTGTCTTTTCTCTGTGGAAACTACTAGAGACCATCACTTTTCACCATAATAATATGAGATGAGGTCGTGAAGTCTGTATCTGTGGGAACCATTGTTTCTATAAGGAGAGCTGAGAGAGCCTTCAAGGGGAGTCTGAAGATCAAGAAGAGCAGAACAG
This sequence comes from Aethalodelphis obliquidens, assembly GCF_003676395.1. Taxonomy (NCBI): domain Eukaryota; kingdom Metazoa; phylum Chordata; class Mammalia; order Artiodactyla; family Delphinidae; genus Aethalodelphis; species Aethalodelphis obliquidens. The sequence goes on along the minus strand of NW_020838023.1, from coordinate 6,902,686 downwards.
AACAGAGAGAGGCTTAAAAATGAAGTTCTGGGTGGTATTTTTTGAGCCCCTGGATCCATTCTGCCTGAAACTGTTTCTGATCTTTTGCATTATGTGAGCTTACACATTTCATTTTTAGTCTAAACTAGCTTAAGTTGGGATTTTGCCGCTTGAATTATACAATCTTAATTTATACACAATTTTCACTGAGCATGTAATTTTGTCCACCTTACATTAAATATATATTGACAGAAATAGAATTATTCTTTCAATAATTTTACCCAGAAATTCCACTAGTGTAATAATCAATGGAAGCTGTGCCATTAGGTATGACATATATTTCATTTTTTTTCTAGTATAAATCAAACTCTGAAGTTAATATGGTCTTGGAATCACTAATATGGAAATTAGTAGCTCTTAATAATTATGCTGTGGTTCTCATGGGCTATCATTGGGTAAATGGTATTTCTGCATACACATTAGTTTTTATTCTGTGGCTTGTTTCACTTTTTAAGTAAAATAAGAACATTACGGGCTTCCCTGGTGGCGCAGTGGTTGAGAGTCTGCCTGCCGATGCAGGGGACACTGGTTCGTGCCCCGTTCCAGGAAGATCCCACATGCCGCGGAGCGGCTGGGTCCGTGAGCCATGGCCGCTGAGCCTGCGCGTCCGGAGCCTGTGCTCCGCAATGGGAGAGGCCACAACAGTGAGAGGCCCGCGTACCACAAAAAAAAGAACATTACTGAAATCTATTACTATCCACTTCTTTTAAATCTGAGTTCAACTTTTTGCTATTTAATGTTTATTATTTAATTTCTACCTTTCCATTTTATCCAGATTTTGAGAGACCATGGTTCTTATTATTCACAGAGGGCGTATTTGAAGTGGAAGAAATTTTGGAATCAGACAGAAGTGGGTTCCAGTCTCAGCTCTGCTACTTGATAACTCAGTGAACTTGGACTAGTTATTTAACTCTTTTCAAATTGGGAGCAATTAGAAACTTCCAGAGAGAGAAATGTAGTGAGGAATACTGAGGCAAGGTATGTAAAACTTTTAGTGCACATTAAGAAACCTAAAGGCTTATAACAAGTGTTATTTTCCTTTTCCCAGTTAGTAATTTAGCTTTGTCTCCAAAGGTTTTAGTGAAAAGGCATGCCTAGCAGATATATTGTTCTTTGAATTAAAATATTAAATGTTTTTCTTCATTTACTAATTTCTACGTGCTCCGTATGAAAGAGCTAATGTGTTTTTAGATGAGATCGGGCACCTTCAGGGTGGTATGGCCGTAGACTAATGTGTATATAGATTAGAACTTGTTCAAGGCTAATTTGATGTCATGTTTATGAATTACTTGAAGTAGCATATATGTGGATGATGATAGGAATACCTGTATTTCTTACATGTTATACATTTAGAATTATGAAGAGCTTAGAAAATCATTGAACCCCTCTCCTATCATAATGTCCATACATCAGTTTTTCTATATATTCTTTCAGTTCCATTGAAGAATTTTGGCTTCATATTTTTTCACTTATTTTTAAAATTTATATTATTTTGTGTTGCTAACTGTGTAGCTCATAATAAGGAAATTAAAAAAAATATGTGTGCAATCATGCTACAAACTGTGACCCATCCATTTAATATGAGCTGAGAGAGAAGTCGCTTCCCCTGTGTTTTATTCTTATTATTGAAACATTCTTAACATTTGGATCCCAAGTGTGAATAGTTTTTTTCTTTACAGTATTTTTTGTATTTTGTATAAATGTCTTGAATGGTTTTCATGAGAAATAAATTTTGCTTTTCCCCTGGACCTCAGTTCTAATTTTGACAATCAGAACCCATTTTAAAATCTCCCAGTTACATACCCTACCCAAAGGTCTGATGGCCATGACCTCTTCATGCCAGGATCCCTCTTCAGTTCCCAGGTGGAGAGTGAGCTGGAGTAGCTAAGGAAACTTCTTAAACAGAGGGATAAACATATCCAAGTTTGAATTTGTCTGAATTTTGGTATAGTTACACAAATGACTTAGCTACCCTTTTTTTATTGTTCAAGCTGAATTCAAGAGGGAGAAATAAGCTCCTGAAAGTTGGTGAAGACAGAAGTCTCTAGAGAACAAAACGCTATCACCTGACATGTCTCTTTAGGTGTAATGATAGTTACAATTTATGATCAAGAGGCAAGATGGTGTGATGATTAGAAGCATGGGCACAGAGCTGGAACCCAGAACTGCTACTTCCTAAGTTGGGAAGGGAGCCTCCCTGTGTACTTCTGTGAAATGGAGACAAAAAACAGGCCCGACCTCATGGATTCTTGGGAGGAGAGGTAAAGATAAATAAAATACATGCACTTAGAAAAATGCCTGGCATGTTGTAAATGCTCAAAAAATTATAGTTGTGTTTATTGTTATTGTTTCTTGATATTTAATTAAACAATACTCTGAACAGAAACTTCATATTAATAAATAAATTCAAAATATGTTAATTACAGGTAAATGTAATTTTAGGATTCCAGTAAATTTAGTTATATGGAAATCAGTGAGAAGATATTTTATATTAATTCACATTCATTGAAATGATGATTGTTGAGTCGCACGTAAATTTTTACAGAAATCTCTTCATAAGCACAGATAAAAGCACTTTACAAACAAGAGACTTAAGGAAAAAAAGAGACAAAGGCATTTTTACTTCCAATTTATTCTCCTGTAAACTGAATCCTATGCCCGGCTAGAACTATTCCTGTTCTCTCCTTAACTCCTCTCTTAACCAAAATTCTTGAAAGAATCGCCTCTACTTGAAGTTACAATTTATTACCTGCACCTTTCTTCTGGACCTAAGGTAACATCATTTCACTGCTCCTCTGCAGCTTCTCTTGCAGAAGCCACTGAAAAACCTGGAACTACTAAAACCCAACAAATCCTTTTTATTCGTTACTGATGGAGGCTTCAAAGCATCCAGCAGTGTTTGCTTTTCCTTCTTCTTGAAACTCTTCTCCTCCCCTGGCTTCCTCTTTTCTATTTTTTCCCTACATCTTTATGCACTTCTTAATCTTCTCAGACACCTCTTTTTGTAGCAATGCTGTCAATTTTTCATATTCCTCAGGATTTGTATCTCGACCATCTCATTGTTAGACTCTCCTTGGTTGATTGGATCCAAGCCAATAATTTCAGGTTTCACCTAAAGCGTCCCAATTTATATGTCTCAATTTATGTCTGTTTATATTTCTGTCTCTTAGATACCTCGGTGCTCCATAAATATCTCAAGGTCACTGTGACCTCAACTAAAACTCAGTATTTTTCTTCCCACTCCAAAGTTGCTTCCACATTAAATCCGTGGGCCTCTCACTGTTGTGGCCTCTCCCGTTGTGGAGCACAGGCTTCGGACGTGCAGGCTCAGCGGCCATGGCTCACCGGCCCAGCCGCTCCGCGGCATGTGGGATCTTCCCGGACCGGGGCACGAACCCGTGTCCCCTGCATCGGCAGGCGGACTCTCAACCACTGTACCACCAGGGAAGCCCACACATTAACTCTTATTTAGAATGGATGATTCTACCATGCTCATCTAAGTTAGAAACCTTGAAAGAACACTGGATTGTTTCCTGCCCACTTTCCAATATTTCCCATTGGTGTCCAAGACCAGTTGAATCTGCCTTTTAAATTATTTGACACCAACCTTTCCTTTACATCTACAGCCTACTTTTGCTTTGTTTGGGTTTGTTTTTTCGTCTTTTACTTACACCATTACAACAACCACTACACTGTAGGGCAAGAGAAGGCCATAAAGGTAACTGAAGAACATTGGATTCTCAGAGAAAAAGAAACTTAGATAGGTAGAACCTTTAATGTAAAGTGGGAATAGGTTGTTAAGTTGGCATTTGACTGAGAAATTTTACAATAAGATGAAACCTAGAGCTTCCCAGGTTCATCCTCGGCCCCTGTGGCTGTACCTTTTGGTCTTTCTGGCATGGGGCCGTTTCTTCCTGCAGTGCCTGAAGCCACGATGCAGTGTAGACGGTGAATGCTTAATACATATGAGTTAGGCTGAAGGAAAACAAAAGATGAAATCTTGAGCTGCTGTCACTGAAATGTGTTATCCCAAAGGTCAGGTAATAATTTAGAGGTGATAGTCGTGTTTGAATACTCCTGAGGGGTTGTCTGTTTTAACGAACAGTCATGCCACTCAATTAAATTAATTTCAAAGGTATCTGTCAATTGTGTACTAAAAATTCCACAGTGGTCCAACCCACATTTTCATCCATATCTTCAACTTTTTCCAACCAATCAGCATGATTAATTCATTACTAAGACTACATCTTGGGTTTCTACTCTATTTTTTACTCAACTGTTTGCTTTGTCAGAAGGCCTTTAACCCTCTATTCATTCTCACCTACCAAGATCCTACCTGGCACACAAGAGACTTTAAGATGTCACCTCCTCCAGGAAGACTTTCCTGATCCTTCTGCTGAATGAAAATTTCTTTCCTCTTAGCCTCTCTGACACTCTGTACCACTTTCATGGCACTTATCACAACCTGCTCTGTACTATAATTATTTGTGTACTGGCTCATCTGACCTATCAGAGTTTAAGCTTCCTAAAGTCAAGAAATTTCTCTTATTTTTATCCTTCCACCCTTCCCCAAGCAATGCTTGGTATAGTGTTGCTATTCAATAGGTATAAAATTGAAATGAGCTATGAATTTTGCCATTAATATGTTTCTTGAGACCTGAACTATCAGATACACACATGTCTATGCCTTAATCTGTGCTAAATTGTATGGGACGTCCCTATCTTCTTTCAGCTATGTACTGAAAATCTCTATTTTCAAAGCTACTAAACAACAGCTTATTAAAACAACAACAAGAATAACCATAAAGATTTTTAAAGTAGCAATCTCTAGACTTCTTAGCCCTGAAATATCACCATGTTGAAAGAGGCAATAAGGTGTATTGTCAGTAGCACAGACTCTGATCTACAACTGCTTGGGTTTGAATCTTGGCTCTGCCACTAAGAAGCTATGTGACCTGAGTAAGCTGCTAAACCTGTCTGTGCCTCGCTTTCAGCATGTGTAACACAGGTATTATAACAGTATCTACCTCATAGGGTTGGTGTGAGAATGAAATGAGTTAATCTAAGTAGAGTGCTTAGAAAAGTATCTGGCACATGGTTAATGCTCAAGTGGCTTTAGCTATTACAGTATTATTATTATTATGAGTGCTCAGTTGTATACGTCTGCCCCTGCTTTGAAAGCACGAACTTCTAAATGATTGATTCTGTGTTTTCTTGGTCTTTGTATTTCAAGTGACCAGCACAGTGCCTGGTGACTAGTAAACACTGACAAGGAAGAGACTGAAAGAAAATCTCTCCTTGTCCTGGAGGTGAATATGAACTTGTTCACTGTCATGGGTATCCAAAGAACTTTCTTTTCCTGCTCTCATCAACCTCATATTTAACCCTGCTGGTTTTCATTTATTTTATAATTCAATCATAATGAATTTTAAAATCCATTCGAACTTCCAAGGATCTCTGGAGACTTGCCTCATCAGTCTGACATCACATTCATTTACATTTCTTGTTTTTTCATTTTCTTGTATGAGGTCTAAGAATTGTTCCAATAAAACACTTTTAAGATTGCATTACACATACTGTGTGCTATTTATTCCTGGCTCCACGTTCAAATTCACAAGCAAGGAATTGTGTATGCCCTGATCAACTATTACAAACTGTAATGCTATATCCATTATGATTGAAAAAAAATTGGACCGGGGTTATTCTTTGGTAACCATCTAAGCTAATAGTTTAAATGGAAAATATTTATGCAAAAAACTTAGCCAGTTCAAGTTCAGGGAGATATTAGAGGCCATCCAGCTTGATCATTCTCCCATGATGGTAAGTTCTTCAGTAGCTTCCGTGATAAATAATGATCTGTCTTTCGCCTGGATTTTTCCAGGAAGAGAGAACACATTACCCCAAAGTCATCTTCTTCTTTTGGTGGGAAATTTTAATTGGTGGCAAAGTATTTCTCATATTGAATATAACCCATTGCTCTCAAAAATAACATAGTTTAAAGCAGATCCCCATCTTCCATGATGGTCTTCAAATATTTGAGAACAGGTATTTTATTTCCTGACATATTATAAATCAACAGATTGTACTGATGGAGCTCAAGAATTTTTAGACCTAGAAGACACATAAATATAATTTAATCCTATTATTTTATAGATGAAGAAATCGAAAAGAAGAAAGGTTGTGTACTCAGCAATCAGCCTAATTTACAATTTTATAATTTATTATAACATATACAATTTTATAACTGAGTATAATACACACAATTTTATAATATATAATATAATTTGCTGTAACAAATACATTGTGCACACATTTTTATTTTATTCCATAAATAACATTGAAGACCTTGTTCAACTATAGCCAATTCATTCTCCCACCTCCCTCCTCAGAGGCTACCACTAACCCATATTTGTTATGTAACATTCAAACATATTGTATCAGTTAGTGTTCCAGCAGAGAAACAGAAGCACTTTGGGTGACATGGCATAAACGATTTATGATGGGGATTTGATTTTACACGGTTGTAGGCGCTGTCGAAGAAGTGAAAGCCTATTGCCTCTGCATCTGGGCCCAAGTCATCGTAGGTGAGTAAGACTGGCAGTCAGGAATGTGAGCTAGACATGAAGTGGAGCAGAATGACAAATCAAAATATAAGTCAGTCCCTCACTCCCTCCAACCTTGGCAGTGCTGGTGAAATAGAAGGAGCTGGTGCCCTTTGCCATGAAGCTGCACACATACCTGGCACTGGCCTCGGAGTAACTGAAAAAGAAGCTGCTGGCCTGGAGGAGCTGCAAGCCCGGTTGAGCAACAGTAAGACACAACTTGTGGGATCTGTAGTGTCTCCTGGTCGCTACAGAATCCACAATGCTGTGTAGTTGTCTAGGGGATGCAGTTAACTTCTGCGGGTCATCGAAAGCCGGGGCTCAACTGTAGAGACGACCTATAGATTTCTTCCCTCGTCTTGTTTTTGTCAACAAATTTCTCAGTTTTATATTTTCTCAGAACTGACTACTGGCTTGGACTAAAAATGGCATCATGTCCATCAATCCCAACATCTGAAGCATTTGCTCCTCTAATCGCATGTAAAGGGAGAGTGGGTGGTGAAAATGAGAATCAGTGTAGTCCCTACATTGTCCTGAGGGTGAAATGAGATGATTGTGAAGTACTTAGCTTAGAGAGAGGCATACAGTAAGCGTTCGATAAATAGCTGTAAATTTTAATATTACTATTGCACCTTAAAACTCTTGCTGCTTCTATTTGTGTGTCTCACCATTAAACTACAGACTTCTTGAAGATAAGGTCTGTGGCTGTTCAGTCCTGTATCCTCAGAAGCCTAGCTCAGAGCCTGACCTATTAGAGGGTGTTCAGTACTTGGAGATGGTATTGAAAATGAGTTTATGAGACTGTTTCCTGAGAGCAGTTTCTAGTAGGAGAAGAGAGAAGTTACGAGGATACTGAGCACATGAGAATGAAGGAGGCGCCACCACTGGGGGAAATACTCAAATATTTACTGCATGAATTCTATGATGTTATATCACAAGAAGTTTTTGATTTATTCTGTAAATGGTATTGGTACAACTGGCTAACAATTGAGAAAAAATTGAGCTATATCTCTAGCTGACATCATCATATGGTAAAATGAATTCCAGGTGGATAAAACATTTAAATGAAAAAGTAAAGCCAATAAATTTTGGAGGAAAATAGGTAGGGATGTATACGTGACCTTGGAACAACATTTTCTAAATACGTCACCAAAGAAAGACTTAACAAAATTTTAATCTCACACAAATAAGAAAAAAAATTTTCCATTTAAAAATCTTAATGAACTAAGGAGGGAAAGAACAAATTGTACTGATATTTGCAAATTATATGACTGTTAATATTGTTAACCTGTGAGAGATTCCAATAAACTAGTATGAAAAATGTAAACAAATCAATAGAAAAATGTACAAAGATCATGAACAGCCATTTCAAAAAAGAAGAAAGAGAAATGGCCAATAAGAATATGAAAAAAATACTCCCTCTTAATAGTTTAAAAATTGTCAGTTGGGCTTCCCTGGTGGCGCAGTGGTTGAGAGTCCGCCTGCCGATGCAGGGGACACGGGTTCATGCCCCGGTCCGGGAGGATCCCACATGCCGCGGAGCGGCTGGGCCCGTGAGCCATGGCCACTGAGCCTGCACGTCCGGAGCCTGTGCTCCGCAACGAGAGACGCCACAACAGTGAGAGGCCAGTGTACCGCAAAAAAAAAAAAAATTGTCAGTTAAAACAAAGAAATATAAACAACAATGACCTACTGTATAGCACAGGGAACTATATAGAATATTTTGTAATAATCTATAATGGAAAAGAATATGGAAAGAATATATATATATATTCAGACATATATATATATATATATATATATATATGAATCACTTTGTTATACATCTGAAAGGAACACAACATTGTAAATAAACTATACTTCAATTAAAAAAAAAACCTGCAAAGTCCCTTTTGTTATACAAAGTAACATGTTCTCAGGTCCTAAGGATTGTGACATAGACACATTTGGGGGTCATTATTGTGTCTACCACAGGAGGTTAAAACTTATTGACTTTTATATAGATTTCTCATACCCCTGTGCTCTGGGTGAGAACACGAATACCCATAGCAGTCAAAAACCATACTAGTCAGCAACTTGCAGTGTCAGTTTGCCTAGCGTTTGAGTAGCTTGGGCCTGGCAACAGCACCCCAATCTTTTCCATTTATTTTCTGTAACTTAGAAGTCAGTCTTTCAAAATGTTGATTCTGAACTTTTAAAAACCTCTATTAAGTAACAATAAATATTAATTTTTTGTCTCCTTTCTCATCTCTCAACTTTAATACTGTGTGAAATATTATTTTATACCCCAAACCGTTTTCTTTCTTTTTTTTTTTGTAAGTGTTAAATTTGAAGCTTGAAACAAAGGAAAGCACCTCATCAAGGAATAATGAGTTTCCCTTGCAAGTCAGGGTGAAAAAATTCTCTCTGATCCAGACTTGCAGTAGTCTCCGTCTTTCTTAATTGCTTTTACACTTCTGCTTCACTTGCAGACACAAAAATACTTGATCCAAAAGAGAAATGAGAAATCACAATGGCTTGAGGATGAGTTTTTGAGTGAATCAGCACCAAGTTGTTCCACTAATGTTTCCGTCATTTATTTTTTTTCCGTCATTTTTAACAGGCAATGAAATTAAGTGGAAAAAAGCTCAGTCAAATCATTGCATTCTGCTTCGTGTTTCTCATCTACAAGTTGGGAAGAGCCAATCTCCTCTTATCCTACTATGTAATTTTAAAATTTGAAATGTACAAGTTAATGGGCCTTTATAACATTAGGTTACATTCATGTATTTGTTTTGCATGTGCTGAATGTTGAGTTCAATTTTATCGACACACGTCAAAGTTTTGTGGTTGTGTTCTCTTCATTCTAAGCATTCGGTCAATCTCTCACTCAACTCACTGAACATTTGGCCAGTATCTATTCCTTCAGTAAATATTCAATAAAATGTCTGCCTTGTGCTCTGAAAGGGCAAGCTAGAAATTCCCATGCAACATAATTATAAAATTTAAACAAGTGCAGAAAACCTTGAATGTGGAATAAACTGTAAGCGTAAATGCTAAAGAATGGGCTTGGAAAAAGTAGCGTAAATGAACAGGCAGAAAGGAGATGGGTGAATGGAAAAGCTACAGGCAGTCTAAGCCCTTCAGTGAATCATTTTGTATTGACTGCTGTCTTTGATACAATAAGCAAAAACCAAACACAGGTAGCCATTTCAAATCATTTACATTATATTTATATTCAAGTGGATAACCATATTCAATATAAAATTAATTCAGTTTAAGCCAAAATTCTCTAACAATACACATATCTCACACACACACACACACACACACACACACACACGCACACACACACACACACACATCCTTCTGTAGGAGTAAAATGTCTCAGTGCCTAAAGCTCTAGACGGATGGCTGTGATGATTCTTTAATAGTCTTGTAGATGTAAACGTACTCCGTTTCTCTCTCCAGTGGCTGGATAGATTGATAGTCTGGATAGAACCAAGAACAAGATATACAGTTGCTTTGAGGTCCAGAGTTTCCATCCAGAGGTTAAACCTTCAAATGTTAGGAGGGTGTGAAGAGACCATGGACCACTACAGCGGGAGCGAGTGTCATTGATCATGAGAGCTTAGGGTTCTTATCTTTTATCGTGGGGAACTCAGTTTCTGTGATTGGTTGCCCTAAGGTTATCACTATTCATTCCCTTCCTAAAAGATGTTGCATGCAAGCTAGTTAAACTCTTGTGTCAATCTAGACAGGATTAGTGTACATGTTGACTCTGATACCGCCACCCATCTAACTGCCCAATTCTATTAATCTTCAAATTAAGCAACCCTCACATGTTGGTTCAGAGGTGTTGCTGCCAGAAATGGAACTTACCAGTCGTGATTCACATAGCCGTGGAGGGCATTCTAAGCAGTTGGAAAAGTGGGATGGAAGTCCTGGAACTAACTTCAATAGACCTGCCTCCCCAAATAACCAGCTCATTGGAACAGAGCAAGAAATGATGTTTGAGATGGAAAAACTGGATGAGGCACTTAGATTTGATTCATTTACTCTGTCTCATCGAAAGTTTTTTTCTTCTTCTAAGAGCAAGGAAAAGTATATTCATACCCATAGGAGTGGGCTGCAGAGCGCTGGGATAGGAAAAACTCCGTAGCTAACAGTAAAATACAGCATATTTGAAATCTATTTCATCATTAGATTTCATCCGAAATTTCTGTTTTGTTCATTTTTTTAAATTCCATTTTTTAACATAACCATTATGTATCAAATTTGTTAGCATCTACAGTAATTGATATCTCAGGAATATACATTTAAAAAAAATTTGATGCAATTTAGCTTAGCAGGCAAACATGCAAGCTATGACTAGATGGACTTCCAGTTAAAATCTCAGCATTACCACTTTATAGCTGTGCACATAAAGCAAATTATTTAACTTCTCTTTATGCCTCAGATTTTTATCTGAAAAGTGAGGATGATTATGTTAGTACCTACCTCATAGGGATGTTGGGAGGGTTAAAGGAGAAGAGGCACTTGAAGAACTAAAAACCATGTTTTGCACATAGTAAATGCTCAACAAATGTTAATTGTGTTACTCTTATTGTTATCCCAAAGTTTAGCATACCTTTTGGCTCTGTACTATAGTGAAAGAATGAGGGACTTCCCTGGTGGCGCAATTGTGAAGAATCTGCCTGCCAATGTAGGGGACACGGGTCTGATACCTGATCTGGGAAGATCCCACATGCCGCAGAATAACTAAGCCCGTGCGCCACAACTACTGACCCTGTGCTCTAGAGCCCACATGTCACAACTACTGAAGCCGGTGCACCTAGAGCCCATGCTCCGCAACAAGAGAAGCCACCGCAATGAGAAGTCCACACACCACAACGAAGAGCAGCCCCCACTCGCCGCAACTAGAGAAAGCCGCGTGCAGCAACAATGATCCAAAACAGCCAAAAATAAATAAATAAAATAAATAAATTTATTAAAAAAAAAAGAACGAAGGCAACTGGAAAGCATTGTAGACTGAAATATAAACTCTACCAAAAACAGCCTCCTTTCCCAAATTACCTACGGAGATGATAATTTCACACAAACTCTCAGTGGTGTCATGCAACGTTGTGTCAGTTGGTGGGAAGACCTGGTGTGGTACCCCATCTCTCTGGCTCCTTTTGGGAGCTGGACTACCAAGCAGTGGAACTCCTCTGGATTTGATGAGAATTTCCACTATGGAAAAGCATGAATCTATTCCAGCAGGACTTCAAGAGTTAATATGAGAAGAGCAGGCAGTAGCTTTTCAGTAAAGCTCTACTGGATAGAATTTGTGCCATTGGCCTGACACTTTAAAATAAGACTGTGGGGTCTTGGACTCTGTCCAAATATGGTTAGCATCTTCAAAGACTCCCCAGTACCATAAGGAAGAAATCACCACTCCCTCACCTTCCTATCTTACACCCTTCTTGTATTGATAATTTGCACAAAACACACAGCCGGATTAAGTCTTTTATAGCTTTTGGGTACTGAAAATACCATGATGCCATCCAGACCCACTGACCCCCCAGTACATCATTCAAAATAGCCATGGAGTCTGTAAAAGGACATTGTAGTAGTTATTACCTTGAACTTACATATTTACCTATCCAGCATTGCCAGGAGACCAAGTTTTCTGAGGGCATTGATTAGTGTTTTATCCATGTCTGTGTCCCCAGTACTTAACACAATGCTTGGCACATAGTAATTATGGAAAAAAATTGTTAAATATGTAAATGACTGAGAGAACGAATGGCAGCCTGTCTATAGAGTGGTCCTGGCATAGGTAAGGAGGATGATTATGTAATTTTAGTATCAGTTTAAGCAGGGAGTGGAATAGTTTAGGGAAAAGTGTTCATCCTTCTTGGACTTTTGAGTGTATGTCTGCCCTCAGCAGTGGAAGAATAGATTACAGGGGTTTGGAAATTTTCTTAGGCATTTTCCAGAAATATGCAGACATTGCAATTCCTGAGGAGAAAGCCTGACCTCAGTGGTGCCAGGAGCATGTTCCGAGGCTGCCTATTGGGTGATGAATTCCCATGATGCATCAAGCATTTTCTTGCTCAGGGCATCAACTTAAGGAAACTGAAGCAAACTGTGAAAAGCAATTGAACATTCTTAGGAGTGATCTGGAGTTTGAGAAGATTCCTTAAGATTAGAATCTTAGAACCCTTAGGTTCTAAGGATTCCTGAGATTTTTAGGAATCCTAAGATTCCTTAAGAAGGTCACATTATAAAGGAAGAAAATAAATGAGATATAAATAGGAGAGAGGGAAGCAGATGAGATGAATTAATCGTATGGTGCAAAGTTTTATTTTATGTGTGGAAATACAGATAGAAAATTACACATAGGTTAGAGCTGGCTGGAAACTTAGGGAAGATTTGATTCTGAATCCTCCATTCTACAAATCAGGGGGCCTTGACCAGGCTGTTTAAGCAAATTGTCCAGAGTGACACAGGGGAATTAGTGGCAGAGCCAGGATTGTAAAGTGGGGCGCCGCTTTCTAAGCCCTGCTCTTTCCACTCCCCGAGCTGGCTGCCTGACCCTGGTGCAGAAGGCGAAAGCGCTCCTGAGGTTATTTGGAAGAGCACTTGTCATCTGGCTGCCACACTCATGGGAGAGCCAGACCACTTGACGGTGGAAAAAGACGATGGAAATGCAGAATGCGAAGACAGAACTGCAGATTTTATATGGAAAACATGAACCAACTATGGTTTGAAATATTAAAAATAGGTTAAATTCAATTTAAATTCTATTGGATACCAACTTAAGGGCTATAAACAAAATGTCTGGAAAAGTTTATGCAGCTATCTCCCTTTTTGCTGCGTCAGGCAAATTAAAAGGACTGTCCCCGTCCTCTGGGAACTTATTGAAAGGTTAAAAACATTAACTTTAATAAAGAAAAAGGAATAAAATATAGAACAAGGATTACTCCCATGATCTTGGCCTTGCCCTCTGTGATGTAGAAACAACAGCCCTGGGCTGGAAATGAAAGAACTGGATTCTAGTCCTATGTAGTCCTATTTAAGTAATGACTTTATTCACTTCATTAACAACACTCTGGGGTTCAGTTTATTTATCTGCAAAATGAAGGAATTGGATGATATGTAGTATCTCTAATAGTCTTTGTCAAATTTAACATTCTAAGACTTACCTTTTTTAAAAAAAGAAATGAGCAGACATTCATTTATTAACCATCCGCTATGCATCAGGTATTGTGCAAGACGTTGTGCATACAATGCTGAACAAGACAGGTATGATCCTGACCTCATGGAATGCAGAGAGACAAGAAATAAACAATAAGTAGATAACTTATGAAGCTTTATCTATAATAGGTAGATAATATGACTAGTAATAGGAGCTAAGCTGGGTTAGAAAGTAAATGTCACGGGTAGAAGGTTCTTTTGGGTCTGGTCCATGGAGGGCCTCAAGTTCAAGACAAACACTGAATTGCCAGAGAAAGAATGTCCCTAGTAGAGAAGACTGCATATGTAAGGGCCTTGATGTCAGAAAGAGCTTGCTATAATTGAGGACCTGAAAGAAAGTGGCTGTGGCTGGGAGGTGGTGATCAAAGGGAAAAGAACGCATGAAATGAGAACAGAGCAGGTCTTGCAAGATGTTGCAGACTGTGGGAGGCCGTTTGCATTTTAACCCAAGGGCAATGGGATGCCATAGGAGGCTTTAAAGTGGATGAGCAACGTGATGTAATTCACATATCAGAAAGATGACTTTCAATTCTGTGTAGAGAGAAGGTAGAGGGGCAGGGGTGCAGAAGGGAGATGCGGAGAGGTAATTGCAATAATTTAGTTAAGTGAGGTGGTGACTTGGATGAGAGCTACACAGTGGAAATGAAAAGGAGGGGGTAGATGCAAGATATAATTTAGAGGTTGTGTTGACAGGATTTATTGATTATTAGCATGTGTCTGGTAGGTGACAGGAAAAGAGAAATCAAGGTCAAAGATGATCTGAGTATCTAAGCAGATGGTAGAGCCATTTACCTGGGAAGGCTGGAGAAAAAAGAGGATTTGGGTAGGGACAAAAATCAATAGTTCTGTTTGGCCTTGTCAACTTTGAGTTGCCTCTTAGACATCTACAGGGACATACCAAGCAGATAGTTGGTTACATGAGTCTGGATATGAGAGGAATGGTCTGGGCAGAAGACGTACACATTTTCGGAATGTTAAAATATAGCTTATAGCCAAGGCTATGAGGATACCTAGAGAGAGAATGAAAATTGGAAAGAATGCCTGGGATTGTGACATAAGTGGAGGAGTCTGCTGCAGAGGCTGGGAAGGAATGACCGGTGAGGTAGATGGACTAAAAGTCTCATAAGCAAGAAGACAATGTTTCAAGGAGGGAAGAGTCAGCTGTGTTGAAAACTACTGAGAAGTTGAATAAACTGTAGATTGAAAAGTGTCATTAGGTTTGGAAACAGAGATAGTTGGTGACCTTTACAAGAGAAGATTTTTTAAATAGTGGTGAAATGAAAACTACATTAGAATGATATGAAAAATAATTGAGAGATGAATATGTGGGATAAACGTATAGAAATTTTTAAAGAAGTTTTGCTGTGAAGATCAACAGAGCATTAATATAGTAGCTAGAAAGACTTGGAGAATCAAGAGAAGAAAATTATTTTTGTTGTTTTTGCATATCACTTTTTTTAATATTTTATTGAAGTATAGTAGATTTACAACATTGTGTTAATTTCTGCTATACAGACAAGTGACTCAGTTATACATATATATTCTTTTTCATATTCTTTTCCATCATGGTTTATCACAGGATATTAAATATAGTTCCCTGTGCTCTACAGTAGGACTTTGTTGTTTATCCATCCTATATATAATAGTTTGCATCTGCTAATCCCAACTCCCAATCCATCCCTCCTCCAGCCCCCTCCCCTTTGGCAACCACAGATCTGTTCTCTATGTCTGTGAGTCTGTTCCTCTCTCATAGACAGGTTCATTTGTGTCGTACTTTAGCTTCCACATATAAGTGATATCATATGGCATTTGTCTTTCTCTTTCTGACTTACTTAGCTTAGTATGAGAATCTCTAGTTGCATCCATGTTGTTGTAAATGGCATTATTTCGTTCTTTTTTATGGTTGAGTAGTATTCCATTGTGTATATGTACCACATCTTTTTATCCATTTATCTGTTGATGGACATTTAGGTTGTTTCCATGTCTTGGCTATTGTAAATAGTGCTGCTGTGAACATAGGGGTACATGTATCTTTTCAAATTATAGTTTTGTCTGGGTATATGCCCAGGAGTGGGATTGCTGGATCATATGGTAACTCTATTTTTAGTTTTTTGAGGAAATTCCGTACTGTTCTCCATAGTGGCTGCACCAATTTACATTCCCACCAACAGTGTAAGAGGGTTCCCTCTGAGAGAAGATAATTTTTTTAAAAAAAGATATAAGACAGTAGAGAGTATAAAATAACCACTTGTCAATAGCCTGTTAAGTAATGAGAGATAAATAATGTAGAACAGTGAATGGCAAACTATGGCCCATGGGCCAAATCTGGCCAGTTGCCTATTTTGGTAGACATCTTGATGGCCCATGAGGTAAAAAAAGTTTTTACATTTGTAAATAGTTTAAAAAATTAGGAAAAAAAATGTAGTGATGTGGAAATTATACAAATTCAAATTTTAGTGTCCATGAATAAAGTTTTATTGGAACACAGCTACACCTACTATTTTATGTATTGTCTGTAGCTGCTTTTGTGATGGGAAGGCAGAGTTTGAGGTCACAACTGAGAATGCATGGCCCGAAAAGTCTAAAGTATTTACTATCTGGGCCTTTAGAAAAAAGTTTGTTGATCCCTGATGTAGAAGAAAAATGAATTTACTTGGCAAGAAGACCTTGCAAAGGGACTGTGACTGAGTCCCAGAGCATGACGGGCTGGTCTCTCCTAGGGTCAGGGCACTTAATCAGTAGAGCTGGAAGTTAAACATGAGTGTGGATGCACCAAGTGTCCTGAGTTTGGTGACCCTGGGACAATATCATTCTTTGATGCCCCTGTTTTGTCAGTGACAAGGAGGTGACCTAATATAGGCATGGAGTTACCCTGGAAGTTTGAGGAAAGCCTTCTTTTCCTCAAGAAGAAAATGTCACAGTGGAACAAAACTCCAGGTATAAAATTCATGACTTGCAAGTTTCAAAAGTGAAGTACAATGGAATATCATTAGACTTGGAACAATTCTCTGAGCTGGAGAAGGAAAGAGAGACTTTGAGAAGAAGCACATTAGTTTGATGCCAATGCTTATCAGAGGGGCTCTGCTCCTTCCCTTCTCTTGGGATTAGTCATAAGCCCCCAAGAGGGAGGAGATTTATCTCCACCCTCCATGTAATATGGGGGCATCTTCAAATAAAGGGGACAATGCCTGGATTTCGCCCTTTGAACCCTGGGAACCAGCAGCCTTGCAGATATTTTTCCAAGTGATTATGACACAGAAGCAGTTGAGGACAAGTGCCTTCATGGGGAGTGGGGCAGAGAGAGATGAGATAGTCTTACTCAATTTTCTGTAGTTACAAAATATTGTGGTAGAAAATCCAGCTGTGGCATGTGGTCATGCAGCCATAGCAGCAGTGGATGGAAGTGTGGAAGTGCATGCAAGAAGTGGCTGGAAGACAGGGATGAGACATAAGTGACAGCAAAGGGACCACAGACATCCAAGGAAGTCTAAGGAAAACCCTGGCTCAAACAGGGCTTTGTAAACCTCAGTGAAAGTCAGCAGGGGCAGCTAGTGACCGAGAACCAGTTGTCTTACTCTGGATACTAAATCGCCTTTGATTCTTGGAGGTCGCCGTAATGTGGGGCAAGTGTGGAACCATACATTGAGTTTACTTAGAATTGACTGAGAAAACCCTTAAGTGACTGAATTTCCCTTGAAATTGCAAAATCCAATCTGCTCTAGGTGCCATAAGCGTTTTGAACAGAAACTAGGAAAAATACTTACATTTTTTGCATACTTGAGCTTTGTGGTTTGAAAATTTTAACAATATTAACAGGAGTTGAAAGAGAGAGGGAAGAGTTTTAAATTGTCAGTTATTCTCTCTAGAAAGGGAAAAATATTTTTCCCATGTAAATGATTTCTTCTTCTGGACACTGTTTCCTTCTTTAATCATAGCTGTCATCATAATTATTGTGTACAGGGCTTATTATGTGTGGAACATAATATAAAAGACTTTATGTTCCTATTTCATTCAATTCCCACATTATTCTATGAGCTATAAGGAGTTATGATCATTTTATAGATGAAAAAATAAAGGTCTAGATAATAATTTAAGTAATGTTAAATAATTTGCCAAATGTCACAAAGCAGAATCCACTTGATTCTAAAGTCTTTCTTTCTAATCTCTCTTTCTAGTTTCCGTTTCACTCAGTCAGTAACTCTAATGGTAATAACTTTCATTTAGAGAGACTGCTTTTGACAGGTACTGAGCTAGTTGCTTTAAATATTTCCTTTACCCCTTACAAAAAGTTCATACCTTATTATAATTTCCATTTTATAGATGAACAAACTGAAGCTCATGGATGTTAAGTAATTTATTCTAAATCACCCAAGACAGTAAGCACGAGAGCCAGGATTTAAACTTAAGTCTGTCTCCAAAGTCCATGTTCTTAATTACACTATCACCCTTTGCCACTCAGACACCTGAGAGGCTCCTGCTCTTAGGTAACCTTTTTTAAAAAAATTGCAAGAGTGGTAAAGAATCCTTTCTTTGTCTGTTAACTTAAAGGTACTGGCCATCCACAAAATCCATGCACCCTTCTTGGACACAGCCTCCTTTGCAGTTGGGTGTGGCTAAGTGTAATGTGAGTGGAAATGATAGCTTCCATTTCCAGGCTTGGTCCATTAATCCTTCTATACTGCCCACCATGCCCTTTCACCTTGATCTGTCTGGCTTCAGATTTGGAGTGGACCCTAAGAGACAGCAGAGCCACAGATGGAAGCAACTGGGGTCCCTGAATAACAGCTTGGAGCAGAATCATCTTCAGAGAACTGATACCTACTCAGAACTGTTTGGGGATGGTGGAGGAAGAGCTTTTTTTGTATTGAACTATTATTTTTTTATTAAAAAATTTTTTTTTTTTTTGCGGTACACGGGCCTCTCACTGTTGTGGCCTCTCCTGTTGCGGAGCACAGGCTCCGGATGCGCAGGCTCAGCGGCCATGGCTCACGGGCCCAGCCGCTCCGCGGCATGTGGGATCTTCCCGGACCGGGCACAAACCCGCGTCCTCTGCATCGGCAGGCGGACTCTCAACCACTGCGCCACCAGGGAAGCCCTGAACTATTATATTTTGGTCTACTTAATATTTGCTACAGTATCTTAGCTTGTTCTATAAAGTTCAAATGGAAAAGGATATAGTGGGAAAAAAGGTAACCAAAAGAAAGTAGAGGAGCTATATTAAAATCAGACAAAAAGCATCACAGAGAGATTACAATGGGCACCCTGCAACTATTTACAGTTTAGAGAGACCATTTTGGCTATAATGTGGTCTGGATGGGAACAAGCCCAGAACAACATTGGGAGTAGGAAGACCAGTTCAGATGCTATAGTAGCAGCCCAGGAAATAAATGATGGTGGACTGACCTGCAGTGGTAGAAGAGGGGTGAACAGATTTAAGCTAACTTAAGATTGTAAGGTGAGCAGGTCTTGTGGTTGACTGTACACGGACTGAGAACAGGGGAGGACTCAAGGATGCTACCTATGGTTCTGGCTGGATGATGGTGGTGCCACTCACAGATGTATGTGACACAGGAGAAAGGGCAGGTTGGTGGAGTGGAGTGGAGATGATGAGTTTGGCTTTTGATGTGTTGCCAAGAGGAGCTTGGGTCGAACACACAGAGATGGAGCTCGGGAGAGAGAAACAGATGGCAGGCCCAGCTACGGAACGTGTTTAACTGGTGATTAATACCAAGGGAGTAGCTGAGATTTCCCCATATTTTGCATAATGAATAAAATGTAATTGCCCCCTCCCCTCCCCCCACTCTCCCCCGCCCTACAAAAACACACACTCTTGCTACGGATTCACCAAAAAATAAAATGAAATCATCTTCCTCTCTCTCCTCATTTCTTCCAGGAAAATTCAGCTGGTCTGAATGCTCCTATTCTCAAGGGCCATTGAATTCTGTGTATGCGTGTGTGTGTGTGTGTGTGTGTGCACGCGTACTCACCCAGGCATGCGTGCAAACCTGGGTTTGTGCACGCCCAGAGTTTTCAATACGATGTGGCTGTGTTGTCTGAGACGAAATGGGGATGCAGGCTGTGGTTTTCCTGGGTTGAAATAGAGTCTGGTCGAAGCCAGGTCAGTAGTTTCATCAGACAGCAAAGGTGGACAGAGGGTAAAGGATTTGGAGTATTCCTGCTCGTAATAATGCAATGAAGGTAGGAAGATCTTTGATGGGGGGAGGGGATTTTGCTGGTGCCAGGAGAGACTAGCACCAAGCTGCAGGCCCTTGGGAACCTAGGTGAAGTTCTCTGTATCTGAAGGCGCCCTGAAGCACACGGCACTGCCCACAAAGCTATGTATGTTTGAATGGATGACAGTCTTGGTAAAGAAGCAGTTACGGGGGTTACCACTTTGGGCTGAAGACCAAAGGCTTCTGTTACATTCATCTTGTACTTCATAAGTCTGGGTTCTACTGCTGACAAAGAGCGGGGTAGAGAAATTCCAAAAGTGATACTGAAGTTTTGCTAATCTTAGTTATGTGGCTACTCAAATTGGATTTAATTTGACTTAGGGGGGAAAAACACAGCGACATTTCTTCCATCTGCATTTTTAATAGAACAAATGTTTTATAGAGATAAGGAATCTAGGCACTGAGAGATTTCATATATTTTCCAATATCATACAAGCCACGCTTCTCTTTTCTAAACCCAAGTTCTTTTCACAAAGACAGGTTGAAAGAAAATTCAGAGCTTCTAATCCTTGGTACCCTTCTCCCTCACCTGCTCTACACAGCTTTCTCACAAAAGTGAGTTACATTTGACTTGAACAGGTGTGATCCCTGGAGGGTTTAGAAGAATTGTGCACGAAGATGATATTTCCATGGCCAGAAGAAATTCTCATGAGGATTCATATTGAATGAAATGTGATTCCTTTCTCTAGGGTTGTATTTCTGATCCACAATACTGATGTTTGCCAAAATTAGCTTCCTCTCCCTCTTGTTACGTTTAATGCCTCATGTAATTTCAGCTCAACACCCAGTCTCTGTACCCATCTGAGTGATTCACGAGGCTGAAAGCATAGCTGTATCCAGAGGTGGCCTGGGTGACCTGCATTTCATGGGCTGCTACATCAGAGCCGAGCACGGTTCCCTGGGTTTCTGTGATGCTCGCAAAATCTGCCAGAGACGGATCGGAATGTGCAGTCACTCACGGTGGAAGGGGAAACGTGTTTCTCATTCAGCAAGAATGTGGTTCCATCCACAGAGTTTACAGTCAGGTTATATTTGAAGTTCAACCCTAGAACTTTGTGGCAGTAAAAATGGTCGTGATTTATAGGAAAATGTCATTCAGCTGTCTTCTCTATAAAAGCCTTTTACAACTCTCATTGAATATAAATCAAATGTATGCAGCCAACAAAATGATGGTTTTGGCATAATGTTTCCAACACGAAAAGAAATGGACTAGAATTGTCTTGGCTTTCTACTAAGGACAGATATTACAGGAATTTATTACTGATCCAAAATCAATATTCTTGTCTTTAAAAATAGGTAGGAGGAAATTTACGTCTTGGTGAAATTCCAAGTTAATTAAAGCTGTCATTCTAGAGTTTACCCACAGATACTGAGGGTGCCATGCTTTTGTAGTTTAAAATTAAGCTTAGAGTGTTTCTCTTTTCATTTTTGTCTTGCTAAACGACATTCTTAGATACATAACTCAAGCGTTAAGCTGTATTTCATTCTAAAGGGGAGAAAAATGGTAGGTCTCCCAAGGATTCATTTGCTAAATTCATTTTGGAGATACATAAGAGGCCGTGCACTATACTCTTCTCCAAGGGTCAAAAAAGATGTTAAACATGAAAGAGCAAACAGTTAAAATCTGTGCTTGAATAGCAGTTCCCATTTTCTCATGTGCTTTTGCATCATAGAACATTTGAAGTGGAGATCAGAGGAAAGAACTGAGGGAGTGAGGGAGCCTGTGACCCTGTAAGAATCTGGAAAGAACATCCAACTCCATGACAGGGGAGAGAGAGGGGGCAAAATGTCTTCATGTGACTGTTTTGGGGGTGGAAAAAGAATGTGGAGAATTCATCTGGAGGGATGATACTATAGAACGCCATCAGAAGGTTCTGAGAAAGCAAGTCAGGCAACGGGTGGAAAAAATTTGGTTTCTCTTTATGGCTATTACGCTTACCCTCCGCTTCCCAGCACCTACCTTGGCCAGACCCCACCTGAAATATTGCCTTCTGATTGACACATACTATTGGAGAGGGCAATCAATAAAAGGGTTAATAATATATATTATTTTAGCACCTTTTGAAGGAATAAGAAAAGCTCATCCTGGGCAAAGGAGGTCCTCAGAGAACATGGTACATGTTTTGTGGAAGAGGAAATATACCTGTTGTGTAAAGTCTCAGTGGTTTGATGTAATATTAACAGGAAGAGCACTCTGCAAAATGTTTATTACATGTTATGTGGTAGGTAGAGTTTTAGGCACTGGAAATGCAGTGAGATAGAGTTTTGCTTTAATAAAAAGAATACCATTCTTCCTCTTCCATAATCAACATTATTGATTCTAAATAGAACTCTTAAAAATCATTTCATATATGGTTCCACTGCTCCTGTCGTTGGTCCCCGTTCTCTCTTAGTCTTTGCTCATATGGACATGTAATCTCTGTGGTGGTTGTGAGGACAAGACACAATTCTATATTTTACTTTCTGAGTTTAACAATAAACCAATAGCTTTCTAAGAGTATGAGGTTTGAGCTTTTCAGTGATGGGCTGGGCTGACTTAACATCTGTGAGTTTCCTACCGTGAGGTCTTTTAAGCAGAATCTAGATGATTACTTGGAAGCGATACAGTGGAAGTTATTCTAACATTTATGACAGAGGTGGGGCTTATTTTGAGATGATATAAAAAGAAGCATAGTGTTGTGAAAAGAGGCCTAGTGACTCAGAGGTCTGGTATTCATGTTTATCCAGAGGTTGAATATTAAAGCAGTATTAGAAGCAAACTCACAGAAGCTCATCTTTCTCTCTTCTCTCACTAACTAATACTGTTTTCTAGTCTGTGTATTATAATGTGTTTGAATAATAGTCTTTTCTATTTTTCCTAGTTATTTTCTTAACAATACTATGGACTTTTTTCTAATATCCCTCTGATATAAGGAACAACTTCTTAGAGTGCAGAATACAGAAAGTTCAGTTAACTTGGGATCTTCCAAACTTACTACCAGACTTATGGTATTCAACAAGAGTCTCTAAGGAAGAGATAAAATTCCTGGATAAGATAGTGCTCTTGTTAAGTGAATAATCATGGTAGACAAGAAGGAAAAATTGAGCATAGAATCAGCAATATATGATACTCAGAAGACATATAAAATCTTTGTAAAAATTTTTCTCTCTGAGTTGTGCTTGAGCCCTGTGACCTTTATGACATGGTTGAAGCCATGAGTCTAAAAATAATATTGCATACGACTTGCAAAATTCTACTAGTTATATAATCTTTGACCCTTTTACCTTACCCCAGGATTACAAGTGTTATGACATAGGTCCTGGTACCACAATATTATCAAATGGGACATATTATTGTACAAGTTATGTTAAACTTTTCAAATGGGTGAAAAATGTAGGTAAGGCAACATAGGGTTAAAGACATCAGAAAAAATCAGTTCGAATAACAAGGCAATGGCAACCTCTGTATGATTTGAGTTTGATATAATGCCATGAAAGGCTAAAGTCATCTTAGTTTGCTTTATTAAAGGACCAATTTTCAGAAAAGTACCAATGAACACATCTGGAGCATAGGTTTCCCTTCTGCACACCACACATTTACGAGGAACATTGGCCAATGGAATGGACCCAGAAGTGGTTCCCTGTATGACACACCATCTGGAAATGATTGAAAGAACTGAGTACATTTAGTATGACTTAGGGAGTGACATGAGAGCTGTCATCAAATCATTGAAGAACAGACAGATGGAAGAATACCACCTATGCTGTTCCAGATGCTGGAGCCAATCTAGGACCAGAAGTATAATTTAATCTCAGTATAAGGAGATATTTTCTAATGGTTCATATTATTCAAAGATAGAATTTCCTTCTGAAATGTTCTTGTCACTGGATATGTTCAAGAGGATGAGTAACAATTTAATTAGGACTACTGGAGAAAGTATTCTTGGCATTGTTAGCAGAGCAACCTAGATATTTCTTTTTCCTTCAAATCTATTATTATTGTTATTATCAGGTGTTCTATAAGTAAGCTTGGTGGCCAGAAATCCTTACGGTGTTCAGAGGTTTATAGGGAGAAGAATATGATGCTCTAAGGCAATCTGGCAGAAAGAGTGATTTGGGTGACCCTTTGCAAAGGGGCTGTAACTTATGCGATAGAAGTACCGTTGATGGTAGGTAGCACAACACTTGACTAAACTCCAGATTTCCTAGACCATGGATCCCCAACTTCTTATCTCAAAAGTTTCTTTTAATTTCTTTATGGTTCTCTGGGAGTAAAAGGACATAGGAGAGCAGAAGGTTACATCAACAGGAATACTGGGTGTGTGGGAAAGGAATTTGCTACCATTTGCCAATCACAGCCATGTGTCAGAAGCTATTGAAAGGATATTGAAAGCTATGATGTCACGAACTTTCTAGGCATTTCCTTTACTAACACACCGCTGATAGGCTGAGAAAACTGACATCAGGACAAATAGAATCTAGCTGATTAAATATAATTCAGGTGTGTAATGTCCTTGACTTTTATATAAACTGACTCATTCCCTCTTCCATATCCTTGGAATGTACAGTGACCTCCTTACAATCACATGGACATCTCTGCTTCTAATTTCCAGTGCTTTCTGAACCCTATGTCTTACTCATCTCTCACCAGCCTTTTCTGTTACAGATGTGGAATAGCCTCTCGTTTTCTTTTCAGGTACTTCTCATACAAGTGTTGTGAGTAGAGTGTGGAGGAGATAATTAACGGAAGATAAAGGATGCTTTCGTAGAGTTACACAGTGAATCACTTGAACTCTGAACTTAGGCAGACCCCTGTTATGAAAAAACTTCTGGACAATTTGCCACTGGCGATTTCTCACGGACAGCATTTCTTGATAGGCTATGGACACTGCAGAGTGGTCCAGCTCCCTCTCTCTTCTGTGTTCCTCTCCTTCCATTGCCATTATTTATTCCAGATCCAAGTGACTGTGTCCTTCTTAACAGCTGTTAAGCTTCTCTTCTTTTACTCAAATCGTTACATTCTCACTTTGCCTAGTTGAAGTCACCAGTTGTAGTAACTTTCTAACAAAGAAAATTCTTTCCCCAAGTATTCAAAGTGCCAATTTACAGGATTTTTTTTTCTACCTATTTCTCTTTTTGGTTATCTGATGAGACCTCTGACTGCTATATCATTGAACCTGGACTGCTGATCATTGAGGGTAGAGAGTTCAATGGAAGGAAAGTGAGATTTGAAGGGAATAAGAAACCCCATTTTAGATACCAGTTTTGCCATTTAATGGCTGTGTGACTTTGGACAGTAGACACAGCCTCTCTGAGCCTCTTTTGTCCTAACAAAATGGGGATGACTTCCACCTTAGAGCATAATTATGAGGATTGTCTGGGCAGATGCAGACAAATCATCCAATTAAGTACTTGCATGTGCTAATCTCTCAATAAACGTTTATTTCTATTATCTGGGACTCCATTTCTGTTCTTTCTGGCTTTTTCTCAAGATCGTATAGCCACGGTCTGATCTATAGCTTGGAATCTTGAGGAATATTTGTGCTATTGAACAAGCATAGTTTATAATGCAAGTATAAATATATACTTATAGTTTATAAACAAATTCTAGCCTTTTCTTTATACATTGTAAAACCAAACTCTCACATTATTATATACTTTGTTGGAACTAGATTCCAACAAAGCAGAAAGCAGGATAACCATTGACAGAGAATTTACTTGGCAGGACCCCAAATCTTTTAAATGATGTGATTGTGTGGGACACTCCATACACTGTTATTAATATGTTTCCTTCATTGGCGGCAGCTGATGACATTTTTTTCTTTTTGGGGAGGGGTGGGGTGGGCAGAGCATATACTCCGAGAATGATGTCAAGCAGGGTGAAAGTTTGGAATCTAAACTGGATACAGGCTGGTCCTTCAGCAGCTCTTTGGAAATTCTAATGACAATCTGATAATGGAAAAAGAGTGCTGTTTACAGCTAAATCTCAAAAATTATGTCTGTTTCCCCTTTGGCAATTTTTACATATAACAGATCTTTTCTGTCTCCTACTCATGGAGTGGCTGGATATCAACATCAAATCAGTTTGGATTTTCATGCAAATAAAATACACTAACTTAAGGGGATGTGAAAGAGCTGGCTTCAAAATAAATCTTTGTTGAAAGGCACTTGAATTACACTTGAAATGGGAGTGAAACAAAGTTGAATCTTATGGCATTCGTTTACAGACACTGTCTTACACTGTTTACGGATTGACCCACATAAGGTGGAGATCAGAGACAACCAATCCCACCAAGTACATTTCAACTATTTGATAGTATAGGTTGATTCCTCTTTTTAATATATGTGTTTTCATTTTTATTTGTTTATTTTTATTTATTTTTCCAATAAGATTTTTTTTCCCTCAAAATACTAAGTTAGCATTTAAATACAGAACTATGAGTTTCAGTATAGAACTGTGTTGGAATAGATAACGATATAAAATGTCCTAATCATTACTATCCTGTTTCATTTAATTTGTAGAGTTCCTTTCAGTTTTCAAATCTGTCTTCTAAAATCTCATTTGCTTCAATTGTCGATCCGATATTGATAAGGTTATTATCCCTAAACTACAGTTGAAGATACTGTAGCTCAAGGAGGTGAAGAGATTCACCTAATCTATCTGTTTGAAAGCAACATCACTGCTTTCTTCTAGATCTAATTTCCTGGTCCACCAAGTTTTGGTGGTAGTAGGTAAACACATGTAGTTTTGATATTGAGCATAGATTTTAATCTACAGTGAGCTATTTTCTCTCCCCAAGACTCCAACCTCGCTATAATTTCCATGCTGTCCTCAGAGGTCACCCTAATGAGTGACATTTCCACTTGCTTCTTACAATAGCTCCCAGCCTTCATATTTTTATGTTGACTATTGGTGATGAAGTTATGAAGACTTTTATCTCGTTTTGTTTAGACTAGATTTGCAAGAAGTCTTATTTATGAAGGGGAGATTGTGCTTTCTCTCCACTAACAGAGACATGCAGAAAATTAATGCCTATAGGGTTCCAATTCTTATGACTATACGAAACTGTCAAGACATAAGTATCATAGAATAGGACACAGTCCCAGGGACTACCATGCTCTTTTAACTTTTAACAGAGCAGTTGCATTCTCCTTTCTTCTTTCTTTCATCCTCATGGGAATATGGGCTGGAGGGACCTCGTTTAACTTTTTTTTTTTTCTGCGGTACGCGGGCCTCTCACTGTTGTGGCCTCTCCCGTTGCGGAGCACAGGCTCCGGACGCGCAGGCTCAGCGGCCATGGCTCACGGGCCCAGCCGCTCCGCGGCATGTGGTATCCTCCCGGACCGGGGCAAGAACCCGTGTGCCCTGCATTGGCAGGCGGACTCTCAACCACTGCGCCACCAGGGAAGCCCTCGTTTAACTTTTGAAGGAGTTTTTGGAGGGTAGGAGAAGGATTTCTCTGTCACCAAAGATAGCTACTCTGGTATAGTATGTAGCTGCCACAATTATACAGAACCCTCAGCAACCATCTTTCAAAGAGATGTTGTGTTTGGGGAAGTTTTGAATATGTAGAAAGTACAAAGTATCTAAGGTATGAATTGTCTGACTGTGTAACAAACAATTTTAAAATTAGTAATTTTCATATTCATGAGTCTGCAGATTGACTAAGCGTTGCTGATTCAGAGTAGTGCTAAGGAAACTCGGAAAAGAAAGACAAGAATCTAAGTGCAGAATGCTACCTGGTATCTGCCCCCTGGACTCAAGGACTATGGAGTTACTAGTAGAGGGCATAGCACCTCCTGAGATAGATGTATGTCTTTTCCAAACAGAATCTTGGACCTAATGGGTGTTGCTTGTCTCTCTTCGGACACCACAGTACTGATTCTAAATATCAGGGAAGTTTAGGATTGTATCCATAGCAATACCCCAAACTGTTTCTAGCTAAGGATTTTATAAAGATGACATACATATTTGTTGACATGCTTAACCCAACACTCAATTAAGAGAGCAGTATGCTGTTTACACACACATACATAAACTATAAAGGACATATAATAAGTAATACATTCAGTCTCACATTCCTCTTCATTTAGAAGCTAAGGCACGCAGGGACCGGTATGTGATCACCTCCAGAAATAACCAATAACCCTGGAGTCAAGTTGTGAGGTTTATTAATCTACCGAGGGAATGTTTCCTGTTCTGGTCTGCACTCTTTAACATTCATATCCTGAGGCTTCTCTCGTGGATCCCACACCACGGGGAGGAGGTGATTTTTTGTTGGGTGAACATACAAGTGAATTTCACTGATGTTAATATTCATCGCATGTAGTTTTATTTCAGTCCCAGTCTCATTTCCTTTCATTCTGGAGCTAACGGAAGCTGCATGCCTGGTTTTGAGCGCAGTGAAATAGAATCGGCAAATCACACTTACTTTTCATCCTTTTCCGGTATTTTTCTGTTTGTTTTTGTAGCAGCAGTGTACACTCTGAATATAGCTTTTTTGCTGAAAAGTGTTGTATGGTGAATACATTTTTCTATACGGATTATAAAAACAAACAAACCAAAAAAATCCTCCAGAGCTTTCTAGAGCTAGAAAGAGCTCTATCAAGGTGAGCTCTGTTTGTAATTTTATTCAACAACCTCTGCAGCAGTGTCTTACTGCTTAATCACCTCAACACCAAGAGTCTATGGTCTCTGAGTGTGCGTGTACACACACAAACACAGAAAACACACATCAGGGAATCATGGAATCTCCATGTTAGAAAGGACTCTTAAAGAGACTTGTCGTCCAGAAAGCCTCCCCCTGTGATAGATTCCCTTCGTACCATTTCTAAGCCTATTTGATTCTACCAGAAAGGTGCACAAGAATAGGAACCTAACTAAATCCTGTGGTTGCCAGTTTCACTGTTGTCCCTTCTAGTTGTTAAGGATACTTTGTTTTTATCATACTGAGTAGAATCCCATCTTCCCATGAGCACCTCTCTGGGGTCCTAATTAAACCCTATTGGATTAAAATCATCTATAAAAACTCAGTTTTTGCACACCACACTGTGGATTCTTGAGACAGAATGTTTGCTCAGGGACTCCATAATTTTTCTTACCGGTCTATCCTTTTAGTTCTCTCCTTAACTCAACTGGAAACACCAATAGGCCTCCAGGGTAGAATATGGAGTCCCAAACAATTAACAGATGCTGAGGGTTATAGGAACACTGAGAATTGCTGTGATTGGTGTCTGGGGAGTCATAGCCAGGGCTTGTAGCCCGGAGACAGATGATTTTGATTTCCCACCTTCTCTTTGATGTCCTTGTTGACAGATGATGGGAAACTAGCTCCCCTGAGCCTACTTTGTCTGAATTTACTGGATTTGCAGGTGTTTGGCTTCATCCCATTAATGGAAAATGATACAAATGGTCTCTCAAGGCTTACACAGTGCAGAAGGATCTCATTTATCATAGAAAACCAGAATATTAGAGAACTGACTTTATAGATGATCTAGTCTCCCCCCCGATTTTATCTACATTTTTATTTAAATTAGTTTCTTCCCTCTAGACCTCATGGATAAAGCACTGAGTTAATCGTATTTCCCAAATAGTTCAATGTTGTCATTAGTTGCAATGTTTTGCTCTTATTTTATTTCTTTTTAGTCTTTTCTGCTTTATCACCCTTCTTTCCATTCTCATCTTCCCAGTATGGGCATTCACTCTAATGCCCTTAAAGATGTATGGTTCTTTGAAAAATGAATGTTGTTTTATGTTTATATGTGTTTCAAGTTTGCATAAATACAAGGTACATCATATTGGGTGGGCCAAAACATTGGTTCATTGTTTTCCATAAGCTGGTTCTAGTAGCACGTAGTTGTCTTTAACTTCATTTGAAACAATTTTGTTAGATTGTATGTGACAGCTGTCATATCAGCGTGCATTTAAAAAAAGGCTTATCAAAATGGGTGAATATTTGTGTAGCCATTTTAATATTGAAGATGGAAGAAACAAAGCAATATTTTCAGCATATTATGCTTTATTATTTCAAGAAAGGTAAAAACACAACTGAAATGCACAAAAAGATTTATGCAGTTTATGGAGAAGGTGCTGTGACTGATTGAATGTGTCAAAAGTGGTTTGCGAAGTTTTGTGCTGGAGATTTCTCACTGGACGATGCTCCTCGGTTGGGCAGACCAGTTGAAGTTGATAGCGATCAAATTAAAACAATAACTAAGAACAATCAATGTCATACCATGCGGGAGATAGCCAACATACTCAAGATATCCAAGTCAAGTGTTGAAAATCATTTGCACCATCTTGGTTATGTTCATTGCTTTGATGTTTGGGTTCCACATAAGTTAAGCGAGAAAAACCTTCTTGACCATATTTCCACATGTGATTCCCTACAGAAACATAATGAAAACTTTCTGTTTTTAAAACAAATTGTGACAGGTGATGAAAAGTGGATACTGTACAATAATGCGGAATGGAAGAGATCATGGGGCAAGCGAAATGAACCACCACCAACCACGCCAAAGTCCGGTCTTCATCCAAAGAAGGTGATGTTGTGTATATGGTGGGATTGAAAGGGAGTCCTCTGTTATGAGCTCCTTCCAGAAAACCAAACGATTAATTCCAACAAGTACTGCTCCCAGTTAGACCAACTGAAAGCAGCACTCGACGAAAAGCTTCCAGAATTAGTCAACAGAAAACACAAAATCTTGCATCAAGATAACGCAAAACTGCATGTTCCTTTGATGACAAGGCAAAAACTGTTACAGCGTGGCTGGGAAGTTCTGATTCATCCACCATATTTACCAGACATTGCATCTTTGTATTTCCATTGATTTCGGTCTTTACAAAATTCTCTTAATGGAAAAAATTTCAATTCCCTGGAAGACTGTAAAAGGTACCTGGAACAGTTCTTTGATCAAAAAGATAAAAAGTTTTGGGAAGATGGAATTATGAAGTTGCCTGAAAAATGGCAGAAGGTAGTGGAACAAAAGGGTGAGTACGGTGTTCAATAAAGTTCTTGGTGAAAATGAAAAATGTGTCTTTTATTTTTACTTAAAAAACTGAAGGCACTTTTTGGCCTACCCAATATCTTACGGTTCTTTTTATTGTACGTTTATAGGAATTCTTTGAATATTCTAGATATTAACCTTATGTTACTTGTTCACATTGTAGGTATCTATTCCAATAAGGCTGCATAGGGTAATTTTGTCAATGATGTCTTTTATTTAATAGACATTCTTAATTCCTGTATAATTTTTTCACCTTATGGTTTGTGTTTTTGGGACTTAAGAAGTTCTTCTCATTTCAAAATCATAAAAATGTTCCCATACATTTTCTTCTGTTAGCTTTATAGTTTTCCCTTTCAGGATTGGGCTAAATCCCTATGTGCTTTTATATATGGTGTGAGGTAGAAATCCAGTCCAATTGTTTTAAAATAATGAGCCATTTTATCCAATCCTATATATTCAACAATTCAACTTTTCCCATCAGCTAGTGAGTACCACCTCAATGATAAAATCAGTTTCCCATATTTACATAGATCTCTTTTGGACTCTCTATTATGTTTTATTGGTTTATTTATTTGCTCTTATGTACTACACCCTAACCATTTCTATGGGTTTATTATAAGTCTTCATGTCTGGCCAAGTAAGCTTCTCTCTTTCCTGTTCATTTTAAAAACAAAGAACTATTCATGGATCTTTATATTTTCATCCAAGTTTTGGAATAAGTTTGGTTGGAATTTTGGTTGGAATAGCATTAGATTTATAAATTAATTTGGGGGAAAAGTAACATGGTGATTATGCTAACTCGTCACACTCATTACTGTGGCATATTGCTACACTTTGTAAATTTTCTTTTACATATTTTAATAGAGTTTAAAATATTTCTTGAAGTCTTTATCAATTTTTATAAAGTTGTTGATAAGATTTGTTGCTATTTATGGAGTATTTTAATTTCTATTATATTTTTAAATTGGTTATTACTGATAGAGGAAACACTACTGAATTTTTGGTATTAAATTTGTTGATTTCTTTGGATAGAGTTGATATCTCTAAATACTAATTCTGAGCCTAAGACACATCTCGATTTATTCCAATCTTTCTTTATGACTTTAATAAAGTTTAAAATTTTTTTCCATATAAACCATGCATAGTTTTGCTCAATTAGCGCCTAGATATTGTACAGGTTTTTTAAAAATATGCTCTTATAAATCATTTCATCATAGAGGAATACAACTGGTTTCATAAGTTGATCTCAAATATAGCAACCATGCTTAACTCTGATTTTTCTAACATTTTTTCTGTTGATATTTCTGGTTTTCTAAGTTAATTATATTATCTGCCAATAATGGCAGTTTCATCTCATTCTCTTATATATTTATTCCTCTTTTTTCTTTTTAAAATTATATTAAAACACTTCTCATCTCAAAACCCTACAATGGCTGCCCATCTTACTCAAACCAAAGTCAACATCCTGCCAATGCTTAGGAGGTTTTACGGTGGCATCCTTACACCTCCTACCTCAGTGAGCTGCTCTCCACGTTGGTCTCCTCTCACCAGGCGCACTGAGCACCTTACTATTCCTGAAACTTGCCAGATACAGTTTGCCTGAGGTCCTTTCCAGGATCAACTGTATTTGCATGAGCTGAGAAAGGGTGCTTCCTTAAATTTTGCAAACTAGACGCCTCACTTGCCTCACTCTAGTCCAAGTTCTGCTTTACATTTAATTTTATATCTGCCTGGAAAAGTCTTATCTCAATATCTGCATTACTCCTTCACTTCTTTCAAGTCTTTGCTTAGATATTCTCTCCTCAGGATATTTAAAATGGACAGGACATAGCTATGCAAGCATTTTTTATACAATTTTCTTGCTTTATTTTTTTCTATGTTTAAAACGTTTATAACTACTTGTTAATTAACTATAACGCTAGTTATAGCGGTTATAACTACTTAACACTGTCTGTGACATATATCATTTTTTTTTTTTACTTCTGTCTCTCCCCAGTATAATGTCTATAAGGGCAGACATTTTTTGTCTATTTTGCTTACTGTTATATCCTCAATGCACATAACTGTGTCTGGCATAAGCAAGAGACCCTATAACTATTTGTTGAAAGTAAACAAATAAATGAATAAGTGAATGAATACTATTTATGTTTTTGTCTGGTTCTAGATAAAAAATAGAATTCATCTGACATTTGTCCAATTGTAGGAGGTTCACAGTAGGTTTTGACGATTAACCTTTATCAAATTAAAGTTCGATCTGATGTATCCAGTATTATTTCTTAAGGTAAATAATAGAGAATAAATTCAGTTAAAAAAAACCTCTATAGCATACAAAAAATATTAATATCTAAGTAAAAAATGTATCAAAATTATTAGAATGAAGTGAAAAGTAACAACAGTGACTATCTCTGGATTGTGGTATTATAATTTTGTTATATTTACAATTTTTCTATATTAATAACTGTTATTCAAATAAAAAGAAAATAACCTTTAATTGCTAGGCAATTAAACTGCTCATGAGTTTCCAAGAATGTTAAGTTCCATTTTATTCTATTTATTTCCATTTATCAATCCTTTATTGAGCAAAACATTGTGCCAGATACTAGGAAAGATACAAAGATGAATAAAACACAAGTTGTGTCCTTAAAAGAGTTTATGATCTGATGTGCACCAGTAATGCAAGGGAGCAAAGTGCTGAGTGTACACTAACTATGGAACTCCTGACCTTTTGGTTCCAAATTAGAATGCTGGCATTACATTTGAGCCTTTGAAATTTCCATCCCACGAGTATGCTTGACGTTATTCTTCCCTGGACAAAACCAGGGGTACTGTCTTGGAAGAAGACTTAAGAAGGAACCTCAAAACCCAGAAGAGGCATGGAAATTGTTTTTTTGAAATGGGAGAAAAAAAAGAGACTATGGTAGGTTAATTAGAACGTGACTTGACCAGATGGACTGATTGATGGCAGAGGATGTTAGAGTGATGACGGCAGAGGACAGCATGAACCAGTGATGCTGCCCGTACACTTCTAAGAGCATGCTGTCCATGCAGAGGATCGTGAAGGTGAGGATGAGGTGGGAGAGGTGGGGAAACTATTAGGGCTGGGCTAGTTCAGCAATAGAACAGAACAGAAACTCTGCATTAAGATATTATGAGAGGTCATTTGGTCATTCTTTTGCCTGCAAGCACAGCCACAAACTTTCTTAAAGATGGGAATAATCACAACCAAACTTAGAGTATTCACTGTATGATAGGCACTGATCTAGGTGTTTTAACATTTTATAGAGAAGGAGAGTTAGGTGTCAAGAGACTAAGTAACTTGCCCAACATCACAAACTAGTAAGGATGAGAGATAAGATTAAGCTCAAACAATATGGCTTCTGAGCCCATGCTTTTAACTATGCTCTCCTAACGCTCCTAAAGATGTCCGACTTATTTAAACATGACAAAAAGAGAATGTCTACAACTCTCTCAACAATAGATAAATTGTTTATTTTCCCTTGGTCAAATTCTTCTTTTTTTTCTTCATTGATACTCATACCATACTTAAAATTGTTAGAAAGACAGCCATGAGCATTCTCATCTGTACATATTGTTATTATCTCAACTTAGAAGTTTAATTATGAGCAGCAGGGGTATGTATAAATGCCAGGTTGACAAGGGATGGACCACACTCCAAGGGTCTGGTGTTAACTTGGCCTCATGGCCACCTCCCTGTAAGGTGTCCTTTACATTATAGAAGAGAAGGTGGGAACTACAGTTCCCACCTTCCCTCCCTGAATTGATTCCCGGTTAGAGTTTTTCAGTGAAAGGCATTCATAGGAGATTTGGAAAGAGAAAGAGAAATAGAGTCTATTATTCTCGTGAGGCAGATGCAGAACAAACATGTGATCACAGTGGTCCAGTAGGAGTCATCTTGCCACCAAGTGGTAAGTTGGTCTCCTCAAGGAATAGTGCCATACTGGGGATGCATTTTCAGGCTTTATTTCTAAAGGTCAGAAATACAGAGGCACTGGTAAAGGGGAGTCCATGTATTCGTCTTCATCTCTGCTTCTGTAGCCGCTTGATTCATGGACTCAGCATGCCAGTGCAAGGGTGGCTGATGAAAAATACCGACCAAGGTGAACTGGCTGCGCCAATATTTCTGCTTGGTTATTCAGTGTCTTTTCAATGGTGAATACTTTCTGGAAGAGGTTAACATGTGATACAAATATCCTTAGACATGACACTCACGCTTGTCTATACATTCTTACGCTTCTACACCAAAATTTTTGACTCCAGTCTTCTAGTCTCTTTCTTCAGGCTCCTGATTAGCTTGCCAGATCATATGCCACTGCCGTTGATTCCATATACAGTCTCATCTTAAGCCACTTATCTTTCTATTAAAAGTGGGTAAGCACAGGCTTCCCTGTTGGCGCAGTGGTTGAGAGTCCGCCTGCCGATGCAGAAGATGCGGGTTCGTGCCCCGGTCCGGGAAGATTCCACATGCCGTGGAGCGGCGGGGCCCGCGAGCCATGGCCGCTGAGCCTGCGCGTCCGGAGCCTGTGCTCCGCAACGGGAGAGGCCACAACAGTGAGAGTCCCGCCTACCGCAAAAAAAAAAAAAAAAAAAAAAAAAAGTGGATAAGCCAATTATATTATTAAAGATTCTGCCCATTAGGAAGATTTTTCTTCTCCACTGTCTTTCAAGGTCATTTCTGAGTGTGGCTATAATGCAGCCATCATTTACTTTGGCTTACACTTAAATACTGAATGAACTTAATAAACTAAGTTTATAATGTTTTTTCCTTATTCTGATGGTCTTGTAGACACCACCTTCCCACAGGTCCATTAATATGAGCTGATAG
The DNA here is from genome assembly GCF_003676395.1 of Aethalodelphis obliquidens. Lineage (NCBI taxonomy): Eukaryota > Metazoa > Chordata > Mammalia > Artiodactyla > Delphinidae > Aethalodelphis > Aethalodelphis obliquidens. The sequence goes on along the minus strand of NW_020838023.1, from coordinate 6,866,762 downwards.
AGGGCATGCAACCATGGGGGTCTGGGATGCTTTGTCCTGCAGTTTACTTATGTCCCCTGGTTTTGCTAGTGCTTAATCCTTGATGTGTCTACTATTTTTATCTTAGCATGGATTGCTGCTGGGCCTGTGGGATTTTATGACTTGCTGGTTCCAATATAACTCAGCTCTTGATCAGAAGTTCTGGAATGTTTACTTAGTGTCTCATGGTCAAGTATTCCATCTCTGCCAGGGCCCAGGAATTCCCTAGGAGCTGTCCTTAAAAGGCAAATAACTCCTGCCTGCATAGGACATGGTCTTGCTGTTAAACTTTAGGAGCCTGCCTTGGAGTACTCCCAGTTGTCCTTGCCATCAACTCCACACTGCATCTTTTCCTGCTACAGACACTTGCAATAACATGGGCTCTGCTAGAATGAACAGCCCAAGTGATAAGGCTGCTTGTCCCACAGCCTGGACTTGCGTCAGAGCTCTTTCACGTTCTAGGTCCCACTAAAAGCTGGCTCCTTTTCACATCAACCAGTATGTAGGTGAGAGAATTATTCCTAAGTATAGAATGGGCTTTTTCCTAGAACCCAGAGAGGTTCCTTTGTTGTAGGAGAAGCACATTGCAACGATTTTTTAAGATAGATCTTTATTGGAGTGTAATTGCTTCACAATACTGTGTTAGTTTCTGTTGTACAACAAAGTGAATCCGCCATATGCACACATATATCCCCATATCCCCTCCCTCCTGAGCCTCCCTCCCACCCTCCCTATCCTACCTCTCTAGGTGGTCACAGAGCAACGAGCTGATCTCCCTGTGCCATGATGCTGCTTCCCACTAAATATTTTACATTTGATAGTATATATATGTCGATGCTACTCTCACTTCCCCCCAGCTTCCCCCTCCACAACCAGTCTCCTCAAGTCCATTCTCATGTCTACGTCTTTTTTCCTGCCCCGTCACTAGGTTCAACACTACCATTTTTTTTTTTTTTTTAGATTCCATACATATGCGTTAGCATATGGTATTTGTTTTTCTCTTTCTGACTTACTTCACTCTGTATGACAGTCTCTAGGTCCATCCACCTCACTACAAATAACTCAGTTTTGTTTCTTTTTATGTCTGAGTAATATTCCATTGTATATTTCTGCCACATCTTCTTTAGCCATTCATCTGTTGATGAACATTTAGGCTGCTTTCATGTCCTGGCTATTGTAAATAGTGCTGCAATGAACATTGTGGTATATGTCTCTTTTTAAATTATGGTTTTCTCGGGGTATATGCCCAGTAGTGGGATTGCTGGGTTATATGGTAGTTCTAGTTGTAGTTTTTTAAGGAACCTCCATACTGTTCTCCATAGTGATTGTAACAATTTACATTCCCACCAACAGTGCAGTAGGGTTCGCTTTTCACCACACCCTTTCTAACATTTATTGTTTCTAGATTTTTGATGATGGCCATTCTGACTGGTGTGAGGTGATACCTCATTGTAGTTTGGATTTGCATTTCTCTAATGATTCATGATGTTATGTGCCTCTTGGCCATCTGTCTGTCTTCTTTGGTGAAATGTCTATTTAGGTCTTCTGCCCTTTTTTTTTTTTTTTTGCGGTATGCGGGCCTCTCACTGCCACGGCCTCTCCCGTTGCGGAGCACAGGCTCCGGACGCGCAGGCTCAGCGGCCATGGCTCACGGGCCCAGCCACTCCAGGGCATGTGGGATCTTCCCGGACCGGGGCACGAACCCGTGTCCCCTGCATCGGCAGGCGGACTCTCAACCACCGCGCCACCAGGGAAGCCCTATATGTGTATGTTTGAACAAGTAGCTTTGTGTGGTTTAGATATAATTGGAGGAGGTTAGGATGAGGCTGGAAATGTAGGTTGAGATCAGGTTATGAGTGGCCTTGAATGGCATGTGAATGATTTAGAATTTTTTTTCATAAATTGTGGGGAACTATTAGTGATTTTAAAGAAGGAAATATTAATTAGAATAGCGTTTACGTTGGAAACATGTCTTCTGGCAGCACAGAAAGTAAACCGGAGAGAGAAGTACAGGTATCCCTCACTATGTGAATGCTCGCTCTTCAAATATTCACTATAACTACTTGTAAAATATTTACCCCAAACTTACGACTTTAGTTGAAATCCATGCTAATGAAGTTACACACATGGACTAGCAAAAATTGTTTAGATTGAAATCTGGACAAGAAGATTCGGAGGGAACTGCTTTCACCTCTTCTCTGTTTTGACAGGATGGTGTGTCATGCTCCTCTTTTAAAACCACTTTCTGTATCCTGGCTATCATCTGCCTGACATTATTAAGTAAAAACATTTTTAAAGAGAATTAGGAAAAAAAACTATAAAGAAAGGAGTTATCATACACTTAAAAAGCTCATACACTTAAAAGAAATGCTGGAGGTGATAAAGTATATAGAGCAAAGTGAATGCATTAAACATATAAAGCTTGGCCATACACATGTCTGGACCTATTGTGCATGTGATAACAAAATAAATATTGTGGAAGTGTTGTTGATGCTGGAAAGCTCCATTGTGTTACTTGAGAACAGCATAATATTTTTTAATAACTAGAGAAATACCTTTGGTAATGGCTTGAGAGCTACACTCAGCGTGGGAGGTCATTTAGCACCATGTTGAGATAGCCGAAGGCACTAGACGTCTCTAAAGATCTGAAGAAGGCAATGGAGAGAGGGAGTGACTAGGTGGGGGAGCTGAGTTTCAAAGCAAGTCAGGAATGGCTTGAGAAATCTGAGAAGCTGTAAGATTTTATACTTGGAGGATTATTGGCAGGCCCTCTCCAAACACTTGCAGAGCCTGGGGTAAGAGAAGATCCAGCCCACAGCTCACCCAAACTTCTCCTGACCAGCTCCATCACATCCTGGAGGGGTCGCATCCACCTGAATATGAACATTCCAGCCCACACTTCAAAGCTCCATCCATTGACTCTCTCCCAAGCCCAGGCTCAACAAAGAGTTATGCATGGCCACTCCTCATGTAGCATCCAACTTTTGTAGCATCGGTCTAGAGAAAGGCCTGTGCAGGCCCTGGAAGTGTGCAGGCCCTGGAAGTGGGCAGGGAATTCTGGGTTTTTTAGGTACCTTGATTTTGGTCTAAAAGAGGGGCAGAGTCACTAGGTGGCTACATCTTCTTGATCTCTAGGTCTACCTGCTCTGTGAGGAGGGGTCTGGAAGAAGGAGGGCCAAAGGTAGGCCCAGGGTAGGTTTGCTGAGGTCTAAAGGCACTATTGATTATGGTGGAAGCAGTTTCCACTAATAGTGAGGGTGAATCAATCTTCTCAGTGAAATAGATGGAACCACTGATGAAAAAGAGGAAGAACCATGAATGGTAGATGATAAATCTTTAAAAGAAACTTTAGGTGGTGTAGACAAATATTGCTGTTGTTTGTGACTGTGATATTGACCTGAATAGGAATATCAAATTTTAAAAAGTGATGACATGCACCATCTCATACTAAAAGGAGCTGTATAATTGCAACAAAAGGACTTCAAAATGGTTGCTAATGAGACTTCCGTCCCAATGCTTTGTCTATGGTTTTAGATGGTCATATATTTTTGAAGTATTGGGTGCCAATAAGTGAAGTCTGTAAACCTCACACATTTACTTTTTCACTTATTTTTCTCACCAGCTCATTCTAGCTAACCTTGGTCACCACCAAAGGCTCCAGTGACTCCATCCCCCCCTTCTTAACCCAAACCTCACTCAAGCAACTCTTTAATCAGTACTAAACAGGTTTCTTCCTAAAATTTTAAAAATGTTATTTGCTTTCTTTATGTACCCTAAACATGTTACCATATTTCATTGCTTATTTACATTATAGTTATATTCATTGAAGTATAAAAGGAAAACAGTTTGTAAAAATTCTTGTAGTTTCATTGTGTACTGAACATAAGTATATCCGCTGTGCCTGTTAAATGTTAGGTAATAAGATAATTGGTGTTTTGTACGCTTTGTGTCACATAGGAATCCTTGAAGGATTACTGTACAAATATTTACAATAGCGTTTCTAAACCCAGCTGGGGGAAATGGCCCACTTATTTAAAAAATTTCCAATCCCACACAGACAAATATTACCCAACATATGATAAAAATAAATTATAAACATAACAAATAGGTTAAATTGATCGAATTCAGGGAGCATTGTTTGACGGTTCCCATTGTCATACTTATGCTGCAGAGAAGAGCTATCAGATAGCTCTTCAAGGGAGTGTACTTTGAACTCACTGGAGGAAGGTGGTTAGGTGTTGGGTGAGCTCATTTTACTTGAAAAATCCACCCTAGCATTCCAAAGGCATTCTAAATCTTAGGACTCATTATTCTACACTATGCAAGACAATTCTGGCATTTAAATTTTACTTAGTGTGATGCTACCTTTAGGTTGAGGTTTGAGTCAACCAACCAAGTGAAGTGATAAATCCAATCCATGACCTTTGAAATAGTGCCCTGAATCCAGACTCTACTTATCCACATCAGAGAATGATACCAACGTACTTCCTTCACTCTGGTTCAACAGCATTAGGTTCGATTCCTATACATATTCCCTTGGTCTGATAATTCCAGTGTGGATACAAATGTGGAATAGTAGAAACTTCATACATTGCTATGATGGACAGTTTGATGTGTCAGCTGGGCTAGGTTATAGTCCCTTGTTATTCGTTCAAACACTAACCTAGGGGTTGTTGTGAAGCTACTTTGTAGGTGTGATTAACATTCATAATCAGTTGACTTAAAGTAAAGGAGATTATTGTAGATAATCTGGGTGTGCCCGATTCTATCATCTGACAGTCGTTAAGGGCAGAACTAAGGTTTCCCTGGAAAAAGAAGAAATTCTGCCTGTCTACTGCAGGGGTAGCTTGTGTCCAAGAGTTCAGTTCTTCCTTTCTGATGGTCTACTCTATGGATTTTGGATTTACCTAACTAGGCCCTAACGATAGCATAGGCCAATTCCTTTCAACAAATCCCTTAATATATGTCTCCTACTGGGTGTCTCTCCTTTTTTTTTTTTTTTGGCCATGCAGCTTGCAGGATCTTAGTTCCCTGACCAGGCCCCCCTGCAGTGGAAGTGCAGAGTCCTAACCACTGGACCACCAGGGAATTCGCTGGTTTATGTCTCTTGTTGAACCCTGACTGATACTGCTTAGGATGTAAATTGATATAGAACATCTTTGTAGGCAATTTGGGATATTTACAAACTTGAAAGTGTGCCTATCCTAAATTCCAGTTTAGTTTAAACATTTAAATATGTTCAGTTTAAAACACTAGGGAAACTCTCATTTGTGCAAAGAAAATATATATACATATACATATTTAAAATTTTTTATTGCAGTATTATTTATAATGTGACTATTTGGAAAATAATTGTCACTCAATTGGAGAATAGATAAATAAATACATAAATAAATAAAACATCTCACAAGAACAGAAAGTAACAAACCACAACTCCCTGTATTAATATGAACAAAAATTTAATATAATATAATATGATATAATATAGTACAATATAAGAAAGGTGGTGGTGTCAGGGGAGTAGTTTTTAAAAATCCTTGAATTAAATGAAAATAAACAAAGCGACCACCAAAAAACCACAGAAAACATCTTCAACCAAATTAGATAACAAAATATCCTCATGAATTTCAAAATATAAATGGGGCCAAACTAGCAAAACCCAAAATACCTCATGTCATACTAAAAAAGTGGAGAATAAAACAAAGAAAAAACGGAATATCTGAAGCCCCTTGACCTGAAGCATTCAGAAATCACTAACAAGTAGTCATTTCCAGAAACAGGGCCTTCTTGGGAGACCCTGTTAGAAATAAGTGGCTAAAACTGGGAGGAGGCCACGTAGGCTCCAATTCATGGGGGAGTGAGGACCAAAGAGAGATCAGATGATGCTGGGGCAGCCTGGGTCTTATGAAGTTCTGAAATTAATCAGGATATACCCCCTTCCAGGGCAAAGACCTGCATTGAGTAGAAACCCAAATTAATCAAGAGAGAGTCATTCGGGACATCATTCCCTGGAGTGATCACCCAGCTAGCTACCTGGTGGCAGGTTAATTACACTAGGCCACTCTCATCATAGAAGAGATAGCTCATTGCTTTTGCTGGAAAAGTCACTCTGGATTTGGATTTGTCTTTTCTGTTTGCAATGTTTCTGCCGAAACTCCCATCCATGGATTTACAGAATACCTTATCCACTGTCATATTATTCTACACACCCTCTCCCTTGTCACTGCTCTTCAGTACCTCAAGGTTCTCTCCCAGGCATGCTTTCTCATTTCTTGCTGGTTCAAAGTAGCCAAGTTCTGTAGTCTCTTTTGGTGAATAATCAATCTCTTCCCTACCTTAGCATGGCAGCACTACCCCCAGCTATGCAACGCTGATACTTGAACTTAGTTATTGCCCTAATGGTCAGTAGGGGAGGTGGAGGCAGATCCTGAAAGGTACTGGTTGAGGCCTTTGCATAGCCTTCAGGCAGGAAGGGGAGGGCAGTTGGGGGGCCGATAGGGGAGCTGAGTGCTGTCTTCTAGCAAAAAGAAATAGCCATTGATGCAGACACAGAGGGCTCCAGGGAATATTCTCAAGTACATATACCCTGTTGCCCTATCCTAAATCTTTGGGTCTGACTCTTTTCTAATAAGGCCTCTGACTTTGGTTAGAAGCTTGTCGGGGCTGCTAACTCAGGCTTCTCCGAAGTTTTGCTTCTCTTAAGTGCCATTAAAGAGGCCCTCTGACGTTCACACCATGCTTTAAGTTGTTAACTGGCTGACTTGAGTCAATTATTTTGTTTTTTCTTCCATCAATGGTGCCTAAGAGTATGATACCAATCTAAGCCTCAAAGAGAATAATATCTGCAATTAATGAAAGCACCAAATATGGTACATGAGTTTATAAAGGTATTTAAAAATATATCATTGGTCACTTTTGGAGGGTGCAAGAAAACAAACTCATTATTTTAAAAACTGGTAAAGGAAAAGAATCAAATATACACACATACATAAAAGATTTTCCAAAATTTAAAATAGGGAAAACGCAATATAAAGTTTAAAAAAATGTTGAAAGATATGTATGGTATGATGCCTTTTGCACAACATGCAAAAGAATAAAGTGTATTATTTATCGATATCAACATGTGTAGCAAAATTTATAAAGCATACAGTGATAAACATTTCAGGATAATAATTATCTCGACGGAAAGATAAGAAAAGAAGGAAGTCAGGAATTTTACACAGAAAACCATATTGTATCTATAATGTATTTTTTGGAAAAAATTAGAAAAAAATATCTGAAGTGAATATTGCAAAATGTTAATATTTGGCAAATTTGAATGGTGGTTGGTACACAGGGTTTCTTATCCTCTCATTATAAATATGCTTGAAATTTTTCATTATCTATATTTAAGATAAAGAACAAAAAGCAAACTTTGAGACTTCCCTGTTTCTAATCGAGTGCCCGGGTGATGGTGATATCGTTCAGTGCGACAGAAGGAAAGAAGAACAACCAATTTCTAAGCAAGGATAAGGGATTAAGCTTTGGATGTATTACTTTAGAGAAGACTGAAGTGTTTTTCCACCCTATACAGAGAGAGCTATCCTCATGTCTTTCTTTTCCTTTCTCTTTATTTTTTAATGAGTTTTCTATACTGGTTAGGCTCATCATGAAAATGAATAGCCTTGACAGAGTATGTCTAGACTTTGATAAAGTAATGAAGTTTCCCATGTTCCGTAAAGACTCAGTGGAGAAAGGTGGACTAAATGGAAGTCCAGTTAGCATCACTCAGGATTTTTCAGAGAACTAGTTATAGTTTGGCCCTGAATAGATTAGTGGCAAACAGCAACGATGTCTCTAATACTTAAATTGTATTTTGTAAGAGTTTTTATATTACAAGTGGTAAGAATGGGTTAATGAGCTAATCTTTGCAGCAAAAGAAGTTGTATCTAACATTTTTTGTATCTAACATTCTGTGTGCTAGGCTGTGTCATAAACACTTTGTGTACGTCATCGCATTTTAATGATCACGACGGCCCTTTGAAATAAGAATTGTTACTATGCCAATTTCACGACTAAGGCAACTCAGACCCAGGTTAAGTAATTTGCCAACGTCATTCAGTAGCTCACACACTTATTTATTTTTACTGCCTTTCCTGAAATTTCCTAGGGGCCACGGGAAGAGGCAGTAAAGCAAGACGGTTATGAATGTGAATCATGGGAGTCAGGCCAGACCTTAGTTTGAGTTTCAGTTTTCCATTCACTAACTCTGTAGCCTTGGGAAGTTACTTAATCTTTCTAATTCTCAATTTCCTCATTAAAAATGGCAATAATAATAATAAGTGCCTGATTTCATAGGGGTTTTGTGAAGAGAAATGAGATGGTGCATGTAAATAAAGCCCTTCTTATATGCGCAAACGTGGTTGAATGTCAGCTAGGAGCCACCTTAGGATAACACAAAGGGATGACTAATATGAATGATAACCTCTTGGAAACACGTTTTTGCCTGAAACCCTTGGGGTTACATCATCCAGTTGGCTCCTAGGTATGGACTGGATCCAGGTTAATCCACATTATGGACAATATGCATCTGGATCATTTTGGAATGAGCTCTTTTCTGCAATGATGACAAAGCAGAGACTGAGTTCTCGGACTTCGTCCTCTTGTTGAAAATCCAGTAGGCTAGAGTCCAAGCTCTCTTCTACTTCGAGAGACCAGGAAGAGTAGCCCTGTTGATAGGTGAGTTTATCACACATTTTTAAGTTTTGGACAAGCAATGAACTCACAGTGGATGTCCTGTCAATGCTGAGCAGGACACGGCAGAGCAGCTTCAAATGATAACTCGATGATAAATGCTTTTCTCAGTCAAGCTTGCCAAGCTCACTCTGACCCAATAGGACCCGTTAGCCCAGAGCCAAGATGAATAGCTCAAAGCTTTAAAAGGTTTTTAAATATAACTTTTCTTGTCGTAAATGTGAAATAATGCTATTGCAGAAAATTGGGAAATAGAGATCTTCTATGTATATTATAAAAGTAAGGACATTTTTCAGCAATAGATGGTCTTAGTTACAATCATGTCCTTGTTTAGATTTCCTTTGATATGTGCAGTGTCATGAAAAAAATATGGATTATTTTGAAAGAGAATTTTACAGATATTTTTCATGGATGCTGTGTATGTCAGACTTTCAGTTGAAAAGGCTTCTTTCTGTGTCACGCTGTGAAATTTAAGTCAACATGACTTTTTTTTTTTTTTTTTTGTCTTAGAAAAGCAGACTTAAGTCCTTGGATTCAGTAATTGGCTTATTTAAATCTCAGAGAAAGGGTTTATGGTGATCACCTTCCATCTGAGGTTTTATTCCAGGGGGTGGTATTTGACACACTAGCATAAAACATGAGCTGAATGGAACCCCTCACCCCATGCCCGCAAGCAGCACAGCTCTTTGGGGGAATGAGTGCTTCGCTTTGCCTTTTCCTTAGCTTCTTGCATTAAGACAGGAGATCTCCAGGTATAGAGTTCAGGATAATACAAGTATGTATTTTTGATAAGGTTTCAGGGGATTTTCTCAACATATGTTTTAAAAAACCATATTTTCCAATAATTCTTATTCTGTGGTCACTTAGAAAAATTCTGGGAAGCTAGAAGTTGTATCTGTATCTTTCAGATGAAAGGTTTATTTTCCGATTGGGTAAGTGGCTATTTGAACTCTTCCTGAGGCCATGTCCTTCCTTTCTGAATGTATCAGAACAATTGATGCACGTATTCCAGTCACCTGTCGGGTGCCATGGGAGAGCAGGGTGTTTTCCGACTTGGTGATGCTGGAGGCATGTGTTTCTGCAAATCCAAGAATATCTATTTTGCCCTCTAGGCAAAACACTCTGAGGCAGATGAGTTAATGTATAAACTACACAGGGAAATGTGAAACTTCTCTTGGAGATTTTTGGGAAACAGAAAGAAAAATTAAATTATTTAATGTAAAAAAAAAATTCTCCTGCATTTTAAGGGCTCTTTTAAAACCTGGCTTTACCTGGAAATAATTACTCTCAGATGTCCACTGGGATCCGCTGACTTTTGGGGTCTAAAGAGAAGGTGATAGAGATTGGGGGAAGTTTAGCTGCTGTGAAGGCTATTAGGCCTCTGCCAATGTCTGAGTCCCAGGCTGCTTCTTGAAATGAGTCTCTGAACCCGAGACCATCAATGGAGGAGGATGAAGATGGGGAGTGATGCCATTCAGAATCTCCCATGGGTTGTTAAAAAGTTATACGTGATCCCAGATCAGAATCTTTGCCAATGCGTTCGTGGAGTGACTTATATGTAATATGGGCAAAATACACCGTTAGACTGCTACAAACTAACTGACTAGCTGTATCAGATCAAACCTTTCTCTGAGAATAGTTGAATAAAGGAAAAGAAAAAAAAATATTTGACGGTATCTGAGTGTTTTTAAGACTGCCAAGATTCGTGGGTCCAAGATGCAAGGGAGGAACGTTGGGCACCCCCTTTTTTTTCCCAAGGCATTTGTAAATTTGAAAGCGGGAGAGGGTTTGAGGAGGTGAGCAGAGATTTTGGCTAAACATAGGGCTGGCAGGGCAATAATTGGAATTCGGAGCCTTACAAGGCCACACCCTGGATGTGAGGGTCAACTGGAAACAGATCAGTCCTCAAAAGACGAAACCCAGCTTCAAATGTATTCAATCTCAAAATGGAAACCGAACAAAACATGATAAAACAAGAGCTAGTCCATCACTCTGTCCTCTCAGTAACTGGAGGCAAGTGACCTGTCTCTTACCCAAGGCCAAACCCTCCTCCAGGGCCCTCTATTAGTCAGCGCCCCCTTCCATCTATCTGTGAGTAGAATCGACTTGAACCTCAGCTCGACACAGGGGCTTTCTCTGTGCTTTTTCTTCCCCAGATGGTTTTCTTAGACGTATTTCAGATATCATAGAGTGATTATTATGCTAATTAAATACATGAACTTTCTTGTCAAGAATCTTGCTCCTTCCCTGATTATTCACCACAGTGCAAACCATATTACATGGCAGACCCTCCTGGATAAGCCCATGAAATACATGGGATAGGGTCCCCAAATACACATTTTGGCTGAATGCTAAGTGACTGAGGGTTAAAATCCATGTTTGGCCAGAACTGAAGCTGAAGACTAATGGACTGAATTTCCAGGACACAAGAATAAATATTAAAATTTCCAAATTTAATTTTATCATTCAAAGTACCAGTGGTCAAAGTTTAAAAGTTTGACTTACTGTACATGACAGCAGTTTCTTAGACCTCGCAGTTAAGGTCGATACGTTCAGCCTTTGCAACACTAAATAGATTCTCACTTTCAATTCAGGTCAAAGAAAGAGGAAGCTATTCTCTTTTTAGCTTTGCCATTGTAAGTGCTTCATATGGTGAAATAATCCCCAAGTCACTGAGCTTTCCTTCTGGACAAAATTGCGACATATAAAGTATAAGGAGATTATTCTTTACTCTAAGTCACATTTTTTGTTTGTTTTATTTTGTTTTGTGTTTTTTTTGTTTGTTTCTTTTAAATTTAATTTTTATTTTATTTTGGAGTATAGTTGATTTACAATGTTGTGTTAGTTTCAGGTGTATAGCAATGTGATTCAGTTATTCATATACATATATCCATTCTTTTTCAGATTTTTTTCCCATACAGGTTATTACAGAATATTGAGTAGAGTTCCTTGTGCTATGCAGTAGGTCCTTGTTGATTATCTATTTTATACATAGTAGTGTGTATATGTTAAGCCCAAACTCCTAATTTACTCCTCCCCCCTACGTTTCCCCTTTGGTAACCATGAAATTGTTTTCAAAGTTTGTGAGTCTGTTACTGTTTTGTAAACAAATACATTTACATCATTTTTTAAGATTCCATGAATAAGTGATATCATATGATATTTGCCTTTCTTTGTCTGACTTACATCACTTAGTACGATAATCTCTAGGTCCATCCATGTTGCTACAAATGGCATTATTTCATTCTTTTTTATGGCCGAGTAATATTCCATTGTTATATGTACCACATCTTCTTTATCCATTCTTCTGTCGATGGACATTTAGGTTACTTCCATGTCCTGGCTATTGCAAATAGTGCTGCAGTGAACATTGGGGTTCATGTATCTTTTTGAATTATGGTTTTCTCTGTATATATGCCCAGGAATGGGATTGCTGGATCATATGGTAGTTCTATTCTTAGTTTTTTGAGGAGTCTCCATATTGTTCTCCTTCGTGGTGGTACCAATTTACATTCCCACCAAGAATGTAGGAGGGTTACCTTAGGAACCAAGAAAAGAATGTTAATCTAAGTGAGAAAAGATATATTTTTTTGCATACAAAAACAGCCTATAATACAATCTTTTTAGGCAAATAGAAGGAGATTTCTCATGGCATCTGCGTAAGAGACAAAAGTTCAGTCTCTTCACATGCATGATTCTCTGTCTACCAGAGCCCCTTCAGTTATTGCTCAAAGTTAAAACTTATCAAAGAGCCTTAGCAATCTAAGCAAGATGGACACTTTCCTTTCAGATTTAGGCCCTGCTATTTGTTTTTACTTGGAATTAAATAAAATTGGATTTTCCTTGTTACACTCTGATATTGGTTGACTATCTACATCAAATGCAGTCTCCAAGGAGGCAGGGCATTGATCATTGTATTCTAGCGCCCAGAAAAATATCAGAAACATAGTAAGAACTTAGGAAGTATTTGTGGAATTGATAAATGGTGCTCACATTCCATAAATGAGTAAGTAGATTCTCAAAACTGAGTTAATTGAAAACTGTGATTAATCCTGCTAAGGAGGAAACACAGAGCATAGTGAAACGTATTTAGGGAGATTGGAGGGAGTGACATCTGAAGGAGACCTGAACCATGTGCTCTGGCAGAGAAAGAGCATCACAGGCAGGGAACAACCTCTGGAAATCCAGAGGAAAGAAAGGACTTTAGGTGTTTTAGGAATTTAAAAGAGGGGTGGTGTGCTTGGAGCAGAGTGATGAGAAGAAGCATCAGATGAGTTTAAAGGAGTAGCTATGAATCAGATGGTTTGGGTTCTTGAAGCCTGGGCTAAAGGATTTGGAATTATTCTAGCTGCGATAGAACATCGTTGAGGGGTTTTAAGCAGGATGCGCCATGATCTGATTTAGGTTTTTAAATGTTTATTCTGACTGGTCTATAAAGAAAACATTAGAGGTGGTTAAGAATACTGGGGTGTCAGATGAGAGATGATTATCACTTAGATTAGGGTGGTGGCACTTGAAACGGAGGAAAGTGGCTGGCTTCACAATGCACTTTGGAGGGAAAAGGGAACCAATTTGGTTATGAATTGGAATCAGGGGAGGGCAAATGAAGGAAAAGAGAACAACGAGGAATGACTTCTCTTCCTTCAGCTTCAACAACTAGTGGTGACTTCTTTAAATAATTTATTTTTGGATGTGGGAAATGAAGAGCTTTGTTTGAAAAATCTATTAGGTGGAGATGATGAGTTGAAGATCAGTAGGGCATGAGTCCGGGGTGCAATTTGGGAATGAGCATATGGATGGCATTTTAAACCACGGTCGTGGATGAGATAACTGAAGGATAGACGAATACAGGGAAGACAAACTAAGCTAGGAATGAGTCCTGAGTCATTCTCTCTAGGAACGCATCTTGTGAGAAGTCTGGGCCACACCACGTGCAGAGGTAAATCAACTAGCCTAGCCAGGAGACAGAAACCACACCAGTTATTTGAACAGGGAAAATGTACTCTCTCTCTCTCTCTCTCTCTCTCTCTCTCTCTCTCTCTCTCTCTC